>NC_084774.1:14531111-14845000 GCF_028858725.1 Colius striatus | reverse complement strand
CTTGCTTATGCATAAAGCATCATGGGATCTTCTGTACAGTTTTGGTGGGTTTTTTTCCTGAGGCTATGAATTTTGCTGTTCTTTTGAAAAATGAGGTTTAGTATTCAAACCTACAAAGCATCTCATCAGGAAACATGATAAAAGCCTTTTGTTGGAAAGAAATTTTAGATTTTGAACTGCAAAATGTTGGAAAATATGAAAGAGTGTATGAGTTATTTGCTCAATAGTGGTCCATCAACTGAATTTCTAGATGTGGAAAAAGGTGTGATAAATCTGTGCATTTGTGTTCAGTGCTGCTCTGAAGGAGAGAGGAACAGGCTGTACTGTAGAAGTTCAAATGGAAAATTATTGCTTATGCAAGAGGGGTCTGTAATTACCGGGAAAGTATGCAATCTTGTGAAAATAAATTGCAATAGATACATACATAGATCACAACATTTTCTGCAGCATCAGCCACTTAAGTTCACATCTCCCAGTTTCATTTTGAATTTAAAGTTTGAATCAATTCAAAACTGCAAGGCCAAACACTTCTGAAATTTCCAAGTTTCATCTGCTTTTGATGCAAAACTGTAAACCATAAATTGACTTCTCACTTCGTAATGAAACTCCAGACTCAGTGAATATTTGTGCTTTTGTTTCATTGTAAATGTTTGCCTTCCTGTGTGAGTATGAAAGTACTGCTTTTGCCCCTAAGGCTGAACTCGCATGAACCCAATTTAGCAAATTTGCTTTAAATAACTTTTTCAGTATTCTCTGAGTGCTGCTACAAAAGCAATTGTGTGGCAAGTACTAGGCTATGAATACTCAAAAAAAAGAAGAATGCACAGATATTCAGGGGCACAGACATATTTTATTGTAGTTAATGTTTTCGGAAAGAATCTGAACCCATGCATCTCCTTCCACCATTAACAATGACTGTTTCTCAGAGGTTTTAGTGGTACTAGCAAGTACCGCCATTGGAATGTGATGAAGAAACAGACTGCTGGTCAACCACTTTTTAATCTATCTCTGATACCCCAGTTTCTTTCATGTTAAAATTACTTCAGACTCTATTGGAACTGACCATCAGTTCCAGTACTGTATCTTTGCAGACATTTCCTAAAATTGTTCTTTTGGGCAAGAAATCTAATAACAAATGTGGAAAATCAAGTGTGAACGAGCTCCTTCCCTAGGCTGTCTTATTGAAATAACATTTCATGCAAATAATCTCATTAGTGTAAAGATTTTGTTCCCTAGTTTCTACCAGTAACTTAAGTTTACATGATTGAGTTATGAGCTCCTGTGGAAGACAGAGGGATTTCCAAGGATGACCATCAGAAGGTCCAGCATTAAATAATCAGAAAACAGCCAAACTCACATCCTTGGGAGATTGCACCTCATTATGAGGGTGTGCCCTGTGTGAGGAATCATACCACTCGCTTCTGAGCTAGCCAGGCAGGCATTTGTCAAATGTTTCACAGGGTGGGGGGAAATAAAGGTAGATTTAGTGATAAATAATAATGCAGTGTCTCCGACATTAAAGGACATCATTGGCTCTCTTCTCTATGGTGTAAATCAAAGTAATGTGTAAATTCTTTAAAAGTAACATGGAATTTAAAATGGAAAATATGAGACGCTGGTAGAATTAACTGCTAAAATCATCCGTTTATTATCTAGGTGTGCTTAATAGCCTGCTAGCTGATGAAAAATCATTTGCTAACCCCGAGGAATGGTTCATTTTCCAACTCAATCACTCAGCCATGCATTGGCCAGAGCTTTTAAAAAATATATGTTGTATTACTTCTTTTGTCAATGTCTGGAGATAGTTTATAATAGCAATAACTTCCATTAACACACCTACTAAGCAGTTTAGTTAGAACAGGTAAGATTTGCGGGTGGACTTTGAGATGTTTTAATAGCAAACCAATTATCCAACAATGATTCCAGTGTTTTAAAGTGGTTTTTGGTTGGCCAGAAGTTAATTTAGTTATATAGTAATTAATAGACTCAGTTGTTCCATGATAATCAAGATCTGGTATATAGATTGGCAGATTTGTTTCTTCTTCAAGGTAAACTTACATTGCTCAGACGTTACACTTACACACCCTTAATACAATACCATAAAAGGGACCTTAAGATAATTAGATTCTGCTTCCTTTTTGCCTCATTAATAAGTATTTGGCATTTCTACAACAGATTTTTTCCAAGCATTTCAAAACAAGTGGCAGAATAGCCACTTCCAGTTGTTCACACTGCTACTTGAGTCTAAGAGTAACTTCTGTTGGGCTGCCCCACACTCATCATGATGTTTGCCTTACAATTACATGTAAGCCAAAGTCTCTCATCTTTTGTGGCAATGTGTAACTTGCACTCTCCTGTAAAAAGAAGCACTAGCATTATTTTCTGTCTGTACCTAGATGTAGATGTATAGGGCAATGGTTTGACAATACAACTGATTGCAGCAAATTTGTTGCCAGTGAGAGCACTCCAACGCCAGCCATCCAGGGCAGGCATGCTCTCCTCATCCTCCTTGGCCACAGCACTTACATTCAGTTTTCCCAGCAACTAGCCCATTTATAGTTAAAATGGCTGAGTAGTAGCCCTACAAAGAGAGTAAATTGTGTTTACTTCCCTGATCTGGTTTACCATTTGGTCAAATGAACACACGCATGAAGCAAAGGAATGGACAAGAACATGTGTGGAGCAGATCTGAGGACATGGAAAACTTCTTTTGGTAGCAATTAGCCTTTAGATTTGCTCAGCTGGGTAGTAAATAAATGAACCCTCTATAGCTTAGATTTAAAGAGGGGAGGCACTCCAAAAATGCCCTTAGCAAAGAAACTGCTTTTTATAGATGTAAGAGTTCCTATATGGTGCTTTTAAAAAATACTTCAACTTTAACAGAGGATAATTTTAAATTCTGAATATTTTTTTCTGTTCCTTTGATACCAGGAGTCTTAGTGGGGGCTGGGAGGTGGGAAAAACAAAATAGAAACCAAACCTTGAGCATCAGAAATCTGATCTAAGAAGATATTTGTTTCTTAGTCCTTTGGATAAGCTCACATGTTTTACCTCTTGAATCCAAGTCGTAGATGCTTTTGGAAATCTATGGGATTTGTAGAGAGCAGGGAATGTGCTTTCTGGGCGATTGATGCTGCTGTCCCATAGGTTTGCTGCAAAGCATTGTTATGCTTAATTGGTAAGCTCCACGTTAAGTCATGTGCATGCTGAGGGGTTCAGGGATCATATTTTTTTCAGTTTCTTGAACATGATTATGTTTTTTGTAATTTACATTTTTAGCCACTAAACAGTGATACATTATATTTAGAAAATGAGCTGCTCTGAGTGTTAGCAAGATGTGACAGTGACAAATCTTATGAACGTTAATACTGAAACCCATCATAGTTCAAGTCCCACTTGCTGTATTACAGCTTAGTTGAAGGTTTGGGAGGGGGGAATGTTCTAGTTATCAAGTTGTCATTGTTCAAATGCCATTTTTTGCTCAATTTAAAAACAATATGCAATTGTAGAAGCTGTATTTAGTGGTTATGAAACCTTTAGCAAAAAGTACAAAGAAAAAAGTCACTTTCCCAAAGGTCACAAGTAAGTCACAGATTTGCAGCTTTTGCAGTGTGTCCTACATATATCTTGTGCTATGGACTCTGTACAAACATATAGCCAATGCCTAATTGGGAAAAAAAACCCCTCAAATTCTGAGCTCACTGAGTTTTAACCACTAGTCTTAAGTATCTGTCAGAGTTTCTGCTGTGATCACCCTTTCAGGGATTTATCACTCAGCTCTAATACCTGGCTTCAGGCTAAAAATTGGCATATAAGAAAGCAGATTTGGTTTAAAGATACATTGAAACTGCTGAAATGGAGAAAGTTACTTCCGGGCTTCAGAGTTCTGTGTTCAACAGTGTACCTGAGTGAGAGCTTGGGGACTTGAGTCTCACTGGGGGAAGGGCTCAGGATCACACTCTCCTGGGATCCTATTTGTCTGCCAGAGATGCAGTTTTTCAGCACCAGGCCCTGAGTCTCCAATGCCAGCAGGTTCAGGAGCTGAGCAGTGACCTTGTGCATGTGTAGGAAGCAACACTCTTTTTGCACAACAGATCACTTTGGTTTAGAAACCAGAGATACACCAGGCCTTTGACCTGACAAGGGACCAGGAATCGTATTCCTCTAATAAGTGATACACTTCTGTGGGCTCTGCTATTAAGAAAACAAATATAATACATAATAATAGCTGCAATGGAGGTAAAAAAGGAGATGTTTGTGTGAAACATAGTCTGATTTCTGATGTCTTCTGAGATAGTAGAGGTACTGCTTGTCCCTCATGCAAGAAGACTTGTAAGATAACAGTGTAGGCACTTGGTATCTGGTTATCCAAAGCCTGAATTTCCTTTTATTGCTTCCTTTACACTGAAGTTTTAGTCTGAGACTTCGTCTCTGCAGTTCCTCTATGATAAATCCTCAATACCCTTTTTGCATTCCTATTCAGTCCTGGCCAAAGTGTGCTCAGGTTTCTGGAGAAAGCAAATTAAAAAAAAATCATAGCACTAAAGGCTTTACTATCTGCAGGTTATACCTGGTAAACTAGTGTGTATGTGTCTTTCTGTCTGATTGTCCCTCCTAGGACTTACCCTAGATGTATATTGCTGGCAATACATAGGCAGGGCACAAGGAGCAGCAGTGAAAATGATGATACTACATGGGTGTCCCCAGGGTGTGATGGGCTGCAGACACTACCTAGCTATAGATGAGGCAGGGCCAGCACACTCTCCTGATCCACTGCGTGACACTGTCAGCAGTGCATGAGTGGGAGCTCTCACTCTGGGCTGACATCTGAGATCATAATGACTTTGCAGGAGCTCCTCATTTACAGTCCTTCATGTCAATATTCAGAGGGCTAAAGGTTCATAGTAGTATGCATTGACATATTACAGACCATATTGCTCTGTCTAACCAATCATGCTTAAATTGAAAAAGGACTACATGCATCATTTAAAAAAAGATCCAGGAAACTGGGAAGCAACAAATATGTATTCATGTTAAAAAGTCTGGGCTCAGATGCATGTCAGCTAAACAAATGCAGAGTTAAAGCTGTACTTTACCCAGCCTACCTTTGTAACACTCACAAGCACAAGGGAACAGATTGAGCGCAGAGTGGAAGCATTAGCTCTGCATGTTTTTGATTTTAAGGGAGGATGGGATTACAAGACCCTGAACGTTTTGACCTACCATTTTTTATGTTAATAGTTCTTCTGTGTTGTTACTCCATGCTATCATGTGTGATAATATGTGAAACAGTTTGGCATTTAAGTTAGTGCTCAGGTTACTTGTTGTGGGTGTGCATTTATAAATCAGTCAGGACTATTTCAACATATTCTATGCCAAACTCATTGATCTTTTGTTTTGAAAATAAAACCAAAATGATGCATTTGTTTGTGCTGTTTGTTTTGTATTTTTTTAATAAAAACCAGTTACAGTAAACAGTAAAATATGCTAAATTTGCACATTGTAACTGCTGGAAAGTTTTCTGAGTCTTTGTGTGATGCAGTTATTTTGGTATTAGTTGACATTGCTAGATAGAGGCAGTACAGATAGATCTACTTTATTGAAGCTGCTATTCCTAGCAATTGGGGTTTCTACCTTTTGCCTACAGTAATCTATCAGGGCTGTATTTCAAACTACAAATTTTTCTAAGAGGAAACAAAGCAGATAGCATCCTTTAGCAGGCATAAGTCCAACAAATGTCAAGTTCTGAACAACATTACTTTGTGTCTCTATTTAACATTAAAGCTGATGGCTTTTTGACAGGTTTATAGCTGACGACTTCCATAGCCAGTCATGCAGTTTGAGCTAATTTGATGAATCAACTTGATGTTCTATAGTCCCAGTTGGCTTCAAATAGCGTATGTGCTCAATTTTCTGCTGGAGGTCAAAAATAAGCTTTGAAATTTGGCTAATCCCATCACATCCGCGGAACATGTCTGGTGGAATAATCTTTGGACATGCAGTCTTGACTAATGCCAGAAATAGGAAAGAAAACTTAGTAATGTCATTAGACCCATCAATCATGAATCGTGTAGGCACAGCAATCAGGGGTCTCATGTCCAGCAATTTACTTGTAAGCTTTCAAATACTTTAGTGGTTAGGCTAGTAGGAGGAACATTCCTCAAGCCTGGATCTTGTTCTAGAGGAAAATGGGTCTTATTGTTAATATGCGTTTGGAACAAATGCTAACTGAGTGGTGGTGGGGTGGGAGAATGCAAAGATTTTGTAATTATATCTTCCCTGAAAAGATGGGCTCTGCCATGGCAGTGGCATATGTTAGAAATGCCCTGGACTATGCTGGTTTTAGAACTGCAACTTTTGTGATTACTTCATTACTAGTCATAAGACCAAAGTGTCTCAGATAACCAAGCTGGACTAAATACATTGAAATCTTTAACACAAGATTTAACAGATTCCCTCAACTAATATTTTTGTTCCTTTTTCATTTTTTAATGGATTTTAGGCATGGAAATTTCAATCTAACTTGATACTTGCACTTTTGGGCATTAATGCTGTTCCAAAGGAGAAAGTAAAGGCTTCAGCTTTCACGATGGCTTGGCATTGAAAGTAACATACAGTCAAGAGCTGTTATATTTAGTCATGCTTTGGTAAAACACAGTTGTGGTCAGTTAAAGATCCAATACTACTGTCCTTGATTGCACAGGGCGCCCAGGGTTACTGATGGGTGCTTTAGCTTTCTCCCAGAATGCCAATATTAGGTAATCAAAGCATTTTGTTCTTGGGACACAGACTAGTAGCCTCTGCTGACTGGTCCCTGGCAGGAACAAGAACAGGTGTAGGTGAATATACCTGGAAGGCACAGTGCTGATGCTGCCCAGCACTTAGCAATTCATTGGCCAAAAGAGTGTAATGGAATATGCTAGTGTTCCTTTCTGGCTTTATCTTGTCTTAAATGTGCTTGTAACTATACATTAGCAAATCTATCAGATACGCAATGCAAACACTTCAACGAGAGGTTTGACTTTAGCTCTGCTATGTGCACTAGATTTTTGGGGATGAGGAGGATCTTCCATTGTGACGCTCTGAGTACCAAAGGAGATAAAACTTATGAGCTACAGTGGTTTGTAATTTGACTCCCATGACACTGTTACTGCTGGTGTGTTAGGGTAGGTGCTGCTGTAAAGAAGTCTTCTCCACAGCAGGAGGAAGTAGTGAGGCCATCATTTCCAAGTCATCCTGAACAGAACTCAGATTCTTCTTGAGTTGTAGCTCTCTTAAATGCAAAGATTTTTCTTAAATACAATGACTAGTCATCATCTTTTTCTGCCTGAGAGTCTCCTAGAAGTCCTTTCTATCTGAGTTACCTTAAATGTGTCTTGTAACTTTCAGCCATCTAAAGATTTTGGTGTGTACTTGAAAAAGCACTTGGCAGTAGCTGATACAGAGTGTAGGGACAAGGAAAGAGGCCTGCAGAACTGTCCCGATGAAGGGATCCAGATCTGTCAGAGCCTGCCACATCTCTACACTTTTGCTTCTGCTTGCATGTGTCTTATGATGAGGATGGAACAAAATTTGGACTGTCCTTTCTGTTCCAATCCTACATCTAGGAGGCAGAATTCATGAATTTTTGTGAGAAGAGTTTCTTGTTCAGAGAATACCAGTCTTGTAAATTGTATGCACTTCCTACCATATATGCACACACACTCATATATAAAAAAAGACTGTATGTAGATGTGTTTGTGTGTGTGTGTGTGTGTGTTTGTTTAATGCAGAAGCCACTAAGATGGCACAAAGCAGTATTCCTGGCTCTAGAGCTGATGATGCTCCTGCCTTTGCCATGTGAACTGTCTGCAGCTACACGTTCCCATTACTGAGCCACCCTTCACCTCTCTTCTTCACTCACTGCCTTGTAACACACAAGATATAGCTGAAATGAGTCATGATCATGGAGCTGTATTTATTAGCAGTAGGTACTGAATCACCAAATTGGATGTAAGAAAAGTATCACATACATACATTTATGTGTACACACACACTCACATGCATATATGTGTATGTACGAATTCTCGTATTCTGTTTCCAGTGATCAGATATGAACTATCGCCAGCACTAAATTAGACAGCAAACAGATCTAGGTGTGTTTCTCTTTTTAGCTCTGAGTAGTAATTCTCATTACATCAAAGGAGTGGATTTTTAAGAAACACTTTTGATTTTTAACTTGAATTTGTAACAATTTAAATGATTTACAAGGAGAGACTCATTTGATAAGGAATGACACAGAGTCTGAACATTTGTATGAATAAGAAACAATTCTAATGAAGCCTGAGGATTGGACTTTTTCCTATCAACATTTCAGAACGTTTAATTCCCCTTTTTTGCTGCCTTCTTCTTGCTGTATATAAATGTGTAATATTAGCCTAGGTTCACCTTTGCCTGTTAGTAACAAATTGTTCTCTGTGTATTCGTAAGTGATGTTTCTGTGGTCAGTCTGCTTTCCTGAAGTTTGCCAGCATGCTCTTTCAACTTAGTTTTCTGATTTGGGTATTTAATGAGAAGAAACGGCTAAAACAGCCTGAACTAGTTTTCTCTGAAGAAGCAGTATCTTAGGCTGAGTGCAGAGCTGGATATGAATTGCGTCAGCATGTCTTTGTGTGGCCAACTCAGCATCCTTTCTTTGCCTCTTGAATTTGACACTGCACTGATGGGCATGGTGCCAGCTGTTAGCAAACTAGGCCCATAGTTCTTCTCCTTATTCTTATTGAATCAGCAGCTGTTTGTATTATCAGTTAGGGAACTTCAGTCACTGTTGTGGCTAGTCCCTGAGCCTTCATGAGCACTGGCACAAAAGCATTTTTTAAAGAAAGAAAAGTAAGGAGGTTGGTCTCAGAGATTTGTCCCTGCATGCATTAAGCATTGCAATTAGCAGTGCTTTAACACCTTATTTATGATAAGACAAGGAAATGACATTCTAGCACAAAAATCCCCTGAACTTTAATCGTCTCAGTCTCAAGGGGTTTTTATGTTTTTGCCTCCATTTTAATTTAAACTTTTCTATGCATTAGTTCGTGGGAAGTTGGAGACCTGTTTACAGGTAATCTGATCAACATTGTGACTCACCCTACAACAAGAAAAAGAACAAAATGAGACAGGGAGGTAGAGAAGAGCTTTCAATGTTAATATATTTATATTAGCTCTGAATGAAGAATGAAAATTCCCTTCCTGAAAATAGCTGTTTGTTTTATATGCGTAAGATAAAAATCTTCATGTGTATGTCTGTACTTTGGTGTGTTTTAGGTGGCGTCTCTCTGCTTCCAGGAGGTGCTGAGAATGCTCTGGGGCTTCCCCCAGCTCACTGTGGTACTGGCACTTTCAGCCTGGCATGTTAAGGGTCTGAAGTTTGCTCTGGAGTGCTGAGGGGTGTCTGTGGTTTGTGGTGTGCATGTATGGGGAGGAAGAGAAAGAAGAGAAGAGGTGATACAATTGGGTATCTTTCCTGGTCACAGTCTAGTATGTGGATGGACATGTGATGTAAGGAGAAATACATTTGCTGTAGCAGAAGGTCCCTTTCTCGCCTGTGTTTTGATTTATCTACAGTGCTTTGTCTTACGTGTTCATGAAACATTATGTATTTGAAAATAGCAGCTTTCCTGATGCCATATGCTGAGAAATCTTAAGTACAGTCTTAAAAATCACGAGTAGCTTAGGAAATTAATATTTTTTTTTTAAATAACACATATTGGATTCTTAAAGTTTGCTTTCTACTTTTAGAGCTGGTATGTTCTTGATTTGAAGCTTTTCCCTGTGACCATAAAAGCTGCATGCTTTCTTTTTGTTGTTTTTGTTTTTTAATGAAATATGAGAGCCTCACAAAACTACAGGACTGGAGGAAACAAGCTTTAAAGACAAGTACGAACTATCCTGAGACCAGTAATAAAATAAGTAGAATTGGCTACACTGAAAAATGGTCATGATTTCACACACAGCCTCTGCCCAGTTACATGCCTTATTTATATGCAGCTCCTTGGTTGTGCACACTAAAACCAGGGGAATTGCATGGGCAAATGGCTGATCAGGTATACTTGTGGACCATTATCAATCTTCTCTGTGCACAGTTGATATGTGCATGTGTTTTGCATAGACAATTGGAAATTCCATGTATTCGCACATTCGTCCCGTAACAGTTGGCCAAATACTTGTCCTTAGCAGCTACCGTTGCTATATTGTCATCTCCATTGCTAGGCTGCTTTGGCACTTACGTTCCATACTCTTATCATTTGAAGGGAAACGTAATGCAAATGCATTATAAAAAACTAGTTGGCATGTCCTATTTTTCAGTTCCCAGTTACAAGCATTCAAAAGGAAAAGTCAGTGGTTACCCAGGAATTTCTGATCAGCAAACCCTGTTCAGCTGTCTTATGTTGAGTGCTTAGAAATAAAAGATGCAAGAATTGATGTTTCAGCCACTAGTGCAGTGGTTCTCAGAAATGTAGGTCTGTATCTTTGGTGACCCAAATCTGCCCAGAATACAACCTAAACATTTGGGTTTACATCACGTTTTTCCTACCTAACCTGAAACACCCCATAAAATTACAATGCCAGGTACTAAAACCTATGATGTAACAAACACCATATTTCTGTTTGCAATATCATTTTAAGTATATTTTTATCTTTTAAACCAAAAACAGCTTAAAAAACTTTCTGACTTTGGTAAACTATACAAATTCCAGAGAGCTTTACTTATGTATTGAAGGACAAAATTTGAACTTAAGTCCTTCAAAACCCATATGTAACTAACAGATGCTGCAATGTCTTCAGATTCCTTCCATACCTTCCAAAATACTCACAATATATGCAGCCATTGTAGGTCTGGAGATTGTATCTGTCAAGACTGGCTGCACGTGCAAGAAACATGATGGTAAAATATGTGGCAAGCATGGGAACTGCATGAACAAGAAGTTCTGTGCTTGAACTCTTCAAATGAGTTTGACACTGGCCAACTGAAGAGTTGATTCATTCAGGAAACTACATCTTGCCCCATGATAATCAGATGACACCAGTATACCATCAACCATCGGGTTCCTTTCCACATTTTATCTAAACTACTTTTTTTTTGAATGACCAGCTCTAAGTATCTAATACAGCTACAGAGATAATAAAATAGCCTTGAGGCTACAGAGCAGGGCAACATCTCCTAGAAGTGTGTTTTAGCTACATGTTTTGAGCACGGCAGATTTGATATCTTCTACGAGACAAAATACTCACAGATAAGTAAGGAAAAAAAGTTAGCTGACACTTTTTGTTCTTTTTAGTAAAGTTGTGATGGTAAGTAGGGAAATGGTATTATTGTTCCAAGCCTTTGAACCTTTCTGAATCTTCCCAGGGTCATCTAGTTTCAGGATTTTGACCACATGATATGTCTTGGTTGCCAGTTTAAGACTTTGTCCTGTGGTCCCACCCCAACTGTAATCACAAACGTCTTTGTGGCAAATATGATAGTTGATTGCGTGGTGAGGGAGCGTTTGAAGTCTTAACATCAGTCTTTTCTACTTTGTTTGCCTTAACTTTTAAATAATAATAAAAAAGTACTTATCCACATCCTATTGTTCTTCTACCTGCTGTGTTTCCCTTGCTATGCAGTAGGAGAGGCATTGTCTGGTCTCACAGCCTCAGAGCTACTTCACACTGAGCATGAATTCACAGGTTTTCCAACTTTTTGAGAGTTTTCAGAGGTGCAGCACTTTTTTATTTTTTCCTTCTCTATATCTCTTACTATCAGTATGTGAGTACTGCTGAGTCTTTCATCATACATTCCTGCAGCCCTCAGCTAAGGTTTTGATCACAAGGACCAGACGCACAGAGAGAGGATGTGCCCACACTAACTGAGGTTGTGTTAGAGCAGGGACTCAACCTGGCTTCCTCGGCTTCAGACCTTAGCTCTTTTTATTTCTTTGCAGAGCATAATTTCCATATTGGGCAATGCAGGGCACTATTGATCTCCTTTTATTGTATCTGTTCATAACTACTAACAGACTAGACAGATCCAGATTTCTTAAGACTAAATTAAACTCAATTTTCTGAGTCAGAAAAACATGTTTGTTTCTTAGTTACTGTATGCACTTCTCTGTTGACTTGAAATGTATTCTGTAATCCCATGCATATGTGATTTCTTTCTTGGTACTCCAGAGTGCACTCTATAGATAACACTTTCATGGTATTTTAAATTCCTATATCTCGACTGTTTTCAGAGAAATGAATATGATTTAACCTTCTTTAGAGCAAGGATAAACTTTGAAATGAAAACTAACATATGGTCTGTATGCTATTTTTATGACTTTATTTTATAATTTCTGAGCTGATTTTGAGAGATGATTATTATTTAACAAGTGAAACAGGCTGTCAGTGTGACTGCTGCAGTGCTCCTGTGGATTAGTCCTCAGCTCTCCAAAATTCAGTTGGAAGGCAAGCCCTGCAGAAGAGGGTATTGTAGGTCCGTGCTGGGGCTCATAGGCAGAGCTTGGGGAAAACTTCATGCTAACCCCTGATGTGCCTGGCTGTAGCAAGAGCCTGTTAGTCTGTCACTTTTGCTAGCACTAAATTCACTCACACTTTTTTTTTTTTTTGTTAAATATATTGCTTGTCAGACTACATTATACTTCATATGATCCACTGCCTTTTCCTTTCTTCTAGGCATGCTCATTCTGTTTTTGCTGTGTCTCACAGATTCAAACCCTAGAATTGGCCAGGAGATCCCCCAACCATAGCTAGCGTCCCATAGCTAAACGGCTCAGGAAATCCACTCATAGATGAACCCAAAGGTATTCTAGTAGGAATTCAGCTGCTTTCCTGGGATTTTGCTAAGTATAAAGTGTAAGAATCCAGAAATTAAAAAATTGTAAGGGAACTTTCCACCTTGGAGAAGACAGTAGATAGTGTGCAGCTATTGGCCTGGCTAATCTATCAGGAAAAGCAGAGGTGGATAAATGTGGATGGGATGTCAAAACATGTAAGCAATCCATTTGCACATTACTATGGAAATTTTTTCTCAAACAAAAACTTAAAGTACAGATGTCTAAGTGTTGCAGGCCCTGATGTTTCATCTTTTGTGTGATGTTGTCTCTATTCCCAGTAGATTCCAAGAGTACACCTCAACTTCACTGCTTCTGCATACAAATATTTGCCAGAAATATATAGTACATTGTAAGGTTACTTGCAACTATGTCTGGAAAAATCAGACAAAAAAACTGAGCAAGTTTTCACAATTGAAATTAAGTAGGTCAAGAATCCATCTAGCTTGTCTGGTAATGTGCTCTACAAGCTAATGAGATCTTGAGAGAAGAACCACATGTATGAGGTTGCCAAGGTGAGCATACATCCTCATTACAAACTGATGAACAGGAGTAGCAGTCTCTGATTTTTGTTTTATCTCTACCCAACAATGCACTCTAAAACTACTTTACCATGCCTGTGAAACTTTCTGGAATGGGTAGAAGTGTGTTATGAATGTAATTAACTGCTCTGTTGATTACAGAATTCATGCCTTCATCTTAATGGGTGGGATGACCAAGCATATATACTTATGCACTTACATTTCATTTGTATCTTCAAATAGATAAGAAAGACATATTAAGTGATTATAGTATGCAGGATATGATGTTTATCCCATAGCTGATTATACCATAGGTGAGTTAAGACCTCATTAAGACTTTGGTGTCAAGTCTAGTGCTGACTTGCACCTTGGATAAAATCATTTCCCATGGTATATAGGTTTTATGAATCATTAAGATATAAAACACTATTACAAACGCTGCCATGGAATAGGTATTATAGAAAAACAGTAATACATAGTCATAAGGGTATATATAATTATATGTATGTGTGCGTATATATATAATGTTTAGTCTAGACATCAGTATAATTATGCACAATAAGATGTGACATTTGAGATTCATGTGTGTTATAAATCTTTTTGAAAGGAAAATGGTTAAGTCTGGGAAAATCTTAATTTTTTCCCAGCAGTGCTCTGCCTCAGTGTTTCTTTATATCTGAGTTCTGAAAAGAGGACAAGGCAAATAATTTTTTCTTGAGCCATTTTCTTTCAGTGTCCGTCTTCTCATGTGATCCAAAGGCCACCAGCTTACTCTCTAATGTGCAGATGAAACAAAGTCTTTTGTTGTCCTCAATCAGAAGGCAGAGAGCTTGAGGCAGCAGAGTTGAAAGACGTGGCTGCATGGTCTCAAAATAGAGCTGGACAGTGTAGACTGTTATTTATACTATCACAATATCCTTTTTCTAATGGAACTTCAAGGTTTGCTTAGAGAATCAGGACATGACATGACAAGAACAGAAAAGTTAAGGAAGTTACTCTCAAATATTCACATTTGCAGCTGTGTTGGCTGGAAAACGAAGGGCCAGATTTCAAAACCTGGCCAGCTCCTTCATGCCTGTAATTTGCAGGAGAATGTGAATGGAATTAATTGTGAGTGGAATTTAAGCTATTTATTTGTCTTAAGAATTTAATTTTGAGGAAAGAAAACAGACATTTTAGTATTTAATATGTGTTCTCAGTTCAGTTACAGAACTGAACCTGCAGGGCTGCAAAAGCTGGGAAGGCCTAGATAAGGCCAGGATGAAAATGTTGCTTAAAATAAACCTCTTCAAGGTTAACAAATTGCAAGACATCTTAAACAATTTAGCCAGCATATTGCTTGCTCGCAACCATTTTTTCTGCTTTGCTGGATTTAACTTGTTTTGACTAGTGTTGAAGGTTCAAACCAGTTGGGGACCACATGGCTTTATATAATTAAACATCAGACTGGTTAGTGGGGTTAACACTGTTAAATAGATCAGACTTTCAGGGCATTCATTGGACAGTATGTTTATTTCATTTGGCATGTTATTTTAAGTATACCCAAGAAAACAGCAAATGCAAAATGCCACGGGTAACAGACAGACTGCAGAGAATAAGCAGAGGACACGGGATGTTCAGACACTGAAAGTTTGCATCTCTGCAAACAAGGCATGAGAGATTCACATGCCATGTCAATTCTTAGATGCATTCAGCAAATTCTTCTGACAATAGTGTAGGAGAAGGCAAGTGCTTTGTTGTGCATCCTGCTAGAAATATTACATACTGCACAGAAAAGCAAACAGAGAGGGTCGGTCAATATTTTTCTTGAATTTACTCCGAGTGGTGGAAGCTCTGCCCAGAGTATTCCATTTATGTTTGGAGCTCTGCACTATATCATTGTGCTGCTCTGTAAAGTAAATTTATTCCTGAGGAGAGAAAAAAAAAAAAAAGCTTTCCTTGTAGCAAATAGTGCAGCCAGGAAGGTCTGAGGGTTTACTTGAGTTATTTATGTATTTGTTTGTTTTATGTGCAAACCAGAAAACAAAATAATTGGTTTATTTACACTTTTTAAAGTTTTTTACTTTATCAGATTTCAAAGTGCCATGTCATTTACAGATGAGGAGTATAAAGGACTTTCATCTAAAAAAGGGGGGGGGGGGGGAATTTTTGACTTGTTAGAAATTCAGGGTCTTTTAGTTGTTTCGGCCCCCACCCTTTACCTTTGAAGCCATTTTCAAATCTTGCCCCTCATCTGTGAATAATTATGACCTAGAATGACATTTTTTGGTCAGCAAACTCTTCACATGAAAAATTTCCCATAGCCCAACACCCATACCTGTAAAATGCTGATTAAAGCTCTCCCCAATATTTTAACCAAGTAGCCCAAATGTGGGAGAGTTTCTGTTTCTCAGAATGTATGCATCAGAAACAACCTAACAAAGGGGAAATCTCTGCATACTTTGAGTGCTCTATACCTCAAGGAGCTTCTTGAGTGGATATTTTGTGGCTGACCACTAGCAATGGAAATCCAAAGTAAGTAGAGTCAGACGGCTGCTAAATTCCTTACACCAGTTCTGTGCTATGTCTGTGAATAAGGATGAGCCAAGGAAGAGTAGAAGCCAATGAAAATACTCTGACATTAGTTCCTGGTGGTCTACTGTCACTATGTATATCATTTCATTAAACATCTTTGTCATGCAATATGTAATTTGGCTCCAGTCGCTTGGGTTTGACTTAAAGAGCAGAGCCAGACCATAGGCTCAATTTAGACTTTATGCTTTCAGATTTCTGGCTTCTCCTGTGTTCTAACAAAAACACTTTCTGTTGACTTTTTAAAAAACTATACACATTTCAGGTGAGGTTTTCCTGGGGCCTTAGAAGCAGTCAGCTACCAAGTTATCTGCTGCTGTCTACTGTTCATCTATTTGGAAGGCTGTTAGGAAGCTAGAACTTTCAAGAATGGAAGCATTGCCCAGAGATGTCATTTCCCTCTCTCCTCTTTCCGCACATGAACAAACAGGGCTAAATTTTACTGCTTGCCTTTACATTCCTGCTTCCTGACATGTCTACCAAAAAGATGAAAATTCTATTATTGCACACAGACAGAAGGGTCCTTTTTAGTGCAAGGGACATTTATCAGTTCATAAGGATTAAGAATGATGATGCAACAGGTGAACAAATTTTGATTAAAATAATTGATCACTTTAAAACCTCTGTATTCAATCCTATGAATGTGAAATTGAAAAAGTAATCTTTTCTAATGACTAGAGGAGTTCTAAGCTGTAAGTATATACATTGGGTTTTTTTTAACCAGGAAAACTGATATATACTTAGGAGACTAAGTATGGCTACTAGTAATACACAAATGCTTTCAACTTTTAAATGTATTTGGCTTCATTCAACAGATCAGTGTGGTGGTTCAACTCATTAGCATTTGAGCAAATTTGTTACACTTTTAAGGACTGTTTTCAGAATGGCCTAACCCAACAAATGCAGTGAATTCCAGATGCTAATGGTACCATTTATCAAGACAGAACTTTTTAACATAATGCATAAACCTTTCATACATGGTAGTTTTACTGTGCATTCAATTCCATAGAAATTCACTGCTTCAGACAGAGGAAATGAAGAACTTAAGCAATGTAAACACACTACGAAAAGGCTCTTAGATCCATTTGGCTCCTGGAGATGGAGTACTTATTTTCACAAAATTTGGCTTCTACCCTAACAGAATAAGGTCAACTGCCTTGGGGACTCTGGAGTTAAACTATCTGTCTAGGTGTTTTTGTATTTCTCCTCTATGAAACATTTGAGCACCTTGTGCCCTACAAAAACTTCTAAAAGATGAAAATGCTTGCTATTTTGAGGAGTTAGTTAGAGCTTAAATTTATTTGGCAAGGAAACTCTTTCTATTTGCTGTTTGTTGTTTAACTAATATTTTATTGTGATTTAGCCTATTTATTCTCTGTAGCTGCAGTGTAGCTGACTCTTATAATACCAGAACTCTTTCCTCTGTGATGTTTGGAATAGTGTTAAAAGTAAGAAACTGACCATGTAAAGAATGAAAACCATTATTTTGAGACTAATTATGTTGAAGCCAATATGAAATGAGAAACAAAAATAAGGAAAGAGATAAACAATTTAACATACTCCCCATTTCCCAGCTTACATTACTATTTCTAAATTATCCACATTTTCCAGTCTCCTTGACACTTGAAAGTGATCCCTGTGAAACCAGCTTGATGTCTGTCTCTGCTGAAGCAAACAGCAATGACCATATTGCTCCCATTCTCTGGACCCAAGATTTTCATCTTTCTAGACTCTTGTATCTTGTCAGACTAAGGTGACACTTCAAAATGTAATGACTGCACTCCAGAAACCAAATCTTTTGCATTTTACTTAAGGTCTGAGTTCTGGAAAGCAATTAAGTATAGACTTAGTTTTACATTTATTCATCTTATCAGTTGCAGGGAGCAGCTCCAGTTTATACCAGCTCACGGTCTGAGCAAAGGAAAGTAACTGTTTCTCATGTTGGTGTGAGATCATGGGATTATTTTTCATTTTCCTGCCTTTTTTACTCTGAATACAGCTGGCTTCAGGTTCCCATCCCCTATTATTTACAATGCAAGAATTCTGGGCCTTGATGCTACAAATGTTCCTGCATGTTTAACTACAAGCATATGAGTACTCCCAAATGAAGGCCCTGGAACTCTTCACGTCTTAAGCACACAGTCTACGATCCTGGAAATTCCTATGCATATGCTTTTCTTTACCCCCTTGAGCAGTCTCATTAATTTCAGCAGGACTACCCACAGTAGTAAAGTTAAAACATGGACATAAGTATTTGCAGGTTCAGGTCCATAGTGACATTTCTCATCCTCCAATGTTATTTTATCCCCAAGCCTGTTCATTGTCAAAAAATGAATCTTTGAGCAATCAGGCCTCACAACTCCCTTCAAACCCCTTCCTGGAACTTATTTTATATTCTGTTCTCTGGCAAGGCCTATGGACAGCAGTAAGGCTGTCCTAAATCAAATAACCTTAAGAATCTGACATGAATTGACACGAGCCAAGTAAGGCTGAGCTAAAGTTTAAACCAAACTGAAGTGAATAGTTCTCCCTTCTGTAGTTTAGTTTTAGTAGCACTCCTTGCAGTTGCTCTCTAATGCCTATGTTTTTTTTTTTTTATGGTAGAAAATAAGCTGGATTGGAATTATAAATGAGAGAGATGTTAATGCCAAAGTGCTAGAGTTTGTGCTCTTAAATGACCTGGAATAGAGGCCTCCATTGCACTTCTTAGCTCCTTATGTTTTATAACATTTTACTCCAAATGGCCACTTGAGGTTTGAAGCGGGACAATTGAGTAGTTTCACAGCTTTGGTACGAAAACCATCTGTGTTGTTGGAAGTTGCGCTGTGTAGGTGTGAGGAGCAGAGAAGCTCACAGTCCTGGACAAATGATGGGGAAATCCTCTTCCAGCCCCATGTCAGATCCCTGGACAATTACCTTTCCTCCAGGGAAGTGCAGAGGTTGTATTTGGTGAAGCATCATCCCCCAAAGCCTGTACACTTACATCTGTTTCCTTAAAAAAGCAACTGCCCCATGGTAAAGGCGAATACATTAACAGCAAGAGGGGCAGTGCAGCCCGGTACGCTCAGCTGAAAGGCAGGAAATCCTGACTGCTATTCCTGGCTTATACATTGCCTGTTTGAGGCCTTAGGCGAAAGACTGACTTCTCCAACATCATCTCTAACATCTAACAATGCACCTGAAAATCAGCAGTGCTTTACAGGACTTCATTCCTGTTGAAGCTGTGGAGTCTGCTAAGTGAGGATGTGTTCCCTATGTCTTGCATATATAGGAAATAGTAAAAAAAAAAACAGATGAGGAAAATAATTGCAACTTCTTACGTAAACACATAGATCAGATGTTTTAACAGGTTATATCCATCAAACACATATGTTGCTCTGTTCCTAAATTATATCCAGAACTGCAGATACAGATACAAAATAATTTCTCTTGCAGAGAAGTGGACTTGCTCATCAACACATACAGCAGCTTTACATGAATGTGAAATTATGGTGACTTTGTATTCAAAGACATGTTTAACTGGCTTAAAAATCAGACTCAAAGAATCCCATAACTCCATAATCCCCAAATATAAACAACTGACATGGATTTTATGTTCCAGCGTATTAGAAGTGGGAAGCATCAGTTGTTTTAAATGGAAACACAGCAAATTACTGTATCTGAAACTGTCACTTGCTCCAAGCAGAGCTCAAACAAATTATGGCTTATCTGAATGATTTCAGATAAAATTTCAGATGGGATTAACTGTAGTGTTCTTTGTTCTCTAAACTTTAGAGCACTTAAGTAGAGGAGCTGGCAACATGGACAGTGTTTTACGATAAAATATGTAATAACAGCTTTAGAGGAGGAAAGACATCTGCACATAAGCAAAATTAGAATAAACTTTGAATTTGTCAAAAATTTATTAGTGAATATAGAGTCTTCTTGCCTATGTGTAGAGAAGCACATGAGTGTTTTGTTAGGAAGAGGGAAATAGAGTTATCTATATTATGCACAGGAAATAAGAAATATATAAAACTTGTTTTTCCTGCATGAGAAAAGAGAATTGCTCCCATTTTCACAAATAGAATTTTTAAAGTTTTAGTTATATTTTTCCCTCACCTTAAAACTGATTAGCAACTTCCCTGATCAAAACATGCTTTCCCAAGTACTGCATTTTTGGAAGTTATTTACTAAGATTGCTTCAGTGTTTCAAAATATCCAGGCTAAGATTCTAGTTTTAAATTACATTCAATTTGAAATCTTCATGTTTGCCATACTTTCAACTCCGAAAAGCAAGGGAGGAAGGAAAAGCAAACAAAAAGTAAAATAAGTGTTTATTAAAAAGGTCCAAAATATGATTGCAGCTATAAATGAATGAAGCTTCATTAAATTCAGGGGAGCTAGACCCACTTACTTCCTCTTCTTTTCAATGATTTTTCAAATGCTATTTTTAACAATTCTAGGAGGAGGGGGAAAGTAGAGTAGAAAACAGTTACAGCCATTTTATCACATTTTACTCCTAACAATGCAGTACAAATGAAAAGAAACCATAATGCTCTGTAGAATAATACATTAATCATCATCAGTCGTCATTCAGTGCAGTACGTTCTTTCCACACCATGCAAAATGTGAACAGATACCCTCATGAGAAGGAGAAATGTCTTATCTAATCGTTCACCTAGCCTGGAATACATAATGGGTTGCAGTGGGGTTGTGTGGTATTTGTCATCTCATGTATGGGGCAAAAATCATGTGACAGGTTTCTTTTGAACCATGAGAGATTTATGAAAGGTTTCACCCTTCAGGGAGTGGGAATTAAAAGGATTAGAGGCCCATCTACCCAGAATAGTTTTACTTAATGGCAGATTAGTTGTTTTTCCTTGAGAAAAAAGAAATTAATTGCACCGAAAAAAAAATCTGAAGTTATTTTTCATGAGGAACTAACTAGCTAAACTTGGTACATTGTGCCTCATCACTGAAAGATTGATTCTCCAACTACATTTAACTATGTAATAGCTCAGCTATTGTCTAGCCTTGTTGCCTCAGGAGTGCCCAAGGAGATCCGAAGGAGTTTGGGATGGAAAACTCATCTGGTGGGAAGGGAGGCCAGAAGAGGTTCAGTCCTTTTTAATTCTGGGCTGAGCAGGATCCCTGTGTTGTTACTGTTCCACTCTGTGCTCTGGCCGTGCAATGTACCCAGGTTCCCTGGCTGGACACACAGGCGGGACTCTGGTTCAATATATCAGCAGCAGAGACACTGGCTACAGATCTTGTGATACACTTTCAGGGGTTTTATTCTGGATCTTTTCCAATTTTTGCACTGAGAAGTGGATGCTTCCTGGAGAAATTTTGGTAAATATTTTTGCAATCTCCTCTGATGAGCTCTTCAGGATTGTTACGCACAATGTGGCAGTGTGACACACACTGAGGCTTTCAGCATAGCTTAGTCAAGTGACTGTTTAACAACCTTTCCTCTTTCGTCACTAAATGTCTAGAAGCTACAGTTCAATCTCATATTTTCCTTCTTCAGTAGGCTTCTTCAGTAGTTCAGTCTTCAAAAACCGGGATAGGAAAGTAGTGCTAAGTTGTCCTAAATATACTAATGCAATCAAACCTTAAACTCGAAAGGTTTTGTACCTTACAAACTCCAGCAATTCCACTTCCTCAGCTTCTTCACTTGCTCATAGGTGCTGCTGTTACTTCTAATGACAAAAAATTGCTGAAATTGGGAGACAGTAGTAGAAGTATTAACAGAAGGATGGTCAAGAGGTTTTCTAGAGATGTAACAAAGCTTTAGGAAGCAGCTTCCAAATCACTTGGATACTTGTGAAAATTTCAAGCAAAAACTCTTAATGAAACTTTTCTCCTATCATTTTTTCTCATGTCCCTCCCATTCTCTCTTTTTATTATGCAATATATATGCATATACATTTCTACTCTAGTCCTTACATCTGTCTCATAAATATATCTCATAAATGTGTGCATGCTTAGGTATGAAAATACACTTTGTACAACGCTGTAATGTTTGTACTGTTTCCAATCTTCTGTATCTCAGAAAAATAAGTAGGTGCTATACTTATGTCATTTATTGCTATTTGTTTCTTTATGTTGGTTCCTCTTAAAGTGCTCTTCTCATAGCATAGCTCCAGGGCATCCTTGCATACAGTTATGATACATTAAAAAACTGAAAAGCACAATTTAAACTGCAGCACCTCATCTGCTCTCCTTGTTAGTCTGTATTTTCCCCTCTGCCGAACATTGTATTCCTTTCATTTGGCAATATAATACAATCCACCATAAGGAAATATAGCACAATGGAGGGTGAGTCACTGGGGCTAAAAGATTAGGGCCAGATTCTGCATTCCCTCCTCAAAAAAAAAACCAAACAAACCTTCTATGTGTTTGAATAAGAGCATTTCCCAACTTAGGAGCCTCAAGACTCAATCCTAAATTATGTTTGCTGGCACAGGCTAGCTCTTTTAGCTGCAGGATACTTCACTATTGAAAGTCATTGCCATTTCTCTCTGCATTGTGCCAGTTCTTAAAGTTTTTCCGTATTCTTTGCTCTTGGAGGATCAGATTTGCTCAAACTAGAAAGACTTATACTGTTTCATGAACCCTTATCTGTAAAACGGTTACAAGGAAATTTCTGAGGGCTCTCAGCTTATGCCTTCCAAAGTCCAGATCAGTGAATTGAATGGAGTTTTTGTGGTATACATGAAGGACTTGAAAACCTGTCATGTGTAACTCAGCAAAACTCTCCATGGTTTCAGTGAAGGTTTTGTCTGAATCTGAGCTCAAACAGGCTTAATATTTGGATGCTCCCTTGTTTTGTTGAAGTTTTAGCTATGTTTTGGGCATCCAAGGTGCAAAGAACTCCAAGCAAGCAAGCTTTGGGGCTGAAAATGCCAAGAGGTCATCCATACAAGCTAACTATCAGAGGAAGACCCTAAGCTTTCTGGCCAGCTCAAGCATCAATTTGCTTGGGGCTTCCATCCAAGTACTCCTGCCTGGGGCAGAGCGTGGTCTAACTCTGCTACCCTGACGACAGTTAAAGCTCTTCCCTGCAGTGTGGAACCATCCTCTGCCTAACTGGATTTGAAGCCAGTTCTGCCACCTCCCAGGAGAACACACTAACCACCAAACTGTTCCTGTTTTGCATAGAAAGATATTAAGGATGGAATGAGAGAAGATAGAAAGACAGATTAAGTCTGCTGGCTGGGGTGCTGATGCAGAATGTGGGAGTGTCATCTTCCAGTTTCTCTTCAAACGAATATTCAAATGTGTAGATGAAGTGGAACAGTTTCAGTGGGAAAGACTGGAAGATACTCACCTTAGCAGGCAAGGCAGCATTTGGGGGCTTTTCTGTGAGACGGGAGTTGATATTCCCACTCTAAATCAGCACATGAGGGGTTTGAACTTGGATCCCCTACACTGAAGGCAAATACAGTATCTTAACTGGTTAGCTCCTATCAAAGGTGAAGGTGGTGTCAGTCCTTGATCTATGAGGTCATCTCAAACCAGTCCATCTGGACAAATATAAGCAGAAGAACATTCAGCATTTACCTTGTAGATCGTGTTGCAATATAAACCAAAATTGCAATAGAAGGGCAAAACAGCAAAAAATCTAGTGCTTAGCTTATTAGTGGAAACATAGACCTCTGAGGAATCTAAGCTCTCCCAGACTAGCTGAACAAGAGTTTTGGGTACCCTAATTCGTAATTAATGATTCCTAATGTGTCAGTTAGGTGAGTGTGTCACTCCATGACCCTAAGCCTGACAGATTTTACCTTGTTTGGTCATTTTAAAATCTTCCTCTAGCTGTTCTCCAGTGATCTTTTCTGTTCCTTATGCTGCATCAGCCATACATCAAGTTGTGGCTGGTCCCCAGTGGCTTGCAGAGAACAATAACATAGGTGAGAAAATATGCCCACTCATATATTTTGATTGTTTGACTTTCCCTTATATCTCTCTGGAATATACCTCTGACTGTGTGCTTATTTACATATTAATGTGCAAGTATTTGCAGACCCACGTATTTAGCAGGACACAGAAACTGGGGAATAATCTGTAGATAGTAGAAGTATATCATTTTGATTTACAGTCTAACATTTAAATGTTTTGAGGTCAGACCTCTGAGCGAAAATAATTCACAACTGGATATACAGCTTCCACAGGCTGTACATTTATTGCCAACAAGTACAACACAGATTGTTTTTTATGTGCCTGCTTTTTATTGCTTTAGATGCTGTTGCAGGATAGTTCACATAAACATTTATATAGGGTTTAGAAAACAGTTGTTAGCGAGGAGGAAGCTTTTTCTGTTTACACAGCCTCCGAACAAAGCCACCGCGCAGAGCTTCCTGTAATTGACATGTGGGCGGGTTTTTTTCAAGTCACTGACTGGAAGAAGTGAGTGTCTGAGATTTATTCCTGACAGGACTTAAATTACTGGTAGCCTGACACATTTGTGAACAATTACTAGACACTGAGGTGTTTAAAGTAATGGGTACTGTTTGCTCGAGGGATGGGGAAGTTTCAAAACCATTAAAACAAAACAATTTTCCATTTCATTAGTAAAAAGCAAATGCATACGTTTATTTTTTTCTAAAGGGCACATGTATATTTCACTTCTTAAATAATTTTTCTCTCCAAATGCATATGCTTGAAAATTCCCTTGATTTCCTTCGTGGTAAGCTACCATACATTTGTACAAACATTGGTTAACTGAGCTTACAGACAGCTCTGAAAATGACACCTATGAGTTTCTAGTATCCCAAAAGGTGACCCTGCTAGCGATGTCTCAGTTAGAAAAGGATCTTATTGTTAAGTTGTCCGAAATAATAATAATGCTATCTACTTTTTGTCCTCCTTTTACTTTTCAAATTTGAAGAAGAAAAGCGAAAGGCCCTAAAATTTACTGCTTATCCATTTGACCATTAAGACTGTGAACATTTATGGAAAATAAATGCTGCTTAATACTCTCATTAATCTGCACTACATTTGTTCATTTATTTTTAACTCTTCAAGGTAAAAGTTATATTTATTTCCAGCATTTGTGTTCAGTCTTCATATGCAGTGACTCCTTCCATTCCTTATGACAGAGCCTGGCCCTAGGAAACACATTTCATCCCAACCCCTAAACTTGCTAGTAGCCATTTGAGAGACTCTGATCACAAGAGGGATACAATATTTCCCTGGATTATTAAAAGTTTTCAGGAGGCACCCTACACACACATTTAACTATGTATATACTTTTATCCATCTTCTCTCATTAATCATCATCTGTTGTACAGATGCTGTCTCTGCAACCTGTATTATTCTGGTATTCTATGATGAAAGTGAATAAAGATATTAAAACTACATACATGTAATGCTAGCCAAATTGAAATATTTAGATGGTGAACATAGATCAGTATTTTAGAGAAGGCGAGTAAGGCTGCTTCACTGCTGGTCTAGCAACTAGAAGCCAGATTGTTCTTCCTGGCTGAGTCAATAAAAATGTTTATACATGTCTTCAGTGCAACGCGGCCACACAGATTGCTGCAAGAAATGTTTGTAGTAGTGGTAGGTTAGGATGCAGAGCTGAGAGCATTGCTTGTATTAGTGTTGATCCAAGCACTCAGATACTCCAAGTCAGGTTGCCCAGAATCACGACACTGATTTAAGCATGTTAAGCTTTCACTGAAATAAATTTAAATTTTGTTCCATGTTTTAGTTATTTCTCCAACCACAAAGGAGATGCTACTTTAAAGAAACAAAAAGGCAAAACGCTTATGTATTCACATTGTCCTTGTTAGATGTCCTCCCACTCTTTTACTTGGACTCTTACGAGGTAAATGTGACCCTTTTTTCTCATGGGCAGCTTACTACACAAAATAAGCCTTTTCCTTGCATTCATTAATAATCTTCAGGAATTAAGATGTATCTGTGCATTTTGCTACCCTTTCTGGAAGCATAGATTTCCAGACTAGGTCAAGCTTGGGTATTACTAGAGCAGTTTACTTTGTTGCAAAATGACTGGACTCCTTGCTGAGTGAGAATTCCCATCCCTCAAATAGATTGTTCTTAAATGCTGTTAGAAAATCCCTTTCTTGCCACAGCTTCTTCTTTGATAACAACTTAGGAGATGATCTGAGAACTGGGAACTACCTGGGTTTTTTTGGGTTTGACATAGTATTGGGAAAGTATGAAGACATTAGGTACAGCTCCATCCTTTATAAATTACTACCTGTCCACTGCTTCCTGCAACACAGGTGCAATCAAGGTGGGGTACATGAGAGATGTATCAAATGCCTGAACTTGTTTCCTGGCCTGTCCTGAGACAGAAGTCAAGGACTCCCAGGCTTGTATGCTGTCTCCAGGAAAAGGGCACCATTCAAACTCTAGTAGCCAGTGAAGTAAAATTTTCTTTTAATACACAGCAGTAGTAAATACTTGTCTTTTACATTCATGGAATATAAAGACACCGTGACTTTTTGATGTCATTTCCAAAGTGATTTGCATTGGCTTTATTATGGTGAGAACTTTTAAAAATCCATCCCATGTGCCCTGTGTAGGAGACTCTCTACTCTGTCAGTCAGCTGAACCATGTACAAGATTCTATAAACCCTACAAAGAGAGAGTTTTTATTCCCTAGTTCTTGTTTTCTGTGTCAGTTTTTGATGCATTGAGTAGTAAAACAATTTGTAGCATGCTGTTAGCACAAAAGAATGAAAAATAATACCAAAAATAAAACATGAAACTGCAATGAATGTGTCTATTTTTACACATTGTATTCTATCTCAAGGAAATTTCAGAAGCTTCAGCAAAAGAACCCAAAACACTTTCAGGGTATCAAATCACCACAGGGATAGCTTTCTCTCCGTCTTGCAAATTTTATTCTTCTTCTTAAGTATTTAGGGAAAGGGAAAAAAAAGAACTGCAGATGTTCCAAACTTTCTATGGTCTTTTACGATTACTCAGGGCGGTGCCTCCTCTGTAGACTGTGCTGTTTTGCTCGCATATTCATAAATTTTTTCTCATTTGTGAGAGTCACAGAATAGAGCATGTGAATTGTTTTACCCAGTAGGTGGTGGAGCAATAATGAAGCATTGTGATTAAGTAGTGTTGGAACATCTTATCTTCCTCACTGAGTGGGAGGCACCATTAGTAGTAAAAGTAATTACCTGTGTAGAACGTGCTGATTGCACTGAGTATCTACTCCATGACACAAAGAATGTCTTCTCAACTTTAGGGACTTTAAGAGATCTCCATTTGCTGCTAATTTCACATTTTAAGCAATAGCACATAATTCCTTTTGATTTTTCTTTGGTGTCAAAATTACAAATAAACTTTGCAAGAGCTTTTTCTCCTCATCAAAATTCTATCCTTGTCATTGGTAGCTGCAAAAAGAGGATGACGGAAAGAAGTGGAAGTGTAAAAGCAGGGTGTATTCCCAGCATGGCAGCTGGACTTGCTCGCAACTTGGGAACTGTCCTACAGAATGAGAGTCTGGTGCCCTGATCTACCTGGAATGGTGTTACTCTGTAGAAATGAGGTAGATGATTCAGAAACAGGACAGCAACACTGAGCACTGAGAGAAGCTGTCAGCGTACAAAAAACTCCTTTAATGGGAGATATGTGGGAGGCTGTTGCCACTGATGGCATCATCTATTTACAGGGTTATTCTCACAAAAGCCAATCTGTAGTATAATACGCTCTGTCCTTAGGTCTGCATTTCATAAGCATACATCCATCTGCCTGACAACTTCCAGTAACTCAGGGAATAAAATATTAAGATATGATGGAAATAAACCTTTACTTCTTTCATAGAAAAATGGGTTTATTTTTTATTTAATCTGTAGATTGTACCTCTGGTAGTTTTTGTCTCCCATGTAGCTGTGAAATGAAATCTTACTGCTCATCTCTGCACTTTTAAACCCTTTTAGCTACTTTGAAAAACTTCTGCAAAAGTCCTGAGATCCAAAGGGGCTCGTGACTTTTAGAATAAAAAGAAACCCAAGAGCATTTATGGTTTATTTTAGGTATGATTCAAATCCTGTTGGAATCACAACAAAGAGATTCTCACTGATTTTTAAGATTAATATCCGGGGTTTGAACATAATGTCTAACATAAATGCAATAGTGCTACACTCCTGAAAAGTACCTGAGCACATTTATAATAATGTAAGGCTTAGATGGCTATATAGGGCAGCATTTGCAGACAGGTAGAGTCCATTAAGATAATTGACAGCAGAGAAGAAGCTTTGTGAAGAGGTTGTATTTTCTCTGTTCTCTGTATTACTTTATATAGGCATTTCTTTTAGTTATTTTGGAAGGATATGAGGTCATAGTGACTGGAGACAGGCAGGAACTTCAATGAAGGTGACAAACTGTCATTATATTGATTGCTTATTTCTGTATCATGTACAATTTCTTCCATCTATGAAATGGCAGTATTTGTTTAGGGAATGTTATGATTTTAGTTAAGATCCTTAACCTCAGATTTTTTTTACAGGTTTTTGCCCATTTTTGTGCTACAAAAACAGTTTCTAAATGATGTTTCTAATTTCATGTCTGTTTTTTCTAATTCTCTTGAGGGAACTGTATAATTTTTTAAATCTTTCTCTGAATTACACCAACCTGCCCTGCTGTTAAGTATTTCCTTTTTCTGGCATTTTTGGTTAATCTGTGATACATTTTACTCATGTTATATATGAATAGGGCCCTGGATAAACTATTTGTGATGATGACTGAAAGTTTGAGGAGTGTGGAAATATTAAATTGCTGGACCCACAACAGTAGAAATACATTTTAAATAATCATTTAAAAATAAGTATTGATTTGATGACTAAAGTAAGCCCAGATAATGATTAGCACCAGGTGTAATTTGTCATTTTTTCTTTGCAGAAGGGAAGGCAACATTTTTCTTTGGTATTATTTTCTATGGGCTTGGTTTAGCTTGATTAAAAAGAAATGAAAAGTCAAAAAGAATATAACTCCAAATGAGAAAGATCCACCCAGTTTTGTGCACAAAGAGCTGTGCAACTGCATGTTTTGTGTGATTCTAGTTTGCAGACATAAGATTGGCTTCAAAATTGGGCCTGGGTTGATTTTATTCTTACTGGTGTTAAGCAAAATATCTGGAAAATATTTCACCAAAGCAGCCTGGAATTTGACAGAGACCAAAATCAGGCCCATTTTGCATGGCAGTTTATATTGCTGTAATTGCAAACAGCAATTAATGATTAAAAAATATATTTTGAATATCTGTTGTTCATTGCTGGTGTTTCCAGGGACCAGTTGTCTTCAAGGACACCAAACAGACAATTTCCATCCATTAGTGTGGCATGAAAACAGTGAACAGGTATTTTATTTCTACCAAGAATATAAGTAGCATGAAAATTGGTACACTTTAGCATCCTTTTCCTGAATCCTACTAAAGTTCAGGAATGTATGACACCTTACAGTATCACTCAGGAATATGTTTGATAGTCTGTATGCATTATTATGCTTTAAAGCATGATAATACTAAATTAGCTGTGCCCCTTAAAGTAAGATTCCAGAATATTTGCGTCTTCACCTACTAACTGTAAATGAGAACACCTTTATCTTGTAATTAGGTAGTAGATAAATCATTATTAGTGGCAAACTTTTATATTGTGCTGTGATCTCATTGTGCTACATATAGTGCAATCACTGAAAAAGGCAATTGCTGATCTGGCTTTCTGATTAATCTGGTAAATTATGGATGTGCATTATACACAATAAAATTTTAGCCTTTGCTGAAATTCATTCCATAATTTCAATGCAGAAAAATATGTGACCTTTTCATAAACGTGCTGGCAGTTCCTAGATTTAAATTTTCTTTTAAAATCATCTAAACTGCTGATTGTGAAATTTAACTATGGTACAAGGTAGTGAAATATATGCCCTACATGTATCAACCCCAAAACACACTGGTAGAGATTGATGATCTGTGAACATACTATGCATGTAAGGATCATGCACACAAGTAATTGGTCAGGTTTGTTCAAGAATTGTTTAGGTGAAAGGCATCTAAAATCTGTGAATGCATGTACTTAGTTAGCACCAACAAAAACTCTGCAGTTCAATAGGAATGCAATCCAAATTTTGAATCTTGATTTGTATCCATTGCTTAGACACAGAGAAATGTAACTCCAAGCAAAAGAAACTTACACAGGAGAGATAGAAAAATGAAATGTGATGTTTTGGTCCAAGTGAGTTTGTTTACAAAAGAAAAATTGAAAAAGCATTTTTGGCAGTTCAAGTGTTATGTGGGTTTATAGTCCTTTTTGGAATATGCAAATATGTCACAATCAATATTGTTCTTTATAAAACTGAACCACAGACAACTTTTATAAAAAACGAAGCAGACCCTGATCCCTGGACCAAGAATGGAATTTGTGAAGGAAAAGTCATAATAATTTGGATGGAAAAAAGACACACACCTGATGTTAGTTAGTGCAGAAAGTATTGGACAGAAATTGTTAGCATGATGGGAAATTAAATTATTTTAAACAGCATTTGAACGTGAAGGGAACACAAACTTGATTAGGGAAATCATTTCAGATATTCTTTTAACTTTTTCTAAATCCAAAAACCACTCCCAAAAATCCCTAGAACCAGTCAGCCACAAACTGTTACATCTATAAGGAGGCATTGTGGCCAAGGGACTAGCACACAGAAAAACTCCTTCTACCTCCTGTTTTTTCCATGGCTTTCAGCACCTCGTCCAGGGCCAATCTCCAAGACTTTTATTCACACAAAGTATCTCTTGATTGATCCAGCTGAATCTAATTGCAGCTAATATACCTTTCCACCTGATCAATGGCCTCTTGATCAGTTAAATATGCTTTTCATACAATGAACTAAGGGTATTTCCATCCTATTCTCCCCTTGTGTCTTCCTTTGTAAAGTGTTGGAGATAAATGCTTTGAAGTTGTGTTTATAGAGTGTTTGGGGATATGGAGTGGAGGGAAAGAGGAACAAAGGCCAACTGACTTTCAAGGCTTTGTTCAAAGAACAGTCCATTTCTGATATCTTTAAGTCTAGTTTTTAACATTCCCTCAATAATATATTCAGACAGAAGACAGTCCTGCTGGGCACCTCTTTATCAGCAGCCTACCTGTGGACTCCAAGAGGTATTTAGGTACTGACTGCCTTGGGAATTAAGCACTTAAACAGGGACCTTCAGCTGCCTAAATTTACCAATAGCCAACAAGGTCTCCTCTAGTCCAAATCTTACCGTGTCTGCTGAGTCATCTCTGGGTTTTCATAGGAGCTGCCCTCATTAGTCTAGTCACAGCAGAGAGAAGGCACCATGAAAACAACAGGAAAGGAGAGAACTACCTGAGCAGAACTGTGGCCAGCTTGCTGAATTTAACACCCCATCTCTTACATGGTGTTAATATGGAGATCAGAGTCAATAAAACACATGGAGGCAAAATGTATGATTCCAATTTACATTAAGGAACTTAAAAGTTGTGAAATATGTGAAGAACAAACTGTTGTGAGAAAATAAGTGCCAGCCTTCCTGCAAATTTTGTATCTGATTCTGCAAGCATGGGAAGTGTTCAGCACTGTTCCTGACTTGGCTGCCAGTTTATGTGGGAGGGGAAACAGCCATTTTGCTTGAGGGAAACATTTTTTAAAAGTTCCATGATGAGAAGAGGCCTTGTTTGTTTGTTTGTTTGTTTTTGTTTTCCTGCATGAAATGAGTTTTGCAGTTTAAAATAATGGCCCAAAGGCTGAATTCTGGCTGCATCAGCTTCAGCTGAGATGTTACATGTGTGCTTCTGTGTTGAGATTTTGGCAAGTTAACTTTGTCTGTGTATACATACATATACACACATACATATTCTCTCTGTGTGTGTATAAATGTATACAAATTTAAGCTTTCATCTGGACTGCATTTTTGAAGTGTGTTTCAAACAATGCATTGTTCTAGTCTGATGGAGTGCAATGATAAAGCAAAAACCCCACAAGTTATAACCGAGAAACACCAACCTTCCAGGCCCATATCTCAGCACCTGCCTCTCATGAAGTGGTGTGTTTGGCTCTTAGACGGGGGGAAGACGTTTAAAAACACGACTAACCATATGGCATTTGCCTCATGGAGGCTCAGGAATGAGGGGATTTCAGACAGGATTAGCCAGCATTTAGGGAACAAAATGAAGTGGAGGGTTTTTCAGGTGTGCTTCAGTGGGTTCCCACCTCCTGCAAACAGGGGAAGTTGGGGAGTTTCTTCTGCAAATCTGCCTTTTCCACGTAGGTGTTGCATTGCAAGCTGAAGCTTTGAAAATCTGGTCTCGGAGGCCTATTTTTAAAATACGGTTTTTGCTTTTTCAGACACAATTTTGTGATCCCAGCTAATTAGGAGAACAGCCATGTGGTTAGACATCTGAGTGCTAGTCTTATTGCTTGTAACAATGACCATGTTAGAAAATCTGGTCCTGTGTGGTTTTGTTGTTATTTTGGTTTTTGTTTTCAGAATAGATTGGCATCTAGTTTTCAGGCTGTGTTGGACTCAATTTCTGATGTTATAAGAAATAAAGTTGCTATTCAGTAAGACTGTTGCTGATGGACTTGAATAAAATTTCAATTGAAGTGACATCTTTTCTTTTCCCTTCCCTATCCTACCACTGTTATGGGAGAACTGCTGCACGACTCTTCTCTGGTTTACTATTAAGTCATCCCAAATCAGAAATACAGAAAAAGCTTTAAGTATCAATTGAAATTAAAATTTAGATTATAAAAGGAATGTTGGTCAATTCTCCAGATTGAAAGCTTACTTGCAGTTGAATATATCATGCTAAGACAATTTTAGATTTATATTACAAAGTGACTTTAAGAGATCCCAAGTAGAGTGAAATTAAATGTGTTATGAGAAATTGTGGCTCAGTTGACCTCTTTGGAACATGAAGAGAGTAATCAAGTACAAAATTCGTACTGTTTTGTAGAATTTGGCTAGCAATTTGAAGGAGAAATTACTCCATCTAACTAGCTGCTATTGCATCAAGTGCTTTGCAGCTTGATCATCAAACACAGATATGTCTGATACGTGTGTGTAGGTTTTGTGGTGGTTATTCAGAGAATTAGAGCTGATGCAACATTCAGGAAAGAGACTATAAGCATGAAATTCCTCAAATATAGCTGAAAAACTTTCATGCCAAAATTATTATGGAAATATTACAGCTTTTCTGTGGTGCTGGTTTCTCCCAGAAAGCCCCTGACATAAGCACAGAGGAACTGTGGATTTTTTTTACTTAGCTCTTTCTAATTGTTGATGATCTCCCAGGATATTAGAGCCTGAACCTGTTTATGTCACAAGCCTGCTTGTCCCTCAGGTACAACTGTAAAAACAAAACATAACCCAAGAGGTTTGTATCAGGATTACAGAAAAAGGGAATAACATTCCCTAGTAGGAGGTAGGTCTTCAACAGCTGCTTTTGTATTACCATGTTATTATTTCTATACTACACCCTTGCTAAAAATGTCAAGAGCAGTTCCTCTGTACCATCACTGTGCTGCAATTTCCTCCCTATTGTAGTTATTACTTGTGATATAACAGCATTCAGTTGGGATTAAGACCTCATTGTGCTAGGCACAGTATAAATACATAACAAGATGCAGTCTCTGTCACGAAGAGTTTACAGATTGTCACCAGCCCTGAACAGGAGCAGATTCCTCACTCGAGTCAAAGGCACTCTGTGTGGGCATAACAGCCTGTCTTCATTTTAAATAATGCAGGATAGTGAGAAGCAGAAGGAGAGAGTAACCAACTACTGAAGGCAAGAAGCAGCAATGGGCAGATGTGTTGTAGTATTAGGAGCCACCCCAGTCATTATTGAAAGTAAAACACCTGGTGACTTCAGCAGAGAAGTGTAAGCTTAAGTAATTCTCTGTGAGGGTAGATGGTATCAGAGTGTTTAAATGAAAGCAGTATAACACATGATAGCTCAACAAGGCCTGTTGTTGGCTTCTTTCAGGTGGGAATTCCTCCTTGAAATCATTGTCAGATGGTCTTGGGGAGGTTAGGAAGGATTATGTGAATGTATCTGTGGAGAGGATGGAGAAGGGGAACAAATCCTTGTGGTGGCTGGTGGGATATGGATCTGGAGGCTACTGTTACTACTGATTTCTATTTGGGTAATTTCTATTTAGGCTGTTGCTAATATCCTGTTTAGTTGAAAAAGAGTTGATTCACTAAAGACTTGCACTGCATAAAGCATGTAATGCTGGGGAAAAGGACATTTTGCTTGGTTACATAGGCTCTTGTTTTGATGCACTTAGCAGTCCTCCATCTCCACTGAAATTAGTAAAAAATTTTCATTATTCTCTTCATTATGTGCCAGAGAGCCAAGGGTCTGACTCAGAGCACTTGAAAGTAAATGGGAAACTTGGTTTATATTTTGAGCCTCAGTTAGGAAGATCAGTGATCAGTGTAACCCATCTGCATTGAGCCATGTTGCTTATGTCCCCTCACACCAAGGCAGTGCATACATCTTCTGACTGTGGTGTTTAACTCCAGACATATAACTGCAGTTGGCTTCTATATAACCACAAAAAAAGTGAAACAGGCAGGTTTTTTGAGTCTACTAGCCCATATGTAGTCACTATAATGATTCTTACCATAGTCATCTGGCTGGACCCATTCATCTTGATGCCATTCTCACTCCAGCTTTGCAAGTATCCATGCTGACAAGCAGGTTCGAACACCTGTATCAAGAATGTCAGGAAAACAGGTGTCAACATTTTTTTCAGAAAACAAAAATCCAGTCCCTTGTGGCTTCTCCAGACTTCCTGGAGTAGAGCAGACCTATAGTGCTTTGCATCTTTGGAAATCATCTGGATATTTGCCAGGAAAGGGCTGACAGGTCAGACATTCTTCCTCTGTTTTTCACTGGGGACTCTTCAGAGAGGGAGTGTGTAAAGGGTATCTTATTTTTTTCTTACCTTTACTTTAACTGTGGTGACATTGACCTATGTTAGCTCAAATCAAAGACCTCTTGAAGTAAGCACTAAATACATATATAATAAACCAGGCACTCCCAATCATAAAAGAATGTATGAATTAAAAAGACTAAAAAAAAGTTAAGGATGACACCCCTTTTACAGATAGGGGATTGAAGCTGAGATTGAGCAACTTGCTTAAAGTTTCATAGGAAATAAATATACTATGCCAGGACAGAGATAAGAATTATAACGCTTCTGCCCCAAGTATTATATCTCCACTGTGCACTTCTCCCCAGCACACTGCCTTATACCAAAACCTCCCTCTTTTTCTACAGGCAGAGTCCTGTCTGTGTGCTTGGGATTCCAGCATGTTAGAGATGTCTTTTCTCACAGCTCAGGATCAAGTCTAAAATAAAAAATGAAGCCTTCAAGATTAAATCCAGCACAGGATTTAGGTACTTAAAGTAGGATTTAAGCAGTATTTTGATACTTAAACGCAAAGTTGAGACCAGCAAGATGCTGCCAAGATACTGCATTATCCCTGGAAGTGCCTGCACTCGTTTGGTTACTTAGTTTGTGATCTGAAAATGTCTTAGGAGGCTGAAATTTTTATTTCAAAACATTTAGTGGGTGTTTTGCTTGACAGGATTGAATATTTTTGACCTAACTACCTCCATAAGTATGTACGGGATTCACAAACTGACCTGTGAGTCCTCATCTGGTCAGCATTTCCAGGACATTTGTGTACACCCTGATGTGACCAGGCTTGTCGCAAAGTCCAGCAGAATGACTGCTTTCCTTTAAAATGTGGCAGCCATGAGGAATGGTTATCAAACCGTTTCACCTCCTCTCAGAGTCCAGGATATCAGAATTCCAGTGTTACAACCCCGTGTCTTCTGCTTTTGAGAAGAGAACCCTAATCAGCACGTTTTCAGCCTCTTGGAGGCCTGGGAGAAGGTAATTTCTGCTAGCTGAAGCAATGCCTCTGGTATTATTTAGATTAATTGATGCAGCAGAAGAGGAGAAAAGGACATGAAAATAGTAAGATACCTTTGTCACCTTGTGGTGACAATTTTCTGATGAGGAGGAATTATGGATGCTGACCCGGCTCCTAAGACTGTTCCTAAATCTTGTGACTTCAGAAAAAGAGGCTGTAAAGTGATGAGAGCAGAGACTAGAATCAGGCCTGTTTCCCTCTGTGTCCTCTGGGTCCAATTAATTTTGCGCTATTTGTTGTGCAGCAAAACAACTTTGACAGAAGAGCCCCCTACTCCAAACCCAAAGCACCCAACAGAGACATCGGTAGTAAATGAGAGTCCAACTCTTCAGGACAGGGAGAGGAGTGAACAGTCCTGAATCTCGTCTATCCTGGGTGAATGTGCTAACTGCAGGGCTGCTACCAGAAAGTTAGTGTTTCTGTCCCACTAACTGCAATTCTAGGAGTCCTGAGCCTTTTCTCTGAAAGAGACAAAGGTTACTGCTTTCAGGAGCAGCTTCCAGACTGGGTGCTGGCTGCGGGGAGACACTACCCTGCAGCCCAAAATGAGGTAGGAGGAAGACAAACTAAAGAGTCAACTCTGGCCTGGAGCCGTTTTCAAGGGGCGTCCTGGGCAGCTGCTTGCAGTGCATTTGACACCAATCTGCTTCAGGGCAGCACACCTTAATTGATTTGGGCACTGTTCTGATAGACTCTCCTGGCGTGGTGCATCACTCAGGAGCCTCAGCATCACTCACACATGTCTACCTCCTGCTTCAGGAGCAGGCTGGGTCCTCTGCGGGAGCAGGCTAGGTCCTCTGCTGAAACAGACTGCTGGCATCTCATCATCCACTGGCACATCTCCCTTCAGGCACTGTCCCTGGGCTGGGAAGTGTCACAGAGTTGTAGTTAAAGGGGTGGATGCAGAGGTATGTCTCTCTTCCTGCCTTGTTTTCAGTTCTTTGACATAATGTGAAGCATTTTGCCAGTTGCGGTTTTCTGAGAACAGATTGGTAAACTCTGACTTGTTGCATCAGCCTGACAGCTGACTTCCCACACAGCTCGGTGTCTGAAGCTCCGCTGGGGCCAAAGCTGAGCAGTGATTCATCCGCTCAAACAGGTCCAGCACACCAACAGTCTATTAGTTGTTGTAAGAGTGCTGAGGATGGGTGGGAGGTAGTTTAACGCCCTTTGGACTCTCTTTAAAATATCTCTTTGTCCTCTCTGTTGCTGGGAAGTCAAAAGAATATGCTTTGTTTGAAATTTTCCAGGGGGAAAAAAAAGTTTCAGAATACCAAAGCTTCAAATAGAAGCTGATGGCTCCAGCCTGGGCACAGACAATTGAGTTTGAGGGAATTTATAGCAAGCCTATCCTTAATGTGTCCCAGGAATGACTTGATTTGCTTGTTCTATTCCCCAGCAGAAGAAACTGTGGGAATACAAATTTAATACAGTCTAGGAGCTTGTGTTACCATTTACTGTGTCCTTGGACAGCTGTAAATCCTCCTCTGATGTATTTGCTTAATATTTAGGCTTAACATGTTTTAACCACAAATCAGGCTACAATAATGAACCTGGAAACGATCCAACCCTTATCCCAGAGTCTCCACAAACAGCTCCAGTCCCAGAGGTGAAATGATGGTGATCTACCTGTGAATATCCCGAATCCCCCCTCATTTTGTTACATGTGCTGAGAATAACAAGATACAATAAATCAGGAGCCTGATCCTCAGCTAAGACAAAGATTTATATTCTCCTGTGCTGATTTACACCAATGGAGGAGCTGATTCCACCATGAACAAATATAGTGTTTTAATCTACCAATCGATCCACAGCTCAGCTAATGAAACTTTGCAGCCCTTAAAATGTCCTGGCTCCAACTTGAATGTCTCCTGCATCTGGGTTTTCTCTCATCAGCACTTTAGGGCTGGTACTGCATTAAAAACTGCACACACGACTACAGTTAAGCTTTTCAATAATGAAGTCACTTTATTTATTGAGAAATTTCATCACAGGATACATGATTCTTGGCAGGGCAACTCCTGAGCAGGAAGCCTGCAGTTACAAAGGTATGCATAAACGTGTATAAGGGCATATTGTTTGCCTTCTTTTTATTACAGGAAGGATATGGTTTGGTTGTGTTTTTGATGAGTTTTATTTAATTGTGCACTGGGATTTTCCTAGACTTTAAGTTAAAACTTGACAAATGTTTTTACCCCTCCTGTTAACGTATATATGGGGAGAGGCTTGCGCTGTGTGCTTTCCAGACCCTGCACACAGGTCTTCATCCCTTGAGCATACCTTCCTGGCCAGCTGAGTTGGCATGCACATTGGGTAGGCATAAAGGCTTCAGATAATTGCTGGGGTTAGTAGACGCTGGTCTAAGATGTGAGTTGATGTCACTCTTTTTTTAGTTTTAGTTTAGAGTTTTAGTTTACAATCTTAGGGTTGTATTTAAAAACAAACAACAAAAAACCCCACAAAATCTTACCAATAAATCCACCGATAAAATGAACTAGCTAAAGACATTGATGATTTCTGCTTCCTGTGGCTATTTGATTGCCTAATTACAGTCATTTTGAACTGATTGCACGCTCTTAGAATTTGTTTCACAGCATTTGGCTGTAAGGAAGGACCTAATGCAGGCTGTTTTTTACAGGAGAGTAAGTCTTCCTGAAAACAAATGCTCGGTCCTTTCTAATTGAGAACTTCACTGCTTAGAAGACGGGAATAGATTTGAAACAAAAGCCTGTTTTATCTGTTAGGTAGAATACTGAAAGGTTTGAGTGAAAGAAAGTTTGGAAGTCTGCTCTGGTTAGGCTTTTCCAAGCCCTGGCTAAGCAGCCCAAGTGTTGCTATGTCTGGCTGACTCCCAGGCTCCCAAGTTAGTACCTGTGATGGAGTTTGCTCCAGAGAGTACCAGTCTCCCCGTATCAGCTCTCTGCTTCTACTCCAACTGGTGATGAAGTCAACAACTAGGGAAATGCCTGGTTTTGAACCTCAAGAAACATTTATTTGAGCTCCACTTCGAATCGGGAGTCAAGACTGCATGGAGTTGTTTTAAGCGAGCCAGCTCTTTTTGTGTTCCTGGTAGGGTTGTTTCCCAAGGGCACTGTTAAAAGCCAGACTCCTCCTTCTGAAGTGCCATAACTACTGACTTCTTCAGTGGCCTTAATTGCTTTCTACTGAATCATCTTTGTTAATCCACTGTTACATGATACAAAAATGGAACCCAAACATTTGTCATCAATTTTCTTTTAGGACATAAAGTTTCAGATAGTTTTACCATTGACTTCTCTGCATAATAGGCGTCATTATTTTGGGCCATCAAGACAAAACACTTGTACTGTAACAGAGAAAGAAAACTGTTCTTATAAGCATTGTGTATTCCGAGAAAAATGCTTCTATCAATCCAAAGTACAATTAGAATTGCTTTACCAGGTTATGTCAGGTTGTGAAAACAGTATCAGCAGAGGAAAAGAAAAACAAATAAGTCTGCTATGTTTTGCTAACCCTCAGGTTCTGGGCATTTAGTTTGGCTGGATTGATGGGCAAGGCCACAGTTTGTTATCAGTAGTTTAACTGATGCTTGTGAATGATGCCTCTTACTGCTAGAGTAGCACTTCAGATGATTCAAGTGCAGTTTCAGAGGGGTAAAATGTACACAAAACAACTGCCACAAACAAGTAAGACAGCACCGAGAGTTACAGTTCAAAAAGTTGTCTCCACAGATATTTTCAAGGTGTTTAAGTGCTTATTTTGACTGCATAGTTACCATAAACTTTTCAGACAAATCTATGCAAAGTCTCTCAGATGCATGAGGAAAGCTGTGATTAGATATGTAGTCATTATTGCAGAATTTGTGGCAGATGTCTGTAATGTTGTTCTTAAGATCTGTATTACTGTGACTCCTGGGGCTCCAATTCTGCTGGGGGCTGTGATGGGCTGGATGTTGTAAAAACCCGAGCATAACCAGCACCCTGTCTCCTCAAGTTTACAACCAAATAGGCAGTAGTTATTGAACTCTGCAAATACCAATACAGCATTAATTTCATTTACAAATGGTCCAGCTGTTAATGTCACACAAATGCTTGCTCAGTCCTTTCTTTTAAGATGAGTTCTGCCTGAAATGGTTTTGCTAAAAAGAGCACAAAAGTCTTTTTGCTTCAATAAATTAACTTTAATGGGGGCTGATTCTGAAAAGCCTTGCACAATGACTAGCTTTGCTGGTAAGAGTAGTTTCATTAAGGAAGCTACTTTTCCTCCAAGAAATGTTTGCAGAATCAAGCCCAATGATAGCAATAAAAATCATTTCTGCAAAATTATTTTAAGAGCATTTATATTGTTTACTTTAACAAAGAGATGCTGGAGATAGTGACCTTTGAGCTTTGATTTTAGAAGTTATGTGACTAATCCCGTTTTAACAGATGGCTTTTTTTTTTTTTACGTTCATCACAAACTTCAAGGGAATGCTTGAACAAAACAGGATTTGAGCCTAAGCCTCCCAAAGTTTCAGCTTTGGCCTTGGACCAGTAATTATATAAAGCAAATTGATTTCATAAGCTTAAGCTGTCATTTTAGTGAAAACTTTGTGCAAGGAACTTCCATTTTGTTGGGTCTCACCAACAGTGATGAAGCTCACCTTTCTCAGAAAGGCTGAAATGCTGGAAGTTAATTTAAAAACCCTGCAAGAATGTATAACTGCAACAAAATCCTGACATTTTATTGTCCTGACAGGGACCTTCTGAAGTGCAAAAGACCAAGTCCTGCTTTGGAACCCATCTGGACTACGATTAGTGAAACTCCTCTGTAGTGCCATATTTACTAGCCTAAAGCATGTGTTGTTAATTCAGTGTGTCTTAAGTCACAGCCTCACATCTATAAAGTTTAAGCTCAGCAGGAAAACATGAAAAAGCACTCTTATATTAATCAGCACTACCAGAAATAAACCTGGATATCAGGAATTTAAACCTCATACTGCTCAGATGAATGCTGCAGCCTACAATATACAGCAGGGCTGTACATTTCCTCTCTGTGAAGGATGGATGGTAAAAAAAAAAGGAAAAGGGTAAAGAAATGCATTTACTTAAAACACTTATCCTTGTAAGAGTACTACATAAAATGTACATAAAAAGGTATTTTTCTCCCACAATTTAGGCAAACAAAATTTTTAGCTAGATATTATCACCTGGAGAGAGCCCAATAATAAGTAATTTAGTCTGGAGAGGGGTTTTATGCAGTTCTGATTAATATTTACAAAAGGCTTTGTGTATTTTTACTCTAACGCTAATGAGGCAGCAGATCAAGTTTAACAAAAAGGACACTGTAGATTGAAATATGGTATTGTGCCCATCAAAGTCTGCCTCCTCTCTGCTTGGCTTATGATGAATACCGTTCTTTAATAGCGGGCTGGTGTTCGTGAAAAACTTATTACAGAGACTAAGAGAGAAGCCAAGAATGAAGGAATGCCTGACTGGCAGCAATCAATCACTCCCTTTTAAAGATGAACTGATCCTTCTTTTTTTGAAGTAACACTTCATAAAAAGGTCTCAAACATAAATATGCAAAGCATTAGAGCAATTACATTCTGCGTGATCCCTGCAGTATTTCTGGTACACGGCTTGACTTTAGTGTGGTGTATATAATGAATGCAGTAAAATGGCAAATCTCTCTAAAAGAAGACTGATATTTAGAGGAAAGTTCCTGCTGAAGAGTGTTAATTATCTGGAGCAGTAAAGTGAGATTATTTAGATTACTTTTAACAACATGTCTCCATATAGGGTTTATTTTATTGAAGCCTTTTTTTCTTTTTTCATAAATTACATTGATCTATTAAAAAAAGGCCAATACGTATAATCTATATACAGACACCAGAAGTGGGCAAGGGATGGATACATTTAATGGCCATCACATATGAATGTGTTCATCTTTATGTGCCTAATTTGCATATGCACTTTCTGCAACTGTGCTCGCAATCACAATTATTTTACATGCAAATTGAGCATGTGAACATACACAGCTTTAAAATAAGTCGAGTTCTCTGTATGTAGTGCTGAAATATTGATCTTCCTTTAACACATAGTTCTTTGGTTGATTCCTCAACTAGCAAGTTGCAGACCCTTATTCAGTATTTAACAACCGAATCCCCAGAACACAATGTACCACTTTTAATGAAATATGGGAGGATTGGAAATAGAAACTGATATAGGAGAAAATATTATTTTTTCCAATCACCACAAAACCTTTGCTCCACACAGCAAAAGCACAGAGTTAATTTAAGAGGTGGCATCCAGGTATTGCATCCAGGTACTAGGAAATTTTAATGGCTTGTCATTTTTACCCTGTGTAGAGAATAGACTTTCTGATCTTAAAGGTCCGTTACTCTTTTTAAAAACAATGCTAAGAATGCCTGGACAGTTGCTGTCAAATATAATGGACGGTAAACTATAAAATGTTAATGAACTAGTAACGGTGGAATCTAATATTAGATGCAAACAGTGTTGTTTAATATGGCACAGTTGAAAAGCATGAGCATCGAAACAGCAAAATGTCAGTAGCGAAATACCTGGTGGGTATTTGAGACCTCCAGTGGGTTTAGACTCTGTAAACACTGTCAGCAGAGGAGAATCAGCTCAGGTTTGTGGAGTTCAGTGAAAGTCAGAAATATTTTCTTCCTTTCAGAATAGGAAAATGACATTTGGTGGAAACGGAGGTTCTTTTCCCTAGCAGAGACAGTGTGGGTTACTCATAAAAGCATAATGGCTTTCATTCAGAGGTGCCATATGGCTGCTTATAAGATTTCTGCACAGCACTTGCTGTAGCAGTAACTAAACAAATGGCACTATAGTACAATATAATACCTGTCAAGAGCAGTGATAAAGAATGTTTTATTTCTCTGCTCTCTGTCCTCTTCTCTCCCCTCTTCCTCGGAAGCGGCTGCCGTTGTGAGGCAGCACCCGCTAGATGGTAGTGCCAGGCTTCCCCACGCCGCCTCTCCCCCCGGCCCGGCCCGCCGGGAACGGCCGAGCGCCTGCGGCACCCCTCCTGCGGGAAGCCCAGGGCAGAGGCAGCCGGGAGGCTGTGGGAAAGCGAGGGCAGAGGCAGCTGGACAGATGTGCAGGCATGTTCTTCTCACAGCACTGCCACCTGCACCCGCAATGGAGGAATCTGGGGGACAAAGTGCTCATCCTTTACTCCCTCTTAAGCCTTAAAATAAAGCCCAGATCTTCAAGTGGTGCTCAGTGCTGTGGTGACACGTACAGAGAGACATCTACAACAGCCATGAGCCCAAACTCTTTGAAAGACGGGCCTTAGCTGAGCTCCTGAGGAGTCCTGGCAACTTCTAGGGAGCAGAGGAGGTTCAGACATTTCAGTGCTTCTCATCTCTCTGGAAAATGTTTTATTTTATTTTCTTTTTGAGGTTAAATTCATAAATTTGTGTGTCAGATGCTAAGTTCTTTCAGTAACATACAGCTATAAAACACCAGCAAACAAATACATTTAATTTGCATTAACTGCTGCCTTCTCGAGCTCTGTGAGCTGCTTAGCATTGAGCCTTGTCTGGATGTCTTTTAATTTTGTAAAAGATGGCTTCACCTGCTTCGCATGAGCAGAGGGATGGAAAATACTGCAATCTCTGATCACCAGATAGCCTTCATATGCTGTTTACAAAATAACACATCTTCTCTCTGCCTGTGTTTTTCCCTGTAGGATCAATGCGGTCTTACGCTAGTTCTGAAATATATTGGCTCCCTGATCAGCACCCAAACCATACGCTCTATCATCTTCTGCTTAGAAATCACACTCTAGGGAAATTCAGTTCAAACCTTTCCTGATTAAAAGCGAGCAATGACCACATATGTAGTGAATGTGAGGTTTCTGCATGTGCTTGTCTCATTTCTTAGCATACTTTCTTCTCGCAGTTTAAATTCCAGCTTTTGCATGATGTATTCCTCAGTCCTTCCGTCCATCTGTCCAGATAGGCAGCTTGTTTGATGAGTTAACCATTCTGAACGTTTTAATATTTATGTGACTCTTGTGCAGCTCAGCAGTTGCTTTATGTGGGATTGCATATTTGATAAGATCACAGATTCTCTCTGTGCCAAAGCTGAAGTTCTACCGAGGTCTGACTGTACTTCAGATGTCAAAAAAATATGAATAGGTGGTCTTAATGTTCTCCTCTGGTGTTATATCTGTCTATAGAGAATATAGCTTACAACAGATTAGAAGCAATAGAGGACTTGACATATACTGAGAGAGCAGTAAGAATGATGCTTGTTGACATTATCAGCTAAACCTGTAGGGGAATTTTCTTTTTTTCTTTCATTCTTTCTTCCACTCTTTCTTTCTTCCTCTGAAGTTTACTTATTTGTTCCCATATGCTTTGCTCTTTCTACATCAAGTTCCAGTTTCTCTATCTAAAATAGTTTTGTCAATCTGTGCATTTTCAACACACTTACCTGTCCGTAAAAGGCCTTGTTTGGTACTCATTGCTGTTCCATCCATGGCTCACAGGACTGCCTATCTCTCTGTTGTTTAAAGAATATTTATGTTCAAACAGCCCATGTAACTCTAATTCATGCTTATTCTGTCTAGTTAGGAATTCATTGAACTAGACTGCCTGTATTTCTGTGCACCAATATACTGCAATCCCTCTGCACTTCAGTCTTCATGTGTAAAAAGGTTTGCAGCAAATGCAATTATGTACTGAATAGATTTGTGCTTATGTCCATTTCACACTGCTTTGGGGATGCACCCATATGTGTAAGTAGTTTGTGATCCTATGCAAATACATTCAGCATGAAATCGTGAATTCACCTCTTAAGCAAAAGAAAAAAAATCCTAATTTTCAATCTTTATAGTAGCATTGCAAATAAAAAAATCCTCAGGAAAGATGGATTGCTGTTGAATGAGTCATGGAAATTCCTACCAAAGTTTTGTGAAATCTGAATATGCTGTGGACTCAAGGACAAGGAGAGGATATTTCTGCTGACGTGTAATGTCTTGATCCTATCTCATTTTTGTTGTTTGGAACAATTTATGTGGTTAGATGCCCAAAACAGAGCTTGCAAACATGTGGATTTTGTAACTTCCATTGGGAAATTGCATCTTAGCATCAGGATATTGGCTGTCCGTAGCATAGACTGACCTGAGTACTGAGAATGTCACCTGGGTCCTGTTAACACCAGTTTATAAATGTTGCTTTCAGAGCCTGGCTCCAGAGATGGTATTACAAATGTGCAGTGGATGGAGTATTACTTCCTTGTCAGCTTTAGATTTAAAAAATACAGCATGAGACACACTAAAACCTGGGATGAAACCTGATCATTCTTGTGGTGCGTTCAGTACAATTTGCCTCAGTAGGTGTCAACAGCCCACCTTGGACGGTACTTCTATATTGTCCCTAATTCATGGCATGTTAAATGCAAAGTAGATTCGTTGTTTGGGCTTTCAAGCATAGATGAGCTTTCTGATTCCCTCTCTATCTGTGATATAGTCTGGTTCCTCAGTTCTGCCCCTCAGAGTCTCTATTAAGAACTGACTGCGCTGGTTGTGAGAGAGACTGCAGGCTACACCATATTGCCATTGGACTCGCACTGAACTGTACCTAGTGCTGTGTGTCTTGGCTGAGTGTCAACACCGTGTGTTGTTGGAATCCATGGGCAACATACCGAGATGATATGAGGATGTAAAAGATGAATTTGCTAACACACAATCACAGGACATAGACACTGCTTTGTATTAATACAGTATGAATCCGTATTCAGCGCTTCCCCAGCCTTTAGTATAAAAGGCTGATTTTCCAGTGTGGAGGCTTTAACTGAATTTGAAAAGGAAGGATCAGAGTACAGGGCTACAGGGTTTCTGGTTTTCTGAATCTACTATATTGATAGGTCACCTGAGAAGACAATTTGAGACACTTTCAGTGATGGCACTCTGAAGTAGATGGCAGATGTGCAGTACTGTGCCATTTCAGCTTGTGCACAATATGGCACAGGCTGGAAAACAGGAGATAGAAATATGAGGGCATATTTGATGTGCCATCATCTCAAAGGATTGTTCCTTTATCTGAGGAGGGAACTCTAATCCTGTGGAAGCACTAAAGGAAATCTCAATTGTGTAGAGTTATTGGCATTCTGTAAAGTAGGAGTATGCCTAACATGCCATAACAAGAAAAGGTAATGCAGAACTGTAATTAACACGATGTTATTTTTAATTCACAAAAATACTGTTTATAGAGCTGCAGTGAAAGAATCTGACTCTTAATGAAGATTGATTGCAAGTCAGACTTTGCCTTTCATTTTGCAGATTTTTGTTCACTACAAGAAGAAAGTGAGCTGGGAGTGAGATCATTTGTTTGTAGCACAGTGTCCCTTGAGTATCTTCTCCTCTTTCATCACAGCCAGGGGGACTTCATGCGGCTCAGGTGCAGCAGTACAAAGGGATCATGATGCTTTCTCCCTTTTCTCCCTACATATGACCTACTCCTCACCACCTCTCAGCAGTTTCTGCTCCAAATAACAGAAGCCCTGTTTACTGTAATGCAGTAGGTAATATCATTTCCATCAGACTGCTCCCCCAAATCAGACTGATAGAGCTCCATGTCTTCTGTGTAGAGTGGCAGAGATCAACAGGACTCAGCAGGTTAGACTCTCTGAACAGAGCACATTTTTTGGGCATAGGACATTTCCAAAGCACTGCACAGCTTCTAGAGACAAATGGAGGGGCACCTAAATTTCTGCCAGGTCACATAATCCACATCAGCATACTCCAATTATACCAAGTCACAGGCTTTGCAGTGCATTGTGTGTTGGATTTTTTGCTACAAAGGTATTCTGGAGATCTCAGAGCAGGACCCAGTGTGGGAAAAGTGATAGGTTCCCCTTCTCCCTCACCAAATAGATCAGGATGGGACGAGCAGCCCTGTCTCACAGCCTTAAAGCCTTCTTCCCATGGGCATCATCTTTGTTGACGGACATGGTGATAAGAGGTAGCCTTATAAAGCCACTCCTCATCTACTCCAGGTCTGCTTTGCTTCCTCAGCCTGTTCTGATCATACAATCATCTCAGCAGAAACTGTACAGGGGTGCCCTTGCAGGAGCAACTTTGGGAAGAAACTCACTGAAGCAGGAAGAAGTATTGCTTGGTTAAGCAGTACGAGAAAAAACACATTTTACCATAAAAGGTACTCAACACAAAAGTTAAGCTACTCTTCATATGTCAGACAAAGAAATGGAATATATTCCTGTCAATTCTTGTTTGAAGTTTTTCCAAAGAATTCCCTACACCCTTGTACTGCCATAAATAAATGTGGTAATACCATCCATTATATCAAGTACCATGGGAGCGCCTTCCCAGGTTCTGTAAAGCCATGTTCTAATCACACTGATTTCGCTTTACTGCTAATTAAAACTGCAATATTGTGTAGAAGTAAATTTTACTGATGATCAAAACTGTATGTCTTGTCACATAACCTATGCATTCTGAGGAAATGAGAGAGCTTGATTCTGCCTTCAGATGAGACTAAATTTGAAGGAAACCTGAATATCAAATGACACAAGTTAAAAAATGTGAGACAAGACTCAGAAGGAAAGAGGTTTTCAGATCAGCAGTTGAAAGTAAAGCTGGATGAAACTATTGTATCAGACATTTCTTCAAATCTAGGCAAAGTTTTGACTGAAGCTTGTCTGTACAAAAAGTAAACTGGAGCAGAATTATGACTTTGTGTGGTAAATGAATCTGGGTTGAAGTGATGCTTGAGACCCAGCATCTGCTTTGCACTTTGGAACGGGACCGATCTGAGCAGTTTGTTCCCACCCCTACAAAGGGCCACCTCACAGCTCTGACCTCCTCTGAACTTTCAGGGTGTTTAAAGAGCAGGGTTCTGATCTCAGCTTTATGTATGTGCTCACCTCCACTGATAAAGCAAGGGAAATGCAAAAGAGGTGCAAAAACCAAGTGAATGGAAACAATGTAACAACAGAATTTTATTTTATTTTTTCCCATGAAGCCCCATAAACTGAAACTGCTGAAGTCTGCATGGGAGTAATTAAAATGCTGTATACCGTGTATTTCAAAGACTATCTGTATTTTCCACTCTGCTGCTAGTATCTAATAAAATCAATCCCTAAATGCTGACTGCCCTTCAATTTTGAGGCAGGGAAGGTTCAAATTTATATTCTGATTTGATTTTTGAGTTGTCTGGGGAGTTAAAAATCTGGGCTTTTTTCTGATGTGCAGGTTCTGTTGTTCCTTGTCAGGTTATCATTTCTTCCTTTATTTTCTTCAGGATTTATCCAGTTTACACATATTTGAAAGGTGAATTCGTCCCACTTTCAGCAACTCTTTCAGTTTTTATCTCCAGAAGTTGTGTGCTCTCATGCTGCATTTTTTTTCACTATGTATATATATTTTTTTTAAAGTGCAATTTTGGCAGGGTTATAAACTACCCTCTTGAAAGCAAGGAAGAAATTTTGAATTAAGAGTAACTCAGTATGGTGTGACACTGTCCTCAGCTCACCCCATTATTCCTGTGTGTTGTGGCACATATGGCATTAGTACAGTGTGTGAGATTCCCTGCAAAGCTAAGGAGAGGTAGGTTGATTTAAGGACATGGTTTCCAGCCAGATTTTCAGCTTTGATTTTAAATTTCCTTTGTGTTTGGTGAAGAAAATCTTAAAGTGGATCTTAAATGTTATTTCAAAGAGGTGTGTTGGGTTTTTTTTACTAAAACCTCCAAGTAACACTGTCTACTGGACTTTTTAGCTGCAATTATTTTAGAAATGAGGCATATAATGTAAGTGAAAGTGTGAGATGTTGTGCCCTTTAGGAAACTCAAGATATTTGTTTGTCTTGGCAACAGTGGCAGTCGTCTTCTAAATGCTGTCCCTTCTTGACACAAACAGAAGTGTCTGTGAGCAGAACACTATTAGCAGGACAAAATATCTGTTTTGAATCCCCTGTTAATACTCATATGTTAGATACAGTTTTGATCAAAAAGATCATCAGTTATTCTGAGCTTCAGATGCTTTATGTTCGATTACCAATAATGTGCTCTTTAAAAATTAATATTGCAGCATTTTGGTCAAAAAAATTACACGTAGAAAAAGAGGTCCTGGCACTTGGAATGTGGTTTGTAAAGTGGCTCTTTTCTGAGAGGAAAAAAAAAAAAAAGACCCAATCATACATATCTGCATTGGAAATACTTAAGAGATGCAACAAACTGCTTAAAAGTAAACTAAAGTATCCATAGTAATCTTCTGGTGCATACTTTCGACAGATTATTTATTTATAAATATGAGAATATTTAAGAGAATGAAGTATTTTAAGACAGAATAAACAACACCATTTTCAACTTATACATTTATTCCAAATGATCCTCCTAGCTGTAACCCAAAGGGACTGTATATTTTTGTAAGAAACTTCTATTTCAGATCAGGTAAGAGTTTTATGCTATGAAATACCACCTAATGATGTGTTTAGGATACAAAAGCTAATTTAAGAGTAGCAATGGTGACTTTACTTTGTCAACAGCATCTCTCAGGAGAGTTTCAGAGGAGCTGCAAATACCCAAGTCATTTAAATGCCATTGCAGTAGTCACTTGTATTCACATTCTCATCAAAATGCTGCCTATTTTAATTCACAATTGTGCATTGGGATTGCAAGTTTTAGGAATTTTGATTCCTAGTTCTATGGTTCTTTTGTTAATCCCAGTAATTCCCTATCAGTTTTTTAGGCTTCTTAAGTACTCATAAGTTTACATTTATATGAAAAAGACATGGAATATTAAAAGAGAATGCATAGCTTCCTGTCTTATTTGGCATTGCACCAGATCCACAAAGGTCCCAGGAAGTTGTCATTTGATGCCAGAAAGATAAGAATAACAGATATGAAAATATGAAAGCTCCCTTGGACTCCAGACAAAGTTATGCAAAGCAATAAAAGATGCAAGTGACAGATTTTTAGGACCTGACAATAACATTGTCCATTATTGCTGAAAAGTCACGTGTAGGGTGAAAAAGGCAACTGTTCAACAGAGCAGAGCAACATTACACAAGAGTCAATGCCAAAAGGAATAAAACAGTGTGTCAAATTGAAATTTTTAGGGGAATGCAGGGAATTACCCACATTAAAATTTGGCTGTGAACTATAAGGCTAACACCTCTTCTCATATGCAATTTGAATTGAGCCTTTTAACAACTGCAGATGGTCAGAACCTGCATTTCACTTGCCTCTGCCTGTATTTCTAGTGTGTATTGCAATTAATCTTTTTTTCTGTAGGTTTTGCACATGAGAGATACATAGAGTGCAACACGGCTGTCTGATCATGTTTGCGTGTGCATCTGTGACCAAGAGAAATGCACATGACCCAGTAACAGCATCATGACTCAAACAGCACACATAGCAAAAAAACCTTCAAATTACCAAGCACCTGATAATTTGTACCAAGTACCAGGTAGCAAGTACTAGGTACAAGCACTGCATGCCTCTCTTTACCAGGTTGCATGATCTGCATTGGGCTGAATCTCCACACTGTCTCTGTCTTCTCCAGTGGGGCAACAGCCAGAGGCATGGGAAGGGACTGAGGCTTCCCACCTCTCCCGAACTTGGCTCATTCTGTTTCCAGTGTGAGGGGATCTCTGTGATTTGGGGATACTGAGATGTGAATGCATATGAGATGAAGGATAGAGTTTCTTGCCACATTGAGTTGGAGGAGGGAGAACATAACAATATGCCAAGGACCTTAGTATGAAGAGGTCACAAATCCTCCAGCAAGAGCAGAGCCCTTGCAGAGGAGTGGACGGAGGGCACCAAGAGGGAGAAACCACCTCTCCTAGTTCCACTGGATCCTCTACCCAAAAGACTTCCCAGTAAGGAGTCAGCAATTCAGCAGTTCCTGTTACTTTTCTGGTGTCATGCTAATGAAGGACTCAAATGGTGTTAGAAATGGTTAGGAAGAAATAGAGAGGCACAGTAAATGTTATTTAGATTTTGTCGATTAAACTTTTCATTGGATGACATGTTGAAGCATAATTTATCTGAGTGAAAAGGTTTGGTTAGAGAAATATAATTTTGAAAGTTTTAAAGAGGCATCCTGTCAAAATAGTCTGTTTTCACATTGCTTAAGTAGAAACAGCTCTTGGTTTCAAAATTCAAGCTAATTGGCATAAAAAACTTGTATAAAACAAGTAAATGAACATGTAGAAACATCAGCAGTGAGAGAAAGTGATTTGAGATGATCAAAACTAAGTACTTCATCTAATATGATCTCTTTTTTTTTAATTAGCAGATGACATAAACTTTTCTTCATGTCTTGGGAGAAGGGAAATTTTTAAAGCTTGAAAGTTCTCAGAGGGTAGGAAATTCATTTCCCATCCTGTGCTAAGACATAGCTATACAGCACTTTCCTATATTTATCTTCCTATCCTTCTATGCAGGATAAGCAGGAATATAAATCTATAAGTGAAGAGACAGCTTAATATAAATGGTTTGAGTGAATCTCTTCTCTGATCATTTTTTCCTTTCCTTGCTTGATGTCACTGTGTGAAAAATCACACAGCAACAACAAAATGTATGCTAATAGTTCAAAATAAAATTGAAAAATTTCTAAAAGTTGAACTGGAAGCATTTTCGTCAGTTTATTGGGGGTATTTTGTATTTCTAAAACTTCAGAAAACTTTTATGACAAGTAGATAAATTATGAAACTCTATGAACATGGAATTAAATAGAATCTGAAAAGTGACAAACAGGGAAAAGAGAGAGCATATAATTTTAGAACACAAAAAGGTAACTAAATTTGAAAAATTGCATTAGTATATCATTTTCAGTATGTAAGCCATTAGAGAAAAAGTGTAAATTACACCCTGTAACAAAGTAAAAATGTTTTCAATGTTTAAAGGTAATTTCGTATTACTGCTACTATTACTTAAACTCTTAGCTCTTATAAATATCTAAAGACAGGACCCCTGGTGATATTACCTGTGTTTTAGGCAAAGAGCAACAATTTCAATTCCATTCAACTACATTTGTATTTTGCCAAGTGCTATCAAGCACTGAGTTGCATAATTTGCTATCTAAGTGAAATAGATATTTTTCGTGCTGCACATTTATCACTCTCCTGTGGGCCTCGTTACTGACAATCAAATCATAAAAGATGTTCAAAATTGTCATGATGCACTTATTTTCTCATGATATTTGATACAAATAGTTTCTTCTACAAAAATGGCCTTTTTCTACTGTAGCATTTTAGAGTAATTCTTAAAGAAACAGGATGCAGTTGGTTTTTAGCAGATTCTACATAGGCATTTGGGGGAAAAAATAGCTTTTGATAGCTGATCCTATTTCTAAATATATCACTTGAGTCTCATTTCTAGGAAAGGAAGAATTTATTCTAAGTATAAGCAGATAACATAGCAAAATAAAAACAGAATAAATTCTATTTTACCTGTAAGACTTGCATTTATTTATTTTATTTTCTGTCTTTTAATGTGAACTCAGACATTGTAAAAGGTAATTTTTAATTTATTAAAACAGTAGCAGTACAGCAAGCTATAATACCTATATTATTTGCACTTCCTCCCAACATCTTATAAGATTTTGGGGAGAATCATCGCAAAGATTGTTAACTGAATCCTCACTGCTGTGGCTGATAAGCCAGCAGTAAGAATTTCTCCTAACCTGGAGTAGGAAGTACACTGAGACCATTCAACTCATTCCCTATGAAGCCACTGAGCCTCCGGGAATCATGTTTGTGTCAGTCAATGAAGGGATATATGGATCTGTTTTCTACAGAGTACCTTAAGCAGACCACTCCCGAACTTCAGAGCCAGCTGTGGTTTTAAGAGAGCATGTACAGCTTCATCCTAAAACAAGGTAACAATTCACCCCAAACAACTTGTGAAGCAGCCTTGAATTATTTTATCATATTGTGCAGTAGACCCAACAAATCTCTCCTTGAGCAGGCAGTCTCCTTAAAAAAGAAACGAAGGAAGCGGATGGCAGGAGGACGCCTGCCTGCTCTGTGAGCTTTCACTGCATTTTAAGCAAGAGACATCTTGAGGTTTGTGCTTACCCAAATACTTATGCTTGCAAAAGCAAAGCCCATAAACATTTGTTTAAGGCTGCCCTGACATACAGAGTATTTAAACTTTTCACTGTCACTGCTTGTGAGACATATCAAAATGTACATTTTTTTTTCCCCGAGATTTTATTCCCTGCACCCTTCTCTATGATTTGGTGTGCCAGTTAAAAACTGATAGTCTCTAGGGCTGTGACGGAGATAGGTGATTCATAGTAGAAATATGGCACCGCTGACCTCATGCAAAAGAACAGCTGATGTTACAGTAAGAAGATGCTGGATATTTATTTGTAGGTATAGGGGAGAAATATATTTGTTAGTGAAATGGAGCTTGCTGCAGAGTGCATAAAGGTGAATTATTTGTCAGAAGACTGAAAGAGGTTTATGCAATATAGTATTATTGAGCTGGGCTATTAGCAGAGTGAATTGCTATTGTGACATGCCATTAAATTGTTTTTAGTGTCCACAAAGGTATCATTCTCGAGCAGGCTTGGTTAGTAACAAAGTTATATATTTACTGGACAGCAGCAGATCTCAGAATAAAAATAGTCTATCTGACCATAAAGTAAAGTAAGAGAGGAGAGTCTTGCACTGGAAAATTTGACCTTTTGCACTGCTTCCAAGCACTGCTGAAGTAACCATGAGCAATTTTCTCCAACGTGCACAACCCCATGAAATAGAACTTTGGTCCTACTGCCTTATGTGCAGAAAGAAGTCCCAGTGAAATAGCCTGTGAACAGACAAGGAGTCAGAGCCATGTGAAGGATTGGCTTCACCTTGCTGCCGGCTGCTGCTTTGTTTATATGCATGATGCTTTCCAGCATTTACATATGGCACATAATCTTCACCGCCCTTGTCAGACCACCTTATGACAATGACTCCAGTCCCATCTAGCCTTCTCTGTTTTAGGTGGGAGGACTCTGAGTTTCTGTGGGTTTCTCCAAATCTCAGGCAAGGCTTTGTTCGAACCCAGGAGGACCGCATGGGCTCCTCTTACTGACAGTTGGCATTGCTGTTTGACTCAGCTTGGAGTCATTCAAGCCTTGTTCTTCCCTCAGTCATTTTGGGACCAGAGTTCGTATGCTTTAGTATATTGCAAAGATTAAGAATCTTTCCCATGTCCTCACACAAAAGCAGATGAAACTGCTCATAGAGAAACCTAGCAGGTTAGAGAAACTGTAGGCACAGATAGAAACATTAGGATGGATTATAATGTTCCATTTTTAGCTTTGGAAAACATGTAACGTTACAGCATTCAGTCAAATGCCTTTAATTTAATCATGTTTAAATTCTGATTGGAAAAAAGAAGAATTTGACAGGATGAACATGTTAATTTAACAATGCAAAAATAAAGAAGGAACTCTTAACTTGAGATTTGTTTAGGGGAAAGAAGATAATTAAATATATGTATATATGTATATATAGTTATACATATTAGATTAAATGTTTTAGAACATAAATCAGTGAAAGAAAAGTAATAAATAATGCATGGTGAAAATGTGATAATGTTTATTAAGAAGCAACAGCCTTGTCATCTTCATTTTCTTCTTCAGTGATTCTCCCCTCAAAGGGTTCACTCATTTGGGACTCCCTGCAATTTAGCCTGAGGCCACTCTCTCTAATTCTTGGTTGGAAATATACCTGCTTTGCAAAAATAAGTTAAAAGCAGAGCAACTATGCACACTGAAGGTCCCCCCATTAAGCTCTTTAAAGGCCAGACAGTGAATTTTATGTTCTTGTTGCTGTGCAAATCAGAAGACGGACAATAGCAATCTGGAGAGAGAGAGGGAAGAAGGGGAAGGAAATCTGTGAGAGGAGACCTGTGCAAAGGCTGCTGGGTGGGAAACCTCTTCCTTCCACTTACTGACCTGAGGCATGACATATTCTTCGCTACACACCTCTCTTTCCTGACCTGTAGAAAAGTCTTTCTGAACCTACAGCAGTGAGCACAGTCTATGTGTCGACACACACAGATCAAAAGGGCCCAACAGCCCTTCCTGCCTTGTGAAGCTCAATTTATCACCATCAAAAAGCCCAGCTCCTTCACAGGTGGGAACTGGCTCTGCTGGAGCTAACTGAAGCCTAAGGATTTGCATTACCTGAGAAGTGAAGGTCTGGGAAACAGCACAGAAATGCAGAATATTATTATTCATTAAAACATTGTTTATAATCAGGCACCTTTGCCCTTCTTCTTTCTTTGTCTGATCTTTTGTTCCTAGCCAGAATAATGAGGAAATTTACACTACCAGTTAAAGAACTTTAGTACTGATAATTTGCAGTAGCTAAAACAATATGTTGATGTTAGTATACTGTGACATATAAGCTGCTTAATTAGAGTTGCCATTTAATCTGTTTCTGTTCATTCATTTTCACTTGACTAATATAGGAAAGAAAGTATATCCACCTAGGTTTAACAAACACGAGTAAGTCTTCATGGTGTGGAAACTGGAGCGTAATGATGATGTGTGCATAGAGCAGGCTGTAAATTTGTACCTTCAATCACATATGTGAATGCAAAGAGAGATCCACAACTGAACATGTGTTATTGTGCACAGATGTAGGTTCTCTTTCTAAATGTCTCCTGCAGTGGATAACATTAGCTTGCCGGTGTATTTATGCTTTTATTATTTACTGAAGCTTGCCATAGGATATAATTCTAAATTATCCTTCTGTGGTTTATTAGATTCTATGGGATTTTATTCATCAGCCCAGAAAGGCATTAGCAAAAATAAAATATATTCATGGTGTTCATTGTAAATATATCAAGAAGATACACTTGGACTTTAGATAGAGGGTAGATATGCGTTACAGAGGTAGAATACAACCAGTAAGAGCCCTTTATACTATGGAGCAATGTAAAGAGGCCCTGAAAGGGTGAAATTACATTTACACTCCTTCTAAAACCCTTTTATTGCCCATGCAGAATTTGTGTTGCTTGTTCTCAATAAATGAGATAACATTCATAGTAAAACTTATTTTACTTCCTACTTTACTTGATATATACGATAAGGGAAATGTTCAAAGCCTAGAGTAGTGGAGGAGCTGAGTGAAATATATGTATCTACAGACACCTGTGCACCTGCTCAGCTCCCCACATCATTAATGCAACCATTGCTCTGCAAACAAACAGTTGGTAATGAAGTGAGAGGCAAAAGGAGGCACATTTTTTCTTGAGAGTGTATGTGAAAGCTAGAGCAGAGTTAATACTGTTGTGCTACCGAAGAAAGACCTAGAAGCAGATTAGAAAAAAGAGAAATCAGCACAGAAGCAATTTTCAATACAAAATTCTGACTGCAGCCTTGGAGTCTGGGGTGGGGAGAATATCCATGCATCTGTCTTGGACTAGACACAAACTGTGTTCTTTCCTGGTGAAATAACCCAGTGAATGGCCCTCCTTCTGACATTTTTACTCAGGAAAGTTAACAAGTCCTTGCTTTTCCTTCAGGTTTTCAGTTAATGGCAGAAGCAAAAGTACCTAAAGTGCTACAGAAGACCACGTTCTTAGCTTAATCAGAAATGGGAGTGCTTGAAATCCTCAGCTATGAGTTTTATCCCACCTTACAAAATCAGGGAGACAGTTTAGATGAGTACATGTGAACTAGAATGTTTTAAGGTCCACCTATCACAAAAATCAAAAGACATCTCAGAAACTCGGGGGAAGCAAAAGTGAATGGTCCGATATTCATCAATCCACCACTACAACCTTCCAAGGCCAAAAAATGTGAATAGCACAAGAGGAGGACTCAAAGTGGGAAATACATGATAAAGAATAGTGCAGCGTTGTTCAAGTGATAACATTTTTCAACGTAGCAAGTCGGATAATTTATAGTAAAAAAAAAGTAAGGTGACACCTGTGGGGTTTTTTTATTAAATCAAACTAAATTTGAGTATAAAAATCAGATCTGCTTTTAGTAATTAGAAATCTGGTTCAGCTACCATGAATCAAGTGTGTGTTTCTGTGGGAAGATCTGATCCTTGTAGGGATTAAGAGCACCTTTACACCACCATAATAGTTAAAGTGTGCTCAAAATGGTAAAACCTATATTTACTTGAGAACACCTTAGTAATAACAATACAACATAAAGTTTAAATACAGATCAATATAAAAATATTTTTCTGTTCTATACTTGAGATACAGTTAACATTAAAGCTTACTTTCATATTTATGCAAATATCCTTACCTAAAAACAGCATCCATTTTATTCCATTGAAAAGGTCAAGAATAAAAAAGAAAGCTTTCTTTTATTTTCCATTCAGAACTTGCTGCCTGAGATCTTGGTAAAATAAATGAATTTGTTTTGTTTAATTATTGATATTTAAATTGTTGAATTGGTACCTAAAACAAAGGATTAAGATCTGCAGTTTACAGAAGAACTGTTAACAGGAAATTTCTTTTCCATTATGTATATTAGCATCCACAGCTGGGTCAGCAGATGGATGTGTGCTTAGAAGCTTGTAGGCGTTTTTCCCCATAAAACATTTGCTGAACAAAAAAAATTGTTTAACACAGGGTGGGCCTTACTGGAACAGATCAAAATAGACACTCTTTCTTATTGCTTTTTAAAATATAGCTTTACCTATGTGTCCTGCATTCAGGCAACAGCTACCACGTGCAAGTACAACTCCACTACATTTTGCCATTCCTAAGCTTAGCAGCTTTTAAAGATGTTCTTGAAATCCTTTGCATCACTGATACAAGTTGATCTCTCCCTGCAGTAGGAGTTTTCCTTGCATCAGGGTTTAGAATTGCTACTTAAAGTGCAAATTTCCTGCTTCAAAAGGACAGTTATTGGTTTCTAATCTTGCTGATGTAAATCAGTCAATAGGTTCAAACTTCTGTAGCTGAGGTAAACTAGGATAAGACTTTATGTGATGCATGGCCACAAGCAAGCCAAAACGTGTCTGTCTCTACTCACAGTTCCATCTAATACAGCACACGGAATTACATAAAAGGACAAATTCACTCTATTCTGTCAAAATGCAGCGTCCCCAGAATGACAGAGAAAAGTCCATGCAACTACTATAGACTCCCTAGTACTGTCTAACTGGTTTATACACTGTATAAGACCAAAATGATTGTTTTCAGAAGAAACCATCAGTCCCTAATTGGGGAGTTCACTTTCGTACTCACACAGGTCAGGCAGCTTCTCTGATTAAAACAGCTGGATGCTCCTGCCTGACTTTGCAGAAGTTGACAGCATAATTATCAGGGATGAGCAAACAGGTTTTGCCTAATTTTGAACCCTCTTAAATGACCTAATTTTGAAATTTAGCCTTGTATTTACAACTTACTGAATTTGCAGTGCCTATGTAATTACACTGTAATTATACATTTCCATACTTGCCATAACATCAGAAGGACTAATTAGATTGGGAGAAATTTCTATCCTGACTTGCACTGACTAGTAGTTAAATGCATTGATCCTATTGGTTGATTTATTGTTAATGGAAGTATTGGAAAACAGCCCATCTGAATATAGCCTGAGTTACAGAGAATAATAGAGATGAAAAAATGACTCACTGGATGTAGCTTATTTGCCCATTATTTATTTCAGGTATCTGTAGCTGTTGTTTTAATGAAAGGCTTCATTCTGAACCTTCTGCACACAGGTTATTTACTTCCTTGGATTGTGTTAAATTTCCAGTATTGGGTGGAAATTGGTCTAGGCAGTGAATGTTCGTGTAATTGTCTTTGCTATCCTTTATTGGTAAAGTTAAAGTTTGTCTTTTTATGAGATAATTTTGTTGTAGAAGAACTGTCTATTAAATACAAGTTATCAACAGTTACTGTTCATGGACAAACTCGCTTGAAAAGCTGCCTGTTTAAAGGTTTTAACTACAGTATTCCTTTTGAATGAGTTTTTTAGCTGACTAGCAACTTGTTGATATGTGCTTCTACTCAATAATATCTTTCTCCTAACGTGCACTTTGGTTATGTTCATTTGATTTCTTCTGCAGACAAAAGTCTCAGAAAGAGACGTATATCCACTGCACCAATAGTGTGCAAAAACATCTAGTACGGAAAAAAAAATGTAACTACATTATAGTTGAAGTGGCAATGTGCTGCAGACCCAAAGAAATAATTCTTATTGGTAGGAACAGTTTTTTTATGTCCCAGTAATAATTTTTTTCCTTGTACTCCAGAGGGTCACGGCAAGGGGAAGATTCCCATCTTGGAAGAAAACAGAGCAATCTAAAAGACTTTTTTTCTTTTCCATCAGCAACAGATTTGTTGTCAGTAAGGCTCAAAAATGAGTAATTTCTGACCAAGATGTCATCAGGAAAATTGTGTCAGCTTCTAGTCACAAGCACAGAGATAGGAAGGGGAGGGGGTTATAGAACAGCCAGAAATGTGATGAAAGTGCAGTCATCAGGAGTGTGATAGGATCAACATCAAATCCATGTTCTGAATTCCGAAGAACAAGAACTTATGTTCTGGTCTTCCACATCCCAAAATCAGTCCCCTAACTACTGGGCTATGGAGTCATCCATAGTCTCGAATTGTGGAGCTTCTGCACTTTGTATACATGATCAGACATTTATCAGCTGAGAGAATATGTCAGTAAGACCTTGGATTAATGTCTGCATATGTCATAGTTTGGCCCCATTAGAGACATAGTTTTGAATACACTTGTTTCTGTGTGTAAACAGATAAACACAACTCATACTCAAGGTCACAGGCACAGCTGGGTGCTCAGAAAGCACGATTCCTCTGCATGAGGGGTTCCCATGCACCATTATGCATGTGTAAACTCCATCAAACATACACGGGAGACTAAAAAAAAAGCTCCACATTTTCACCAGGAGAGAGGGCACCATCTGAATGCCTTGTTCTCTAAAATGGGTTGATAGTTGAGAAGAGCCACTTTGTCCACTTTTGGGAAGCGCACCACCTCCTTTACAATATGTGGCCCTCTGAGCAGCTTTCTGTCAAGGCTGTGAGGGACTTACTGATGATGGTAGCTCTGGGAAACCAGAGCCACTTATGATCTTTCAGTTATTACAGACCTTTGCCTCTCTCCTTGAGAAGGCTGAGTTGAGGTCCTGCCTCCAGACTCCAAGTCATTGCTCAGACAGGGAAAGTATGAGAAATTTAGTCTTTCAGCCCCATTTTTCAATATAGAAGCTCATTATCACTTGCAAGTTATTTCCCATATGAAATTACTACTACAGGGCACTGCAAATCTACCTGGTGTAACCCACATGGCTTCCACTGGCCTGCAGCAGCATCTGGGACTTGCCCAGGACTTGTCCTTTCTGTTTGTTACCTCTCAGTGTGCAGCTGGTGGGCTTGCAGTGATGGGGGCTGGGAGGTTCTCTGAAAAACTCTGTACTGTACCGTAGGCTTTTGGTCATGGCAAACAAACTATTGCACACTCCGCTTTCACTGCTGAATGAAGGGAGCCTGAGGGATCATTAGTATCCTTCCATCACTTCCTCATTAGTTCTTAGATAGTGTTTTAATGACAGCTTGAGAGGCTCAGCATCCTGCCCTCTTACTATTTATGATCCCCACAGTGCTAATGTACACTTAATGAGAAATTCTTGTCTTGCTTGTAAATCCTGTAGCCGGCATTCAATTTATTGACAGATGTTTGCTTGGGCCTCTTTAAAATTACTTCATAAATCTTCCAGGATAAAAGGCCTCAAGTTTGGTTATTAAGACAGGCCCTTGTTGACAGTTTCATATTTAACTGTTTGGAACTGGACTGTCAGGGCTGTAATGGAGTGCACGGCGGAGGGTTTGCATTCTTAGGGCTCATTTACCATGTTTTCTGCACCTATCAGGTTTTTGCTTTTTGAAGTGTGTTGACTGTCCCTTATAATCCCTTTAGTTAACTTCTCTGTGACCTCTTTGTGCACCGCACTTACTCATTTAGCATATCAGCGTGTCAGCTGTGATGAAGTGTTTATGCTGATATGAGCTGAGGGCTGAGCAAGCGCTACATGCCAAAACCTACTGGATGTAATGCTGATACAAACTGAGGGCTGAGCTGGCACTTCATGCTGGAGCCTACTGGACATTTCACAGAAAGCCAGAAGTTTGCTGCCTCCTTCTTCCACCTTCACATTTTACGATTATTTTCTCCCGCTAGGTCTGAGGCCATGTCTTGTAAAACCTGGTGGAGAGTTGTTCCCAGCACATCAGATCAACTTGGATTTTGGAAACAAATCCCATGGACGTTGAAATGTGTCCTGAAATGATTTTTCTTTCTATGTGATCTCCAGTGCTCCAAGTGCTGTAATTGCATCTGTAGGTATTGCTGAACTACATCTCTAAGCTTTTAGCTAAGGTGCTGGTCTTGCATCTGTGTAGCTCTGTTTGCCACAGGTTACTCTGAGGAACAAAGATCAGACGATAGTTTCCCACTTCTCTCATGGCTGTTCAAAATCTCACAAAGCTTTTCAAAATGTACCACTGAGTGACAAATGCTGTAGCATTTACAGTATGCAATGATAGCATTTTAGGCCATTATTTTAGACGAGAGACTTTTTTTGTCCTCATAGTGAACAGAAAAGATTAAAAATTTAGTGAGCCGCTAGAAGATTGGGATAATTCAAATAGCTATTAAACCCATGACATCAGCCAAATTCACTCCACTTAAGTCCGTCAAAAAACATTCAGATCAGACATTGGACGGTAATGAGCATCTCAGCTAAAAATAAAATGTTTGGGCTTTTTTTTGCTTACTTGGTGGTGCCATGTTAAATTACATTGCTTGAGTAGTGTCACATCACATTGTGTTACTTCTGTAGGATCCTCTGCTGACATGACATAATGCTTTTTATAGTTACAAAATATTTCTGATTGGATACTTGCAAGCCAATTCCTTTCATTTAGCCATTAGGTTTGGTAAAAGTAATAAATATATGTATTAATTCACCTGATCAAGGAGCGGACGTAGTTAACTGTCTACAAGTGGAGCTAGCTAATTCCCTGTATATTTGTGAACATGAGGAGACTGGACTTTACCAAGCTTACGAGTATACTAAGGTTCAGCTAGTGCTCACCTGAGAAACTCACTGAGACATGAATGGTCCCGTTAGGGTCCTTGCTTAGAGGAACAGAACATGTCTGTGTGCTTTTTCCTTAACAGGAGCCAGATAAGCCTCTCCAACAGAAGTCAGACCCCACAGTATGTTTCTGCATTCTCATCTTGCAATTAAGATGAATGTAAAACCATACTAAGCAGGAAGGCCTCAAGGAAAGGATAGCAAAGGCAGGAGGCTCTGAGATAAGGCATTAAAGAGAAGCAAGAAGAAAAAAAAAGCAGTTAGATTTATTTTTTAGCAATTTTGCTAGTACATCTAACATCAGTGAATGCTAAAAGGCCTGGCAGGCACTGACTGTATTGTGGATTCAGCCAACGTAAGAGGATAGATGTTTCAAATTTTAAACAGCACTATATGTGTGAGTTGCTCTATCCTGTAACTTCTAGGAATAACAGAAATGTAAGACTCTAATGCCAGTGGTTATGTATGGGCATTTATGGGTTTCTATAAGCAAACAAAAACAGGATAACACTGACTGAGGTAAGGAGAGGCCTGAGAGCCCATGCAGTTGCCACCGTCACCCTTAGTCTGATGAAACTTGGAATTATCACCACCATATTCCACAGCAGCTGAAAGTACTGAGATTGAAGGGGAAGGAAAGGGAGAGAAACACAATCAGTTGGGATAAAGAGGTCTGTGAACAACAGAAGGAGCAACCAGGCACCCCACGTTCATGCCGTTTGTCATCTATTTTGATAGCGAATGTCACATACTGGCAGGTGTAATGGATGACAGCAAACACATTTCACTAAATGTCTCTGTCCCAACATGCTGCAAGGGACATGTGAAGAAATTACTATTTTGCAAAATTTTGATATATGTGAAGTCTCCTTATTAATGGCTTGCTACTGCTCCCAGCTGGATTCAGTGGTATAATCCCTGTTGGTTTGGAGAGGAACAGGATTGCAACCCTGAAGGATTTGTGCTTAGCTGTTACTTCAAGAACAGATTTGCCAAAGAAATGCTCAGAGGAGAGAACAGAGTGTTCCAGCACATACAGGTAGAAGCTGGTATTTCCAACTGAGCACACTGGGCAATCTTTACTCATGATTCATCAGTCAAAACACGTCAATTTTATCCCAGAACAGCTAAAAAAAAATCTGCAACTACTTGACAAGTACATTTTTGGTGCAGGTCCCAGTTCTTTCCCAGTTGGCCCATTGGCTTGTCTGTCAGCATCTCTAGCACACTGTGGAAAGTTAACCCTGCAGTGTGTTCAGTTTGCTGTTGTCCTGTTTTTTGCAAGTGACTCTTACTTGAGATTCCCAAAGGTAAAAAGAGCAATCTGGCACCAAATTCTCACAAAAAGTCAATGGTAAAGTGGTCATCTAAATTCCCTAAGTACTTTTAAAAACCTTCCCTTCACAACCTTTGGTTTTGTTTCATGTTCTGTTTTAAGGCTCCGCCTGATCATCTCTCACTTGCTTGGTTTGGTGAATTTTATCAACTGGCTCAGGATCTCTCTCTGATTTTTGGTCTCTCCAGAACATAATATTTTTCAATTATCATTACAAATTTCAGACTTTTGCTACATGGGCTTATAATTCTGCCTCAACAGATTCACAGTTTTGATCAACACTTAAAATATACTTGGCTAGATCTGTCCTGATGCAACAATATTGACATTACAGGATGGTTTTTTTCTTGGCATTATCCTAGCTATTCTTTTTTTCTAATGTACGTTGTTCTGTTCTGTAGTATTTTTTCAGGATATTCTTCAGTGCTTGCAGAAACTCCTTGTTACATTTACAGAACTGTTATGTATTCCCTCCTGAAGGATATTTTAATTTTCTCTCCTAATGGAGAAGGATAGCAGCGGAAATTCTCCTTGCAACTTATCTTTCTTAGTGAAAAACTGCATCTGTTTCGAGCTGAGAATTGACTGTGGAAGCCAGAAAGTTGCACTCAGCTGTATCCTCAGGAAATAGAATAAGAAAAGAAACTTTGCCCCAGGTGCTCCAATTCAGTCTAAGGCCAAGTTTTGCTATGAAGTCATGTTTCTTCTCCTCCACCGGAATGAACAGACAGCAGAGTGTGGCCAGACTGAAGGACACAAAATAGATAGACCTGTGTAGAGTGTTGGTTCAGACACGTTACATTTCTTGCAATTTACTGTCATTCGTATCTGTGGTTCCAGTTCATTTGTTGTCATGGTATAAAATGCATTTGCGGTTAACTGTTTGCAAGTGGAGATGGAAGGGCATGAAAGCTGGCACCAGCCTCTGTAGCTGTTGATCTGTTGAGAGGTTGCATCATTAGTGCAAAAAGTAGTTGGACCTGCACTGTTCACTCCTCCAACTCTGCTTTTATGTGAGGGCTTGTGTTGCTGCTCCATTCATCATGGCAGAGAGATGTAAAAATATACTGTATAACAAAGACAGAGCTTTATCTTTATATAAATTTGACAGTGGCCTATTGGACCCTCACCATACTCCTCCTTTCATTTCACTCTTTGGTGTGATCATTTCTTCTCCCATATCCATACAAGACGCGATTTTTACATCTCAAACCCACTGACATCATAGGTGGACCTGATAGGTTGAGCTGCCTGATGATTCCTACCTTTCTGCTTTCCATAGAAGTCCTATTCTTAATTTATAGAAAGACAAAATCTGTCCATGCAATGAAAATTTTCTGTGATCTATGTGGGCTACCATTGATGGATGATGAAAGGCTTGATATTAATGCCTTGAATATGTATAATCCTGAGCCGCCCATGTTCTAGGGTTAGCAATCATTCAGTTCATTTTATACATTTCATCACGTTGTCTTAATATAGAGCACAAAACCATACTGGAGCACTTATTGTAGCCTAGATAGTGTTGCAAAACCTGAGGAATTTTCTCCAAAGTTCTCCCTAAGCTATTGCTGCTGATAATCAGCATCTAAAATGTGATGAAATTTCTTTTGTTAACTTTGCCTGCATACTTAGTTGTATTTCACATCACTTTGGACTCCTGATTAGTTTTTTGTACACATAACTGTACGCATCAAATTCAATAAATGTGCAGGGAAGGCGGCATTATCACCCAGCTTCTTTTGAAAATGCAGCCTCAAGGGATATATTTTCATTGCAGCATGTGGAGATTTTGTCACATGACATTCGTTAATCTTTTCAGAAACCCTACAGCTGAATCATGGGGAATGCTCTATAAATGTCTCCCTGCATTGCCAGCACGGGCAGAAAGACAAAGCAAAATTTTTCTTTGGGTCTAATTTTGCTACCTTTATTCCATGGAGCTATGTTTACCCATGAGAGATGATTTTGTAAATAAGCCCAAGTTCTGTGACTGCGGGCGGAAGAATAGTTCGTTTGCTTTATCTTTATCTCAGGAGACAATGGCATTGTGTTTGCTCTGTAACAAAATCCGGAAAAGGCTTTGTAATGTAGTCACACAGAAGGGGAGTGTCCAAGAGTTGGCTGAAGAGATTAAGAATAGATTTTACACTCACAGCAGTGCTAGTAAGTTATTTGTAAAAATGTCCCCACTTAGGGATTAGTGAAGGCTGTCATTCTGTGTGCAAAGTCCTGCTTTCTTTCCGTGCAGTCCCAGGGAGGCTTGCCTTCCTCATGACTGCTAAGTATTCTTTATTTACCCGATGGCCACTGGGCTCCTTATTCCTCTCCAGCTGCTCTGTAAGAGGAGAGTGGCAGGACTTAATTCTCTTATCAAGAAGGCCATCACAGGGTAAAAAGTTGTGCACAGTTTTTGTCAAAGCTCTGAGCTTATTTTCTGCCTGCTTGGCAGTGAAAAAGTGGATGTGTGTCTCAGACAGCCTAAGTGATTTGCCTGCAAAAAAATTTCCTCATGAAAACATGAGTGATTTTAAAAGAAGCTTAAGAAAGACCCATCTGACAGAAAATAGGTTCAGAATTAAATTTCCCCATTTCTCAAACATTCTTAAAGCCAGGATTTTGGTTCAGTCCCATCACTGAGACAAATTAAATCAAATGTAATTGTGGATATGTCTAATCCAAACTCCGACCGCAGCTCATGCAAAGTTGTCCAAGCTCATTTCCCAGGGCAGGCGGGTGCCAGTGCAGCTGCCAACACAGCTCTGGAGCTCAGGCTGCTATCAGAAGCCTGTGCTGCTAGAGGGAGACCACTTGTGTGACATTAGTGCAGGTATGTCTGGGAGAGTTGCAATTGCACCTTTGGGTTGCCGTTTAGACCTACTTTGAGTCTTAAATTGCAAAGCCATTCAGATAGATCCTTAGTCTTTAAACTACCCCTACAGCTTGCTACTTAAAAACTACCAGTTCCTCAGCGCCTGCCTCCCTTCCTTCTCTGGGTAAGGCCCCTTGGAACAGCCTCATGACAATGTCCTGGTCAGCTCTTCTCTGTTTAAAAAAAACCCCAACCAAAAAACCAACAAACTTGATTTCCTGTTCTGGTGAGCCATATATCACTGACGCTCCCATCTGTGCCGTTTGTCTGTGACAGAATGACAGGTGTCATTTATCATCGGAGCTTGAGGAAGCTGTGGGAAGAGGGATTGAAATTTTTTCTGGAAGCAGTCAGTGTCTACAGACTGCCAGATCATTAAAAAGGGGGCTTTCCAAAGAAAGCTGTGTGTAATGTGATTGCACTTACTGTCAATGACAGGCTGAGAGAAAGAAGAAACATCAAAAAAAGAGAGAGAGAGGGGGAAGAATCGAAAGGGAGAGAAGTGAAGTTTCTGCCAGGGGCATTTAAAGCTACAGCACAACAAATGCAGGAATCTTTTTTTGGTTTGGTTTCAATATCTGCATACTAAGTAAGGCCTTTGGAGATTTTAGCTTAGCTTGGAGTGCCAATAAGGAAACCAAAACAGGAAACTCCTTTAACAGCACTTATTCACATAACATATTATTTAGGGCACTGTAACAGAGTTTGTACTTCAAGGAGTGTGTCTTAAAGCACAATGACTTAAGGCTGGAGTAGGAGCTAGCGGAGACAGGAAAACCTATTTGGTCTGCAGCTGAAGCTCCTAATAAATCAAAGGGCAGAACTAAGACCAGATACAAGGCCCTTTTTCAAAAAAGAGACATTTACAACGTCCTGTTTGCATAAGGACATTCAGGAAAAGCAGCATAATGTCTTTATTTCAGCACCACCTAGGCAGGCTCTGTTTGGGGGTTTGAGATGAATCTTTTATTCTTCTTATGGTAAAGAATGCTTCTCACAGTGCCTATTAGAGCAAATTGTCCTCTTACTTAAGGTACACAAATCCAAAAATAAGACTGTGTGTTTATTGGGGGAAAAATGTGAGAGAGATAAAACAAATGTTTTAACAAAAAGAAACTGAAAGAGATAAAATAGTGGGGTTTTCTCTACTGGAATTTGTGATCCCCTTAGGTTAACTGTGTATGCGAGTGTCACTTGTTACTTAGTATGCTTCCTTCTGCAGGAGCTGTATCATAGAGGCACATCATAATATGTGTAATAGAGAGGATGGGAATTGCAAGGGTATTGCGCAGAACTTGATCACACGTGTTAAAGGGTAATGCTGGTTAGCCTGGAATAAGTCATTTCAGTCCTTACTTCTGTGAGAATCTGTGACTGTATGAAATCCCAGGGGGAGGCTCAGTGCATTACAAAACTGAGGGCCAGCTAAGTAGACAAATCTGTCTGTATTAACAATCAAGGGATTCAACGTCAAATGTGTGAGTGCGGTGTGAATCGGGTTTAGAGAGAAGACCCAGGGCATGAACTTTCTCCTCTGAGCTCTCTTTAGAGTGATGATTTTTCCTGCAGGCCTTTGGGAAAGACAATACAGAAAAAAACCAGACGTAGTAATTTTCACAGTCCCTTTCACGGGGTATGTAAGGAAAGGGGGAAATAATCTCCCACTCTTCTACTACAAGCATGTCCGTGTAAAGACAAGAAGAATCCAGCTGTGCTGGATAAAAGCAGGATCCATCTTATAATTGACGTCCTCTTAGAGAGGTCTGTTCAGTTCCCAGCTGTGCCATAAAGTCCCCGAGTGACCTTTGGAAAGCCATCTGATTTCTCCATTTTTTCAGTTTCTTTAATTTCTCCTATTTAGATTTTGAACTCTTTAAAATAGAATCCATCTTGTAACACCTTGAATTCCTCATATCTGGCAGAGGATGTCCTGCTCTTACTGACATTTCTTCTTGCAGCTGCAACTCCAAGACTATAATTGCTATGGTTATGAAAAAATGACCATTATGCTTAACACTTTAATGAATTTACAGCAGTTGCATATATTTCTGTAGTTATGTATTGATTTACATCAATGTTTGCCTCTATAGAGAGCTTCCCCTGAAATTGGTGAGATAAGAACAGAGACCTAATGTCTGAGCATATATGTTAAATGCCATTATATCATTCTTATCATCACCAAACTCAGTATCATTCTTTTCTGTCATTGGAATTGTGTGTGTGCACATGGATATACAAATACCTATGTATACATGCACACACATATATAATACAACAGATTCTGAAACATTTTTAATAGGTGAAGACAATTTTTCCCTGACATTTTATTTTTTAAATGTTGGGCTAGAGTTATATGTGCTTTCCTATGTGAAGGAGATTGGGTCAAAAATGCTTTAAATGTCATATCCCTGGTGCAAAACAGATATCCCTGTTTTCAGCAGCTACATGAAGGAAGCAGAATATAAAATCAGGCCTCAAAGTCATGTATATGGTTCTGTTGACATTTCTTTCTGTGGGGTGACAGAGGCTGTCCCTGTCATTCTCAGCAGACTACACCTGTAATACTTCTGTAACACTCAGGTTTGTCTATGGTTGAAAGCTTACCTGGAAACATTTCCTGTGGGTCCATTGGCAGATAAGAAAATTGGATGACACGCCATAGACACACATATCTCAGGGGAAACTGGAGGTGGCAAGAGATATCAGCTTCACATTTTAGGATATTTGCAGTAAAGTTTGCATCCAAGGCTTTCAGTTCAGCAAGAAAAAAGTTAAATTATTGCTGGTGTGATTTTGCTTTGAAAAAAGAATTACTGTTCACAGAGATAAGATTTTGCCTTCTGGCCAACTGGTTATAATAGTGAAATCTGGTTAAATACCAGCACAGCTATTTTTTGACACTAAACACTGTAGTCTTTAGTCAGCCAGTCCTACCACTAGTTTTACTTTAAACGTGTAAGGAAGTTAGGGATCACAAAATGTAGACCAATGTGCACAGCAAAGGCTTCATTAGGCTAATGGACAATTAAACAGGACCAAGGTATAATTTACTCTCCAGAAAAGAGGGGAAATAAAGACTTAAATTAAAAGGGGATAATTATCATCACCAGACTGTGTCACAGCCAAAACCTGGCTCAGCTTTGTTCACAAACCCTTGGAAAGTCCATACCAGTGCACAAACACCTTTCACAAAGGTGCCAGGGGAAAATATGGGTATGCAGATACTCTGTATAGGCTGACTTGCAAGTCAAAAGTAAGTTTCTGAACCACTGCGGCCCCTTGGTCACTGTGGCAGCTTGGTCAGAGAGGTTTTTCATGTCTCATCATAACCTGACTGGCTTTTAAAATCCATTGCTTTTATTGAATTGTCTATGCTGCAGTCATCCTGCTGCTGGTACCCGGAGGTTTATTTAGGCTGTCAGCAGTTATCCCCTAGTTACAGACTTCTTAAATAAAATGTGTGCCCAACATTGTCTAAACAAACCTGAGCCTAATACACAACCTAATATATGACCTTAAAAATCCTGCAGGTAAATACCCCAGGTTTGGAATTGCGTATTTTTCTGTTTGACTTGGTTGGTGTTGCAGAGAATGTTTGATTGATAGCAGATTCCTCAGCAATAGCTGAACAGCCAAGAATTATTAAAACTGGGGCCACAGAAAACTTATATTGCTGTTAAGATTCTATTTGTGTCTATTAAATTACCAGTAAAAAAAAAATCAGTACAATTTGGGATCGTAATATCCCAATGTGCTACAGGAGCTGGCATACCTGCTCTGTTTTGATCTAGTGCTGAATGAAGTTTTACAAAGCTGAGTCTTTAGGAGGAAATATACTATAATATGTGATAGGATTCTGAGTATTGGTCTTTATTTAATTTCTGTCAACTGGAGAAATGATTTAAACCGTAGAGGGGAAAGAGGGGAATCCATCAACATGTACTTTTTTTTTTTCCCCTGAAGAGATTAAATAAAAGTTTGTGCATGTATTTACATTTTTTCTTCCGGAGTATATACTATGTAGTTATATTTGGAATGGATCTTCTGAGAAGCTGCAGAGGAGTTAATGAGAATAGGATGTTTGTACAATTCTGTAAATATTTTTTTATATTTCTGGGAGCAGTGATCATATATCTTGAATCTTTCTTTCTAAGCTAGCCCGCTCACTTGGACTCACATTTAGGTTAAACCTTTGGCCAGAGCTCAAGAAGCAGGGAAACCAGCTGAAGATCTGGTCCAGTGGGCGAGATCCAAGAAAGCTCTTAGATGCTGAATGTGCAGCTGACATGGATTCTAGGGACCTGGGCCTAAGGGTGTGGGAGAAGAGGGGAACTTGTGCTTCTGTGCATGCACAGAGTTAACCAGCAGCTGAAGCTTTAGCCAGAATGTCCTTCCTAAGCCCACACAAAGCTCATATATGGGCCTCAGTGTGTTCCTCAAAAGCTAGGCACGTTCACTCATGGCATTGCTAATGCACAGAGAAATCAGAGTTCAGTGTAAAGCCAGTTTGTATCCCAGGTGTCTGGGAAAGTCTCTTTCCAAGACACTCCCCCTCTCTAAAGAGAGTGACTGAAATGACATTTCTCTCTCACTCACTCCCTCATTCTCTCTTTTTGCTTAAACTCTGTAGGGCAGATGTAAAGGTCAAGTCAATTGATTTGTCTGGGTAGCAAGGCAGTCTCAGCGGAGATGCAATTCACAGTTTCATAAAGTCTGTTGGTATTGGCTTGACTCAGGGTTTTTGAGGAGAATCTACAGTTAGGAAAACTTCCATCACTGTTTAGAGTCTCCCTGTTATTTGTCTTGAAATTATTATATTTCAAGTTCCTTGCTAAAACAACTTAGAAGTGTTGATAGGTATATTGGGGGAAAAAAAAAGACAATAAATATATAATCCATGTTGCCTCTCTGTGTAACTATGAAATGCATCTTGTTCACTTTTATCTTTGTCACAGAATGATCGACATATAATATCTCAACTTGACACCTTGATATTGGTGATCAGAGTAATTTGTTTCAACCTGCATGCTAAACCCTCAAGGTTGGATATTCCTAAAATATAAACATAAAGGATGGATTACTGCTATCATTTCCTAGTTTATGATCTGTTCTTACTAGCAAAGTGCTAGCATTCCATTGTAAAATAGCTGATTTCTTTCTATGAGTAGTTTCAGTGACCATTTTAACTGTACATTTCTCTTACTCTTTAATTGTAACAGAGTTATTCCTAGATTGTTCATAAATACATTGAGGTCAAAGTAAACTAGCTATATCCATGAGCTCCCTATGTGCTTCATGATGTACAATGTAGAATGAGGCACTGTTTTGGCACAAGACAAATCAGGTTGTCAGACTTCTGAGAATAGCATTGGTGCTCCTTTTCTATTTTGTTGCAGCACATCGTTTCTTTACACATGGTAAAATATACTCAATCATTTAGATACTTGGAAAATAATATATAACATACTCCTTATTGACAGGGATTTATAATTTATTTAGTGACACTTTTGGTTTCCTTCCAGCCGTCATACGAAGCTTTAGAATCTGTCAGTGAAGTTAGAGAAGTTTACAAAGTTGACATCCTGTTGCAGACAGGCTGTCTTACACAAACACACCCACACACAGCCTCAGCACCTTGGCACTGAGGTCCAGACCAGACCTTGCTAGCTGCCTTAGAGATCAGCCTCATCAAAGCCCATCCATGTTCTTCTGTTGAGCTTCTCAGTGGCGTTATCAGACGCTGACAAACCTTCTGCATCTCAGTCTGTAAAAGCTTTTACTGTTTTCTGTGTTTGCTTATCTCCTGTTTAATACCAAATCTGCCTTTTATTGAAAGTCACTGGACTGAAATGGATAAGGTTTGAGGGTGCTGCTGACATACCACTTGGTAACCATTTCCCCGGTGTGACACCATCTGTGTTCGTCAGGATTAGTGACAACCCCTAGTGGGAGAACCCCTGGAAATGCAACTCTGTGTGTCTAGGACTCTGCAGAGAGTCCTGTTCCTAATTCAGGGATAGACATATTTTGTGGCCAGCTTCTCCCTTTGTGGTGTTTCTCTACTGTTGAAGTCAGAAAATTGCATTCTCGTTGGGAAGGAGAACTAGACTACTCAAGTAAAAGGTAGTTTGTAAGTATAACAATAATATTTACAATTATATCTTTAGGCAGTTTTCTGGTACTTTTTCAGAGAGTTCCACGAGTTCCCTTTTCTTTTCCTGATGATACTCAAGCACACACCTTCCAACATTCTAAATGAAGAAACAAGTTCTCTGCTGGTGCCTTCAGCCCAAACTTCCTTGCTGTCTTAGAGCTCTGCAGCATGGGTCTTGGTACTATCCCAGGCTGGAGAAAAAAAATAATGTTTTGGGAGCTTATTGGGCTTTTGTTTGAGTAAAGACTAGTTCATCTTTGTTGACTTACTATAAATGATCACTGAAGTCTGTAATCTGTTTTGGAAACTGTGTGGATCATATGCACATGCACAAATACACATAAGCACCCCTACTTTGGGGGCCGGGTCGTAGGCTGATACTGCCATTGGCTGTTGCTTTATACATCATTTATTTATACATTCAAGCTACTTTTTATCTATGCCTGTCCTCTCTTAGCCTCAACCTCTTGTACCCATGCTAGCTAATATAAATGTAGTACATACAGAGGTCAGAAGCTTCTTTCCCCACACAGCTACTTTACTTACACTGTGGTATATAAGCAAAATAATGCTGCAAATATTGTTTGTACCACCTACCCATCACAGCATTTCACTAGTGGTTAGGAAACAGCTCCACGATCCTCCAGAACTGAAGGTGCTATTTAAATGTAAATTATTATTTACAATATCTTGTGTTTGATATAAGTTTTGGGGAAGTTTCATCTTTACACTTGTTTGCAGCAGCAAATCCTTTCATAGCTATAATTTATATGCAAAGATTTTCCCTGTCCCATCGCACATTTTCCAATGTGTTTTGATGAAGCCTGAATAGTTCAAATTGAGCTCTATCATTGTGCATTTTATTTATTTCATATCTTATTTGTATTAAGTTTTGTCATAGGTTAGGGCTTGCTTTTATATTCCAGTAAGAGAAGATACAGAGTGTGTGTGATTATGCAAGGTCTTTGTTATTTATATATACTGCATCCTGTGTGTGTGCTGCTCTGGTGTTCAAGTGAAATGCAGGATTCTATTTTAATTCTCATGACTGTATATGATCATTAACAGCTACTGCACACAATAAAATATAAAAATGCAATTCAAAGAAGTGTGCATATAAATAAATATAAGTGAGCACGTAAAGGAATGAATGAGATAAATTGGTTCTTTTCAAATATCTAACTTATCTTCAGTTTAAGGGAGGCATCCTCTGTGCTGTCCCTGCTCCAAATGGTACTTAAAAAAACCAAACTGAAGCCATAACAATAAAAAAGAATTCATTGCTTTTAATAACATTTTCAGCCATGTGGTGAGAGTGGGCTTCCTTTTTTTTTGATTTTTTTTTTCCTTAAGATTGCAATTTTGAAAATAGCAGGAAAGGTCATGATGTATTGAACATTTCCTTGCCATTTCTTTAGTACTTCTCATTTTCAGTCCGTTTTGGTTTGTGTCCTTGCTGAAGTATTGAAACATTCAGCATCTTCCTTATTCCCTTTCCAGTCAGCTGTTGTGAGGATAACCCTCGCCCCCTTCCGTCCAGATGCTTGTCTAGGGCTTATTTTCCATTGTTCTGTTCAGCATCTGCTCACCATTCTGCCTGGGAAGAGAAGCAAAATCTTATCTCAGAAATTTTATCCATCAGCTCACTGGCAGCTGTCACTACAGTATCTAAACACCACACACAAAATGAAAGCTTATGCTTATGTTTTTCTGTAAAATAGGAAGTTCATGTTCCTCCCCATTTTAAACTGATTTCTCCAGGTTTGTAGATCAGCACTGGTTGTTTTACCAGGATAAAAATTGTAGAATTGTCATTGCGCTCTGTTGATTTACAACACAAAACAATAATAACGTCAAGATACTTTGATGAAAAGCAGATGACTGTCAATCCTGCTCAACCTGGAGAAGCCCAGAACTCCAGAGAGTGCTCCACATTTGTCCAAGAAGTTTTCACTCTTCCTTTCCCTCTTCCTACTTCCACTCCTCTCCTTGTGACCTGGGAAAGCAGTGAGCTCAGACTGCCTCCACTTCACTGGCCCTATCTCCCCTTTGCTTCTGCTCAGTCCTGCCTTCTGTGCTCAGGAAGAGTGCAGTGCACTGAGGCAGCCTGGTGCTCTTCATTTAAATAGAATAGATTGTATATAGATATCCTAGTGAAGTCTGCTTTTTCAGGGAACAACCAAACTGAGAATTTTCCAACCTAAACAATTTTATGATTCTATGATTTGACTTTTTTTTATGCAAACTAATTTTCCATCTCTTTCTGTTGTATGTAGACATATAAATATATATATATTTATTTACTCATAAAGAAGTTAATGAAATAACATGTGAAAACTCAAGAAACTCAATGAGAAGTTGAATGAATATTTGCACTCACTGATGTGCTGTGTCCGGACTAAAAGCAGAGCCAAAAAGAGAGGTGTGAAACAGGGAGGGAAGATCTTACAAATGCATCAGTGAGTGGATTATAGTAGCTGCAGAGATTTACACCCTCCAAGCAAAAAGAGTCCTGAATGAGCAGGTGGTAGACAGATCAGTCATATTAATTCCCATTTTGATTGTTAGAAATTATTATGAATTTCTTCAGATTCAGCCTAAATTTCAAGGAATTTTTCATGTTATTGAAGGTCTTGTACTTTACTGCTCTAGGCAACTTCAGTTGTATGTAACAGGACAGTTTCTCTTTCCTTCTTGAAAAACTAGGCTCTTCTACCTGTGTTATACATTGGTAGTTTTCTCTGTTTATGTTTCACAGTATTGTTTCAGTATAGGCTTTTCTTAACCCAGCGAGGAATGATGGCCTAAGGATTTGAGTGTGAGCTTCACACTTCAGAATACTGTACGTATGCAAAATATTGGAGGCTTCCCATACGACAGTGGACATGTTACTCAGCCTTACCTATGCTCTACTTTCCTCTCTGTAAAACAGGAATAATGGGACTTCCATACCTGCCCAGGCTTGTTAGGAGGAGAAATGCATTGAACCTGGGGTTACCTGGTAGGACAATGACAGAGCTGTGTGAGGAGCAGCAGTGGATATGTTACACCTTTCTAAATGAAAGGTGCAGACTTCCCATCATTCCTGTTACCTACCACAGAGCCATTGTATAGAACCACTTGGCAAGATTAAATTAGATTCTTATAGCAAGCCAATACAAACATTTTCCCTAATACATTCTCTTGGGACTCAAACATTTTTTACATAAGGTAACCACTGCCAACCCTCCCTGCCCCTTCCCCCAGAGAAGCACACCCACCTCCAATAAACCCAAAAAAAACCCCCTAACAAACAACACCCCTCCACGCATAAAACCTATTCCCCTTCTAGTTTAGCCACATTTGTTGCTGCACCAAAAGACAATGAACTTCAGTGCCCATGAGCAGCTAGTCATTTTTGACAGCACAGGGCTTCTGCTATATATAGTACAGTATTTATAATGTTTCTGCAAGTGTCTCTTTGATTGCATTATTCCTTTGTCTGACCTATACTTTCAGATAAAAGTGTTTTGCTTAGAAACTACATAATAAATCACCTGTAGGAAACAGACACGTTCCTTTTCTATCAGGGACTAAATGTGAAAAATGGTTTAAAAGAAGCTAAGTGTAAATGATGGAGTTCTGTTACCGGTTTTGGCTTTGCTGAAACAAAGTAAAGGTAATGTACAGGAGACATATCTCAGGGTCACTGCAGTCATATGTCAAATGCTAGAACAGTACTTTATTTGGCAAAGAGATCAAAGAAAAGCTTTTTGTTATTTTTCTTTTATATGTTGAGAAATGGAATAGGTTTTCTCCTTTTCTGTAGTTAACATAAATACACTATATGCTATAGTTTCACCGGTCCTAGATGAGATCACTCATTCCAGAACATGATTACATTTCAGTAGTTAAAAAAAATTACATAAGTACTAAGCATGATTTGACCTACCTTTCCTGTGTCAGACTGCTGGAATTATTTTACATTTATATAAATCCTAGCTGCTTTTGCACCTTTTGTAGCTAAAATAAATGCTATCTTGGGAACCAAGGGTCTCGTGGTGGACAACTTATTGCATGTTAAATGTGTCACAGTAAATTTGCAGGAGGTTGTAAGCTGAAAAGAGAAAACAAATCTTTTTGTCCCGCTTAGAAGTCTAGGGGAAAGTAAGTAAATTAATTTCCAAAGTAGAGGAACCAGAAAAATTCTTTTTCATATTCTCATCTCTTTTTCTGCAAGTACCATGCCAAAAAAAGGAGTAAAACAAGTTTTAAGTGAAATAGCCAGTTATTGAAACCCTTGTGGAGGCAAATCTTGAAGTTATATAGGCTGCAGTGATTATATTTTTCAAGCTATGCTTTAGAAGGTGTCATGATATACTATAGTTGTCTTTAATGCTACAGTTATCATATATTAAAAAAAGCTAGTGTCTTCTTCCTCTCCAAGCGCATGTTAGACCTACAGACTTATTTTCCTAGTAGGTATGAGGTTCAGGCCTCACTAGTAGCAGATTAATTTCTCAAGAAGAAATGTTATTAAAGGAGTGGTGGAATAAAGCTGCAGCATTCCTCAGTGCCCTGTAAACCTTTTGGGAAGGACAATCTTCTGTCCTTCAGAGGACAGAGCCTGAAAATAATCCACGTTTCCTTTCAAAAGTACATAGTTGCTGTGTTTGCAAGTTTATTTACCATAAGTTAGACTAAGGAGAGGAGTATCCCTTAAGAATTCAAAGCATTACATATAGTTCCTGTCTTACATCTTTTTTAAAAAGCTGATGAAATTAATGAGAAGTGACAAAAGAAAAGGAGATCAACTAACGATGTAGCTGAGGGTCAAGCTTGAGGAATGAGCACAGTGGGTTAAAATAGCAACACAGTAATGTAGGTGTGAGCAAATGAACCGTCTAATAAATAATTAACAATTAATTTTCTTCTGTCTTTTATCTTTACCTCTTTTTTTCCACTACTTTTCTACCCTGTGTTTCTGTTTTGCATTTTCCATGTTCCTGCAATTAATTAAAAAACAAAATCAAAGCACAGGGTTACAAAGTTCCAGTTCTGAAATCCTGCTGGAATGAAAAGTTCTGCTTCTCCGATCCTATTAGTTTGTGCTCATGTTGAGGGCTGGATGTGCATATTTTATAGAGCAAGTGCGTGGCTCAGAAACGGCTGCTCCTCCCAGGCAAGTGGTTCACAATACAGCCCTTCTGAGCAAAGGAAGCTTTGTTTTATAAATCTCCAATGCAATGTACATGCAGTTTTGTGTCATGTTATATTGTCATATGACAAGACATGAACCAATGTAAGCCATCGTAATGCAGCACAATGCATTGTATGAGTTACACCTTGTCAGGTTTTTTGGCTACAGAAAGGAGCTTTTTTCCCAAAGGTAGTAAGTGATGCTAGAAAAAAATCCTCGTGTTACCTAGAAACTGACAGGTGCCCCTATTTTCTGACTATCCAAATTAAATTTAATCTGAATATGTTTCTACACAGCAAATCTAAATGTTGCTTTACTTTTTGTCACTTCCCAATTTCAATGTTAGTGGTCTGCTAATGTGATTAACTGTTTGCCTCAGGCAGTTAAGACTGCTTTGTCCAACTGGACAACTGATGAGCTCAGCAAAGTTTAAAGCTCCCTGGCTAAGACGGGATCAGCATCTGAAACCTATATACTGGCCTGAGGAAGGCTCTAGCTTTGCAGATAGTGAACATGAGACTTCGTTATGCTGTCATTAAGCTAAGGAGATATGCACACAGATCGTCTCCTGTTAGCTTATCATGTTGTGCCTCATCACAAATGCAATAGAGCTTCATTGCCTGCATTGTATACAGGTAAGCTTTACATGCCAGACACCACTATAAGGGAAATAAATGGTACATTTTTATGCTGCTACTGTGTGGGGCAACTGATGTGTGGATAGAAAAATAAAAACTACAGAAATACTTTCTGTATTTCATGCAATTCTGAATTGCTCACCATATTCATTTATTGTCCAATGCCCTAGACAGTAGTTAAAATCCTGACAATGAATTCTTTATTGCACAGAATGCCAAATGATGAAGGCAAAATATACATACCATTTCTGAAAACTGTCCATGTAGCACTTACACTCCTGTTTGGGGGGGTGGGTGTTAAGTATTATTAAAAACATTATATCTGTTTCTTTGAGTAGTTGCAGGGTAAAATGTTACCCTCACGTTCAAAATTTACCTCCAAGTGTGATACTCAGCCTTCAGCATTATTTCACAGGTAACTTTTCTAACCCTTAGGAAATATGATACTACTATTGTGTTCAAAACTAATCAGTTTTTTATATTGTATATATAGTGCTGTCCAAGCATGGTAGCAGAACTAGTGAGAAATAGGTAGCATTAGTACTAGAGGTAAATTCCTGTACCAAATAACTTCCTTCCTGGGGGAATTTTTAGCCTGGATGGCAGGAGTTACATGTTGCATGTTACAAATAAAACCCTATTTCTTCCTAGATTGTCTTAAACAGGGTGAAAGTAGAGCAGATAACCTACTGTACGTCACAGTGAATATGGTCAATAATTACGTCTTTATTTTCCCAGCACACTTTTTGTCAAGCTGGAATTAGACCAGCACCTTTTAATGAACTAAAAAATTCAGAACTTCTTTCTTTTCAGCTGCTTCCATTTAAATGCCAAGTCCTTCCACATCAGAGTTAAATCCAGACCTCATCTACCCATGCACTGGATTTATCAAAATTTGCTGTAAGAGCTTACAGATAGAGCCATATTTTGTATCTGGGTTAGGTGAAAGAAGAAATTGCCCTTTAAGATTGAAAGTAAATGGCAAAAAGAAGCATCCATGCAGAAAATTTCTATAATGTTCTGGAACCATTTCTCCATTGGCTTCTAAACTTTTCTGTATTTTCAGTCTGTGTGCTCTCCTCACTTTATAACACACTTTTCACAATCAGCATCTGTGCACCTACTGGTAATTCACTTAGCAATGAGACTAATCAATAGTGATTTCTGAAAATCTTTCATTCTTGAATTAGGCTGCTGACACACGAGCTGTGTGGAAGACCTTCAGGTGATGTGTGACGGTGATTTACTCTCACTGAGGATCTGCCCTGCAAAATAGTAACTAACAGTGAATGGTCCCCGGTGAACACAAACCTCCAAAGATGCTGTGTCTTAACTTGCTGTGTGGTATGCCAGGAGCGTGGTTCAAACTCTTGGCTGTTTTCCCTATAAGGAGAGATCTTTCTTGGTTTTGGGAGCCTCCTATTTCTTCTCTTTGTGTTGAGAAAATGCAGAAGTTTACAAAAAATGAAGAATTCGTGGTACTAAAGACTAAAATCTTCAGTATTTATCTAAAGGCAGTAGTGCAGCACTGGGTAAAACCAGAACCTTGATATTCTGTTGAGGGTGCACTGGCCCAAGAGGTGACTATGCTTAAGGTAGAGCAGATTTGTATCTGTACAGTAAGTGCCTATTTGTCAGATACCTTTATCTGTTCATTACATACACTGGAAATGTAGTGCCTCTCCAACTCTCCCTTGGCAAATGCAATTCTAAAACAATGCAGAACAAAGAAAAATGTGTTCCTGATATAATTATGCCTTCTGCAACTTAAATTTTAGACACTCAGTTTCATCTCTTACTTAAATGTATCTGTGTATTTTAATAGGAACATTCAGCTATGCTTTTATTAATGCAAAAACATTAAAGCACTATCCCAGAATACTAAAGCCTTAAAGGGCCGTTTCAAACAGAACCTGTCATAAAATGTGCTCTCAAGCGTGTCCCCTTTAAGAGATTCAAGAATTAAATGTTCCCGTATGTGAATTTTATTTTGTACAGCACATTTGCTTTATGGCTACAATTAAGTTAGATGTGCCGATAACAATGTCTGCTTTCCATTTTAAATCGCACATTTCAGACAGTGTGCATTGTTTTATTATCTAATCCACATGCTTTTAATTGCAATTATGGTCCCTTATGAGTCCCCTGGGAGGGCATGATTGCAATTAAAAATGTAATTTAAATGTTAATTAATTACATTCATTTTCTAAACTGGGGAAATTTCATTTATTATTTTCATGTGTTGTGCACTTATCCTAAATGCGTTACCTTCTAAATGTTTTTTTTTTTCCAAATTAAGTGTTATGTTTATAAAACAGGGTGTTTAATACCCTCTAAAATTTTGTTAGGATGTTTATACAAATTATTACTTTAAATTAATTGTTTCCAAGCTCTATGCACAATTTATATGTGTCATGCAAGCCAGAATAGAGTTGTTTTTTATATTCCGACAGGATCACATTAACATGAGAACCAAAAAAGTTGATCAGAAATACACAGTGTTACTGTATGTATTCTTAGACACTTTTTGCTGGACAGAAGAAGAGGATTTCTTTGGGACCTTTTTTGATTTTCTTATTGTTGGTTCACTTAAGACATAACCAGCTAAAGAGGATGTGTGCCCTCATTGGCATGAGCAGTCTCGAGCCTAGTACCAGGTTTTTCAACAAGTGTAACAAGCAGCAGGCAGAGAGAAAGAGCGTGTTAAAAATAGAAGGCAAAGAATCACGAATCTGATTCCTTAGAAATGATAACATTTACAACATGTCATTTCAAAAAAAAAAAAGTATTATTTCTATTGCCTTCCTTTTTTAAAATATTAACTTGCTATTATGGTGGACAGAAAAATGATCTGTTCCACATGAGAGCTGAGATTTTTAGAGAATCTCATGACCTGAAGAGCCAAGGATTGGTAAAAAATTATCCAATATTTTCCAAATGGTGAGCGGCCAGTGTTGCTGTGTCAGTAAGCTTTCAGAGCCACATGCATGTGTGAAAAAGGCTGTCCAGAACTGCCCATATCACAGGCTGGCTTACCACTGGTTTTTGCAAGCAAGATTTAAAGTCCAGTATTTGGAATAAGAAAGCTCCTTGAAACCTTCCCTGCACTGTCTGGCTTCAGTCACATGGCACCCTGAGACATGAGCCTGGAGCAGGGGGCTGGAGCACATGCAGGAGTCTGCCTGAGCAGGCACTAAGTCAGGTACTAATGGTTTTGAGTCACTGGGTTTTGTAATTAAATACTGATTAAAGATACCCTGATCCATCCTATTATCTTTGCAAAAGATATTCTCATTACAAATTTGTGGTCAGTTCGTTTTAGAAAAAAAGAGAAACTAATTTATTTTCTCAGAGACCATCACAGAACAAACCAATTAAGTTAGGAAAATTTGGAATTATGATGTTCCGATAGACGAGCAGCTCCTCTGAAGCCTGAGATGAAGCTAAAGGATACAGCTGAAAGATTTTGAGTTGTAGCTATACAGACACTCTTTTGGAAGGGTTTAAACGTTTTAAAAAGAGATCAGGTTAAACTAAACTGAAAAAGACCTGTTTCTCAGTGAGGCAACCTGTCCATGCAGCCGTTTGATTGATCTAATTAATTGCTTAAAAAGTTAAAATGAGAAATAATTGAGATTGAATCAGTGCTGAGGGTTGCGTGGCTTTCTTACAGAGGAGTTCACGGAGAGCAAGTAGGTACACAGGCTGCAAACACAGCAGGGCAAGTGGGGCATGGACCTGATCAACAAAGGGTTTGTTAAGCAGGAATTTCACCTAGATCTGGGACCAGTCTTGATTCCTGTGGTGCTCTGTGTGTCCCCTTGCTGCTTCCATCTGAACTTCTCTGCTTGTGCCCTCTGTGCCCCTCACATTTTCTTTGCCTTTATTGCTCCTCCCAGTGGAAAAGACTGTGAAGTAAGGCAGTGGAGGTAGCTCAGCAGTCTGGGTTTTGTGTTCTCAACTGTAGTATTAAAACAGCAAAATCAAGGGAAGATGAAGAGCTTTGTGGCAAAAAAAACTCCACCACCACTGCTTTTTCATTTGTAGCATTAAAGAGAAGGGAAAGATTAATTAGTTCATAACTCGTAGGGAAAGTGTAAGTCTGATTTGGGTGAATTAGCCTCTTTGTATAGAATTTTTTCTTTTCATCTTACCCCCCCTCCAAATCACATATAGCTCCGAAGTGATTAAATCCTCTGATATTTTTCCTGTCATTGATCCTGAAATGCCCCAAAAACACAGCCCTCCCAGTAGTCCCAGTGACATACACACTGCCATGAAATGCCACAGGAACCCACACGTAGGTTCCAGGCATTGGCCCCCACTTCAAGCAAATCTTTACCTCTGATCTGGGGGCCTCGTTACAGATGCTCAACTGTGGAAGTTCCTCCATCAGTTCAGGATGCTGCAGTTCATTTTGTGATGGGGAGATCAAAACAATTACATGACTCCTGATAACCCTCATTGACTATCTATTGAAAAAATCAGATTCTAAATAAATTACTATTGTACTTTTAAAGCTGTGCATGACATGTCCTACTTACTGGATGACCTAGATAATTTCCATAAATTAACCTCTTTTACCTTCCATTTCCTCTGCCATCCTGCTGTTACCTTCCCACATCTGCTCTATCACTATGTAACTCATCCAGTGGATGGAGAAGACAGTGATGCTGCACTGAGTCTTAAAGTGACATTAAGAACTTACCTGCCTAAGTGTTCATTTGCATCTTGCTCACTAGACTTGTCATATAGCTGGGGAGATAATATATTATGAGATGTGTACTGAATTAGCTGTCAATTGTAGTGAAGCTCTCCCTTAACTATGTGAGGAGAAAGCTCTTGAATGAGGCTCAATCTTGCCTTTTTTTTCAGCTGAGATGTTTCATTTTAGTCACCCAGCCCCAGCCAATTTTATTAAGTCTGCTGTCAGCTGTGACCCCTGCTGAGGACTGGCAGGGCTGAAATAGTTATGCTGCCTGATGTCATTTGTGGCAGCTACAGATCCCACTCCTGCTTAGGCACTGGGGCTGTATTCCTGCAGCAGCAACCACTGCAGTCATAATATCAGGCAAAACGAAAAGGCTTAGGGTAAAAAGCCATGTTGCATTCTCCAGTGCTCTCTGCTAGTTAAACCACCAAGAGAGTACATGCTGCACCCTTGGGAGCAGCTGGAAAGAACAGAGAAAGCCATAGCGTGTCGGGGAAGCCGAGCTGGCGTCACAACGCCGGCCTGGGCTGGGCAACGAGTCAGTGCTTGTGCCAGATGTGGAGTCAATACTTCTCCCACACCCACAGCAGCATCACCCTGAGGTGGTGTTTCCAGTGATTAGCTGGTTTTGGGAATTCCTCCACTGTGCTTGACAAGCAAAAAGAGCAAGTCTCGTTGACTTCCTTGAGGGCAATCCCAGCACCTGAGTGGGAACTGCTCCACTGCTGGTACAGGGCTGAAACGAAACTGCAGCCTGCCCAGGCTGTGGCAGAGTGATTTGCTGGGGTACTGTGCAGCTGGCTTGGGCCACCAATTTTAACAGCAGTAGAAATGCTTTAGGTATAGCTAATCCTCTGCAGACTTGCTTCCCAATAGTCTGTGATCAAAGCCAAGGCTAAGGGATCAGGAGAGCATACTGTCCTTTTAAACATCAAATATGTATTCTGTCTGTATCGGTTTCTTTACCTGGAAGGAAAGCAACACTTTCAAAATTTGATTCATATTAATGATTGTAACTTAACTACCTTTATTTTAAAGATATCCTTGAAGCTCAGTGTGGAGACAGTTGCTCCATCTTCTCCTTCTTTAGTGTATAGGTGTGCAAATCCCTGCTTCCCTGAGTAGCCTGCCTGGTGATAGTGATGTTGAACTTGGTGCACCATATGTCAGAGCTTCATGGATGCCTTCATACCCTGCAAGGAAAAGTACTGTGAAAAGAGAGAAGATAGACCTAAAACTTAGAAAATCCAATTGTAGCTGCCTGAGATCACAGCACATTATATTCTTTACATGCCAAAGAAAGTTTAAATCCTAGAAGAGTGATACTTTATCGTCAAGGTAACCAGAATAGGTTCACCAACAATTTATGTGGCTCTTAAGTCTATTTACATGCTTGTTTACTTGGCTTTTCTCTAAAATGAAAAAAGTAGTTACCTTAGCAACTGCCTCATCACATGGTGCTGAGGCTTCCTTTGCTATCGAGTACCTTCTGCTAGGAGCTCACAGACCCATTTAGTAGGCACTTGCTTTACCCAGTGGAGTCAGGGGGTAGTCTATGTATTAGCTTGCAGTGGGTTTGGTTTTAGGGCTGAATATTGCATCCCAGATGAGCAGTGAGATGGAGGAGCAGTGCAAGCCAGGACGTGATAGGGATGTGGCCACTCTTCTGGGAGGAGAGATTAGCTCTGCTGCACAGCAGAGTGTTGGCCAATTTTCCTTACAAGATACCACTATCAAGGATGATTGCTCCAACAGTCAACCTGACTCTCCCTTGAGATCCTACTTTCCTTCTCCAGAAAAAATACGAATCCTAGTATGGTGGAACATAGATACACACTGGGCTAAGGAGTCACTAGGTACTGCATGTAAATTTTGAGTGCAAGAGTTTGCTGCTTGTATCCCCTAATCTCTTTCTGGAGGCTTGCACTTAATCAGCTTCTGCTCTGATCAACAACACATGCAGGAAAGCAAGAGTAAATGAGATGCCAGTCATACTTTTTCCTTCCTTGCCTTTCTTTCCACAGAAGATTTTGATCTGAACTCTGAGTGAGCATACTTCTATCTGGGCAAACTCCCAAAGTTCAGCAAACTAAGTCACCAACTCAGGCTGTGTTTGTGTTTTTGTTTTAACAGTGTTTATGAGAGAGCTGCTTCATCAAATACCCTCATCTTATTTGCTTTCCGTACTCATTTTATTTTAATTTGACAACTGCAAAGAGACTTTAGGCTGACTGCAAGGAAACTCTTATTCTAGAAAATAATTCCATTTCCTTGAATGCTCAGGGCCAGATTTTTTAAGATAGTTACACATCTTGAGACGAAATCCTGGTATGATTTTCAAAAGAACCTCAGCAGATTAAAGCCTTGATTTATTTTTAACCTTTAACACTTGTAAAAATGCCGTTAAGACTCTTACCTTCACTTCAGCCTTTCTAAATACCTCTTAAAACTTAGGGCTTTTTTGTACCTGCATTCCCCCAATTACTTTAGTCTTCCATTTCTCAATTCCATTCCACACCCCTTTTTCCAAAAGCTTGAAATGGTATTCATCTCCACTGTTTCTTTGCTCTTTAGAGATTTTAATAATATGATTTGCATTATTTTCGTCTCTTTTAACCTTTCGTTCATTATATTACTGCTCTATACTAATCCAATTTAGCTTACACTTTCTTTGTAGCACAGACCTAACATGCTGTTATAAGTCCATTTGCAAGAAAACAGGTCTACTGCACTATATGTATTGCAATACTGCAATAACTGTACCAGTGATTATAATAAAAATGATAATAATTGCTTTATACAGCTTTTTAGCACAGAGATTTTTCTTCCTCTTGAATCCTTGGGGCCTGAGTCTGAGGCAGCTGAGTGGCCTGATTTCTACAGCAAAAGACTCATAGACTTGGAGTCTCCAAACCATTTTTCAGCCTTCTCTAAAATGTGACAGGTATCCTTTACTTCTGGGGAAAGCATCCCTTCTGGCCTGGCACCATCACCATCCACCACTTCTCAACCACTCCATCAGTTCCCCCTGCTATTGACAGAGCTATGGGGCTGTGGGAAGGGAAGCTCACTCCAGCAGTGCCACTGTGCAGGGAGCTCAGGGGCTGACATGTAGCATCCCCTTTGCAGGTAAATATTGATTAGACAGCTGAGAAGTTGGGTGTCCTGAATAGAGATCTCCAGCAAATTTGCTGACTCCTCCACGTTTGGGGTTAACGGACTATTCTGTTTTGGCCTAATCTGTCCAACAACGCTAAAATCAATATTAAACTTGGCCTGTCACTATACCTTCCTCCTGCTGTGAGCACATTCTCCAGACCACACTGAGCTCTCAGAAAGTGCTCAGATTCAGCAGTGCAGCTCTGGCCTCAGATCTGGCACTGGCAGCTGGTGTCTTTCCACAAGGAAACACGCAGAGCTGGGAGGACATGTGCAGAGCATCCTGTGCCTCCTACCCTCACTGTTGTGTTCTTCATCCAAGGCAACCCATTCATTGAAGCAGAGACCAGCCTAATCCCAGCACAGACTGAGATATTTCAGAAATGATCCCTGCTAAATAGAACAGCCACCAGCACTGTGTGCAAGAGTAAAACACTGGAGAGAGCAGCTTTTTTTGACCTGAGATCATGTAGCAGGTTCTGTCTCATTTCATACTACCTCCAAAATGAGAGTGGGTGTATTTATTTATTTATATGCTAACGACAACCAACAACTAATATCCTTTCCCACCCAAAAACTTCAAAAGCTTAGCCAAAGCAGGCCAGCTATTTAAAAACCTGCTCCCACTTTTTAGATGGCAGGGAGGCGATGTGAGTAGCCCCAAAGCAGGTCTACAGATTTGCTCCTATGCCCTAACTCCTCACTTGCAAAGTCCTGGGGCCCCACTTGGTTCCTTTTTTCAGTGTACTATAAAAAGAGTTTTCCCCGAGTTCTGTCCCACTCACTCAGCAACGCGTGGCACTTTTTAGGGTATCCCTCAGGAGTACTTGGCTGATCTCCAACTGTTTGCTTGTCTTTGTTGCTTTGCTCACACTTTCTCTGAGTCATTTTTCCTTGATGTTTCTAAGGCACCGATGAGCAAAATATAGCCACTTTGCCAGAATTTTCCCTTTGCAAGGCATAGCTGGCTATTTGGCACAGAATAAGCCAGCAAGCTGCAGATCAGTTGCTGAGATGAGCACGACTGGGCCAGTGGAACCTCTTCGTGGCTGCGTTTGCTCTCCCAACTACCCACACCAGTGCTTTGGCTCAGGCTGTAGGGAGCTGCCTTCGTGTTGAGAACTGCAGATCTCTTGCAGTTAGTGCTGGATGTGGCCTGGCCTCTGATTTGGAAATAGTTTTGCTGCATATTTCTTTTGTGGGCAGACTTTCATGGGAATCAGTTCTTCTGTGCTTCCTTGGTACCAAGACCAGTCCCTTCTTTTATACTTTCTTGGTTGTACACTTAGTCTGGAGATAACTACTATGTGAATAACTCCCTTCACAAGCCACCTTCATCTTGCCACTCCTTGCTTTTTTCTGGCCAAATGATGTCACAAAGGAATAGTGATCTGTGCTTCAAACAATGGCTCAGGTGACTAAGTTTCTGTTGCCAGCTGTTTCAATGCCCTGCATGACCTTCACCAAGCCATTCAACTTGGCTCTGTCTCGGTTTCCCCATCTGTAAGGGGATATGAACATTTGCAGAGCACTTTGGATTGTTATTAATGCTTCATAGAGTATCTGAAATGTGGTGAACACTTTAAGATTCTATAAAAGTACAAAGTAGTATTATTAAACTCAGGAGGCGGAAGTAGCTGGCCCACAAGGTGCTTCCTTCATCAGTCCTTCAGAGGAAAGTCCTTATCTTTATGACCTAAACACAGATTTTTTTATTCTGCTCTTGTAGAGGGTTAATGGGTGTATTTTAAATAAAGCTCTTTTGACCTAAGCTGAAGGAGCACCATCAAAATGAATGAAGCTGATGACATCTTAAATTTTTCTTATGCATCTCAATCTAAAACAGAAAGCAGAATTGCTTTGCACACAGCGCAACGGTTTCTAATCTGCAGCGGAAAGCTCTGCTGGAGTCACTTGCAATCGGTCCTTTCCTCTTACCCTCTGGTAAACAGTAGACACAGGGCAACTATAATGGCTTGACAATAGTTGCACACCCTGGGGTTTTGCTGCTCTCATGGAAAAAAAATAGAAAAAGAAAGAGTGTCATGGACAAATGAATGTTGACAGTGGCCATATCAAACAATTCAAGAAAAAATTGCAGTTTTATACGTATTCCTGCTCCCTTTGTCAATACTTTAAAGATGGTTCTTATTTCAGAGCAGGTATTGATTGTGTATAGGTTAGGCCCCCGGTTCCATTTGTCATTTCTGATATTATAGCATGTTATCGTTTAAAGCTGTAATGGGAGAGGTGGCTGAGCTTAGAGCAAGCTGGTTGTCTGAAGCTTTGATAAATGGCTAGATGGTCTTTGTTTCTGCAGCAGTGAGCAGTTGGCTGCTATTTGCTTTACCTTTTATCCAAGAATAACTGTGTGATGGGTTCTGGAAGTGAACAGTATCATTTTGTCAGATGTGGTTCAGAACTAGCCGGGTGGTCCTAGCAAAGCAGCTGAGGGATTTTTAACACCCGACAGGATGTGAGCAAAGGCCCTGTATAAAACTGAAACAATTCTGGCTCCACATGGCTGCTTTGGTCGAAAAGTTCTCAGAGCTGTTTTTTAAGGTGAGAGGACAGGAAATGCTGGGGGGTGGAGTGGGGAGGGATGGTGCTTTTAAAAGCAATTCAATTCATATTGGAAGGGTCTTACAAGAAAGATCAGAAGACAATAGGTGGATTAGATTTCTTTGATGAACTAACAAACTTGCAAGTTTTTTGCAGATCTAAATAAAAAGTCTGCTTTTCAGATGCAGTGAACAGCCCCACCCGAGCCTCTGAAAATCAGGCCAGTACAATGTTTGTGCCTGGGAGTCCGCAGGGCTGTGGAGAGAGGGAGGTAGCACACTCTTTGCATTCTTTCCCTCTGCATCACTTACATTTCTTGAGGTTTTGGTATTGCTTTCATGAAATTACATCTGTTTGTCAAACTCAAAACGCAGGGTTGCTTTGTGTCTCCGTTCCACTTCATTTGAATTACGAGGAATCTGGAAGTGGTAAGTGGTCCTTTTCTCAGTCACAGGCACATGTAATGTCTTGGCTCTGTAGAACCTCTTCTATCAAATTTTGGGTGCACTAAACTAAGACAGAATCTAAGACAATGTCTAAGAACTAAGATGACACCTTTGAATGTTTCATGTCCTGATTCCTTTGAGTCAGGCAAGTCCCATTTGTAATTTGAGTTTAGCCCAGTACAATACCAAAGTCTGCCTCAAAATGAGTTGAAGCTTGTCCAAAGCCAATACTTATAAGCAAATGTAGGTAGGGGAATCAGTGATACACTGAAATTATGTCTCACTGCTTTGACAACTCAGCTAAATCTTCAATGTGGTTTTGGAGCATTCCTCTGCATTGCTTCTGGATCAGTAGCAAAGTGTCTTAACAGGTCGGCTCTTGAGCATTCAGGTACCTACCCTTCGTTAACTTGATAATCTGTGAGTGAGAGTTCAGACTACTTACTGTTTCTGCCTCTAGTAGATTGCAGTTGTAGCTCTTAATCCTGTCACTGAAGGTGAATTGCCCAGACAAGTAGCAGCAGATTGATTCCACCAGTTCTTTTACAGAAATCGCAAAAGGCTGCTCAACAAGCGAAATAACTCAGACTTCACTGCAGCTCACAGCATGATGGCAAGGGAACTTTGCTTTTGTGTCAGCAGGAGGTAAGAAGTTACCTTTCCTGGCATGGAAATAGAAACAAACAGAAAGGTTAGAAGTCAATTCTGCAATTCTTAGTCCTACAAGTAACACTAATGTACACTAAGTCCTTGTTTTTTGTGAGATTCCTGTTTTCTCTTAACTTGTGATAAGCTGTACATAGTGTAGAAAAAGTTGATGGCACACAAATGTGCATTTGCAGGACTGAGAAGGTAACAGGGATAGCAAGCAAACAGAGAAACCAATGAGATGTCAAACCTGTGCAGAAGATAACTGGGTTTCTGTAAAGTAGGAACCACACTGAACCTCTCTCATCCCTCACACACCTGATGATTCAAGACAAATCCAGGCTTCTGTGGCTGTTCAAGAAGGTTTAATCAACTCTTGCAGGTCTCTTTGATCTTGCGTCTCTGCTGTTTCTAGCTTTGCCTGGAGCTGTAAGTGTAAAAGTACTGCAAGAGGGTTATTTCTGACTGCAATGCAGTCCATCACAAATAGGCTAATGCTCATAATATATCAGCAAAACATAATCTCAAGAGACTTGGCTAACCATCTTCTAGCCCAAACTGAGAATCATATAATAGACGGTCATGGTGGTTTGAGTCACACCTCACTCCTACATTTACGTGTGCATTAAAGGTCACTTTGTACTCTTCACAAAAACAGACTGGTTACATCCCTGGCCAAAACATCCCTGTTCACGAAACTGTGCCTCTCTGGGCCTCAAAGATGACTGAATTTCAATGAAGCTTTATTCTTCAAAATGAAAGGTGCTGTCTAACAGTAAAATATTGTTCTATTAAATTCAGCCCATGGCAGATCCACTACTGAGGGCTATTGAGGCAAATAAGAGCAGGGTGATGGCAGTGTGTGGTCATAAAGTTGCAGTATTCAAAAATGTAGAAAAAGCAGGTTGTCAGATTTCAATAAAGCAGTGGAAATGAATAGATACATCTCAGAGCTGGTTGCTTCCTAGTGGGATGGAATTTGAATAATAATATCACACTTGAACCAACATCAGACTGGATTAATGGCTAGCACAGGCAGAGCACTAGTATGGTGAAGCTGCGGCGGCAGCAGCACCACTGTAGGTGTTACTAATGATACAGAGCAGTGCTTCTGCTTGTTTGCACACAGAATGAAAAAAAATAGGGGAGGAGGAATCTGGGAATTATTGCTTTAAGCTGCAATTTTCAACAAAGAAATCTTGCCATTCCAAACTGTCTAGACCTTTAAAAATAAAAGATGTGCAGTATTTACAATGCTTTTCAGTATTCATGAGGCTTTGCTGCTTGTTGTAAGGCAAGATGAAAACAATACTCAGTAGATTTTCATAAGTGACACACAACTGTAAGATTGATAGATGATGTGGATTTAATGTATGTGGAGTTCAGCGCCAACATAAAAGCTGTGATGTACCCAAACACTGGGTTTATTAAATCCCTGTTTCCTTAAATGATCATCCAAAGCCTTTCACCACTTTCTTCTACCAGAAAATAAAGGAAAGAAGGTAGGAAAGAAGAGAGGAGGGAGGGGAAAAAAAACCCCAACCAAGGGATTCCCCTTAGTTTTGGTAGAGAATTACAATATCGGAACTGAAAGAGACAAATATTTAGACACTCTCTCTGCATAGAGATTAATGTGAGAGTCAGAAATACATGGAATCCACTTAAATTGATGTGATTTAGTTATGAATGGTTAAACATAACTATTCTCTGTCAAATGCCAAAACCTATTGTATTAACTCTTTCCCCTCCCCAGCTCTGCTGTACAGCCTCCTAAATCTACCAAATTCTTCTTAAAGTTCAGGGATCCTCTCCCCCACCTCTCTGGGCAGTGGGGTCAGAGCAGAGCACAAAATCCTTGCGTCTGCTGCAGGAGAGGTCTTAATGAATACATCACATGTGTGCATCACAGCTCCTGCCTCTTGCTCCCTTGGGTGGACCTGCTTAAAGTGGGAGAGCTGTGCTGGGGAAGCAAGGCACAGCAAACTACTCTCCTTCAAAACATCAGTTGGGGGAACCAGGGATGGAGTTGCTAACTCCTCCAGAACCAGCCTTTGCTACGCACACTCTCCAGTCTCGTTGGTTTCTGTAAGTCAGCTGCCGTAACCATTGTCCTCACGAGGCATTTCCCATGTACCTTGGCTAATTTGAAACTGCATTTTGCCTTTAGTCTGACATCAAGTGGATTATTTTCTGTTTCATTCCAACTTCACCCATCAGGCTGTGTTCTTATGAATTAGGATGGACTTACGCAGTGTTCCAAATCCTCTTGAAAACGATTTCTAAGTTACTTAATTTCCACTGTCTCCAGGAGTGCAACACACACGCTCCTTGATAACAGCCTTGAGTAACATTTTCTGCCATGCGTTTACAACACTTTTTAACAAAGGTGTATTTGCTTCTTAGTGGAACATTTCACTTAGTTTCAGGGTCATTTCCTGTGACAGCTGAATGTCTGTCTTCTTTATCACCTCAAGATTTAGGGAAATGATATAATTAGAATAGTTGTGCTCCTTAACCCAGCCAGCTGCACTGGAAATCGGGCCATTTTAGCTGACTTGAAAGGAGCAAATAGCATGCAAACTGAAATCAAGCTTTCTGCTCTGGACCAAATTTGACTTTTTTTAGAAACTAGTAATGATACCATTGTATTTATCCCTTGGTGTTAAGCATTTACTTTGGACTGGTAGTGAACAATGGTTTAGATACTGATTTCCTGTGGTGCTCAGTGATACTGAAAGGTGGAGATGTGACCAGGAAATCTGTCCTGTGGTAGAGACTGTAACTGGATACACCTGAATTTAATTCCTATCAGCTCTTCTCCCTGTACTTCTGAACCACTTATTTTTCAGGTAATTTTAAATTTCAGTTCTTCTCTACCCTACTTCTCTTCTTTAACATGTAAGGGGCTAATTTTCCAAAGGATAAGTTTGACAGGTTTTTTGTACTTCAGCAATGTTTTATACTAATAAAACTTCCTCATGAGTTACTGACAGGTTTGGGATTTTTTTTTCAGTAATGCAGAGGAAGGATTTAAACCAAAAAGCTGAGGAGTAAGGGTTAGAAATGGAAGGGAAGCAGGTCAGAGCATACCATTTTGAATTTATAAACTAGTTCAAATTAGTGACTGTTCTCTCCCCTTAGTCACTGGTAAATATATGAGGAAATTGTTTGCAATAGGAGTGTTTGTTGGAAAAGTCAACTTCAGCAAGTACTTATGGAAAACAAATAGCAAATCCAATCAATCCAATATGAAAACACATCTACCTTAGAAATTTGAAACCAAGGTATATATTCATACAATCAAGGGCAAAAAACCTTCTGTGTGCCAGGTCTGAGTGAACCTGCATCAAAATGCTCTTGGCATTTTGAGTTATGAATAGCATGTGGAAGGAAACTTGTATATTGTAAGTAGCTGAAGTATTGTCAAATAGTTTTTACAGTATACTGCTTTGGTTTTGCTGCCTTTGCGTGTGCTCATACTTTGTAAAGTCCTTAGGTTTCCTACAGAGATTGGTCTGCATATGCATGTAAAAATACTTTTAATCACATGAAAAAAGGAAAAGACAAGAGAAAATGGATAGCTAAAGCTGAGCAAAGAGAACAGGGAAAAATGGGAAATGGGCTATGCAAATAACTAAAAGCAGTGTATTACAGTTATTATGCCTTCTGAAATATGCCCACTTACGACTTCTCAGCTGTTGCATGGTGGTTTTCCCTCTGGTAGAAGGTCCTTTGCCTTACCTACGATAACCTGCTTACTGTTGCTTGCCCTCTTTTGTTTTGTTTTTATAATTGAGTTTTTCCATGTGTGAAATGCAATATTTTCTTTAAACTATAAGGATTAAATGCTTGAGAAACTGGAAAGATTCAGGAAAAGCACAAAACTTGGAAAAGTTGGGAGTTCATTCACCCCCCACTTTCAGCTGACATGGGCACATGAACTTGTCAAATCTGTAGCTTTTCTTTTAAAGAATTAAGCTCAACAGGGAAGCATTAACATGCATATCTAGACCTTCCTCTCTGCTTCTATTTATACAATCTTTCTTTTATCCCTCTCTTCTCTCCTCACCTGTTTATCGTGGTTTTTTTTCTTGTTTAGATTACTCCTTTTTAAAATAGCCAAGCCACTCCCATCTTGGACTGTTTGTATTTTTACACTATGCTCATCTACATGCTTTCAGGTGGGTGTTTAATGCACTTATGTGCCTCAGTACAGGCTCATTCAGAAAGTCATCCCATTTATGTAGTCCTTTGTTGCATCTACAGACATGAAATGGGTGTTTTCCATAGCTGCTTTGCGTGTCTGTCTTTATCAGTCTGCCAGCCTTCCTTGTGCAGAAAGTTGGGAGTACCCAGTACTGTTAGAGATGGTGTTATCAGTTCCAAATAAGTCTTAACCTGACCTTTAACTCCATGACTATACAGCTGGCCATTCATTCAGGCTCTTCAGGCTGAGATTTGGGGGTTTCTCCCATTTCTTGTGCAATATTAAATGTATCACAAAAGTGCCTTGTGAGAGTTTTGAAAGGTAAAGGTGATATGGAGACTTTGGGGAAGGAAAACACTGCTGTGTTTGCAGATGGTAGGTCATGTATCTATCTCTGTAGGCTCTAGCCTTCATGTGAGCATGCACAAGTGGCACCTGAGAATATGCAACGATTTCCTCTTCCTGGCTTGTGACTCAAGGGATTAGAGTTTTTCTCTCATCTATACCATAAATTTGGAAACATTAAATGGATGGATTTCCCTATCAGTTCCAGAACCTTTCTGTCACACACGTGTCATGATATACAAACATGTGCCCCTTTCATAAACTCATCAAGCCTAGATTTCCCAGTGGCCCCTGAACAAGTCCCTGTATGTCTCAGTGCCTCAGTTCTCAGTAAAGCAGAGATGATATTGCCCTTTATTTTGCCTCTGAAGATTGGCACCTCCACATAATACACCCCGTGCCTGAAAACAACAAGGCTTTCACCTTGCCTGGGCACTCAGCTCTAACTATAGTAAGATGAAATTAAAAACAGGCACAAAAGAAAAAAAAGCAAGCTAGGTGCTAAGCACCAAAGAGGTTAAGACCAGTGTTTATTGGGTTTTGTTTGCAGTGCAGGACTGTAGCAAGTGCACATCCGAGTGCTTTTCCCAGGGAGGTAACCTACCGTGGATGTGGCTTGAACTTTTATTTGTGATTTTCATGAGCCTTCCAGAGCTGTGCGTTCCCTACACTGAGGTGACTACTTTGAGTTCGCTTTTTTAATTAAGGTTCTGTATTGTAACTAGTCAATGTACATTATTGGGAGAATGAATGTCAATGCCAGTGCTTTTTCTTTCTCTCCTTTATCTTTGTCAATGATTCAAAGACATGATTTATGGTTAGTCTCCGTCTTTCAGGATCATCCATCAAGCGCTGGTTTCACTACAGGGCTCGAAGTTGTAAATCATGCAGAAAGGCTGTCACTCATCTCATTTAACCCTTTGAACACAGGGATGGAAGAGGAGGGCTGTTCTTCACAGAGCTGTAAGAAGTAACAATAAAATGCCCGTAAAATTGATGAAGTTAGACTAATCTGTGCAATTAATTGTTCCTTGTAATGCAATAATTATTATAAGGGGCAATTAAAAATACAGGACATGACTCCACCCTCCAAGTTGATTCTGAGAACCTGGAGGACTTCAGGGCTCCATAAAATATGTCACTTTTTTGTTTTCTCTTTTGAGCTCCTTTCAGATTTTTTAATGTCCATTACAGACACGAAGGGCTGAGCTTCACTTTAGAATCAATCACACGCTACTTCTGATCGTGACCTTGCAGTGACTAAAGAAGAGTGCAAAAGCCCATTAGCAGCTGCTATTTTCAGCTCTGTAAATTAACAGTTCTTTTTCTTCTCTCTCCTTTCCCTCACTCCACTCCTCCCCTTTTTTCTTTTTTTTTCCCCCCCTTTCTTCCTTTTTTTGGACAGGAAGACAGCAAAAAATGAAATGTGTAAGTGGCATGGGAGCTTCTACACTTAGCCTTGTCTTGCTGGCTTGAGGACTGGTGACAGCTTTGGCCAAATAGCTTATTGCTTCTCTGTGTCCTCCCCTGCCAGCCTGGGCCTCCGCTCCCAGGTCACATTAAGCTCTAACTTTTCAGACAATGCCTCCAACCTGCTCCGAGTGCAAAGCCAGGGAGACTGGCATTAAATAATGAGGTGTCTTTCTTTTTTATCTTGCTATTTTATTTATTTATTTTTTGGTTCAAAGTGTCGGAACTTAGTAATGGAAGGTTATTAATGAAAAATATATGTTTGGGGTCTATTTGTTTAGATTCTGCAGTGACTTGATGGCAATTTTATCCCTGAATTATGTATGGCTCTGTTTTGCCTAGGCAAGCTGATACAAACAACAAATATAGTTAGAAAAAGATATATCAGTAAATAAACTGAAAGGTTGTAAAATATGAATGTTTATCATCCAGACGGTGCCGCTTCTCTTCTTTTTTACATGAACTCTACTTGAGATGGTATTTAGGAGCTTGGGACTTCTTCTGTTCCAGCAATCTCTGCAGCTTGTCACAAAAACAAATGACACCAGAGGGAAGCTTGCCTTACACTGTATTCTTTTGCATGAACCTCAGCCTTCTTAAAGTGCTCATAATTTAAATTTATATCTTGATTTATTGGAAGATAAGATCCTACCCTTTTTCCCTTACAGACCCATGCTCATTTTAACCCAGGCCCTTTCCTTCCAGTATTTAGCATCTGCTCACCGAGCTCCAGGTGAACAAGAAGCACAGGGCGCTAGATGAAGGTGTGCATTCAGGACAATGGATCCTGGTTTATTGTGCTGAGGACAGAGCGCCCCACTGGCAGGACATAACAAGCTGCAGCCTTCCCCATTCCCTGCCTTAGCCCTCTGCGTGCAGAGCTAATTCCTGCTATAAAGAATAACACCTGCCACTGCTTTGTCAACGATCTGAATTTGTAAACAGGTCTTTTTCTGCTTGCAGAGTGCTTGAGTTCTGAACTGAAGGTAACTTTGGAGGGGAAAAAGGATCAGATGGTTAATTGTCTGATGGGATTAAGAGAAACTTTTAATCCTCCATCTAGGAGATAAATTCTGGTTTTTTTAAATATCATCCATTGCAAGCATGAGGATAAATTAGCACTTGTTTTATTCTGGACTAAAGTCTCATCCCACAGGAATCTCCAAGAATTTCTGCTGCTAAAATATAGTGTAAAGGAAATCACAATTTTAGCATCTCTCTGCAGTCTTAATTAAGACTGTTCTGATATAAAGCTGTGGTGTCTAATTACCAGAAAGCTGTCAGAAAGTAACTTTGAAAAACCTGTATCAAAAAAGAGTTGGGAATTACAAATTTATGGTGCTAGTAGACTTTTTTTAAAGTCTAGCTAGTCAACATTACTACTGATTCCTTTTTCAATATCCAAACGCTCAAGATAAACTCTTATTCTAGCTCCTCTTCACCAAACAGTTGCTTTTTATCCAGGCTTTAATAGGCTTGTTTGAACAAATAAGGGCATGTTTTCTACCATTTTTTTTATCTCACATATTCATAAAGTACTTGAAGTTTTCTATTTCAGTGTATTCCACATCTCAAAGCCAAATTCTGGCACAAATGTCCATCCAGTTTTACCCTCAAAAGCACGCAGAAATTCTGCGTAACTGATAGCCTGCAGCAGAGTCAGGAATCCACTTTGAGACTCAGTCCTGGTTCCTGTTTTTCCTACAGAGCATGTGCTATTGCCTCAAAAATACTCATATTTAAGACAAAAATTACTCTTTTGTTTGCCAAGAACATTACAGGTCTGATTTGGAAAGCTCATGAATCTCAGACAGGTTTTGATGACCATCTCCCTGGTCATGAGACCAAGATCAAGCCAAGCATTTTGATTTCATTAGCAGCATATTTTGTGGCTCTACCTGCTGAAAGTCCCTTGTCTGAGATTTGCATAAGGTTAAAAAAAAAAAAAGGAGAGGTAATATGATGAATGCTGACAGGTACATTTGCTACAATTGATTAAACACTTTTGCCATCCTTACAATTTTCTTTCACCCGCCTCGTGTCTCGCCAGAAAGAGAGGTGTGAGTGACTTTGTCATTGACATTAAACAGTTGTATATACTTCTAGCTGCAAAATGCTATCCCCAGAGTTTGTTTACTCGATCTGTATTTCCAATCAGTGCAGAAGGTTTACTAAAGCAGTTCATTACTGATTTATTTATGATGTATTTAGATAGCAAATATGGTTCTGTCAGCAGTTGCTGGCTAAACAGTGTTGACAGACATTAATAGCATATGGTATAGGAATGGAATTATGATCTTTAAGACTCTTTGTGTCTCAACATACATTTACAGTTTGCATTTTTCCTAGGTAGAGAGGCAGAGAACTTCTAAACAAGAAAACAGTGTTTCTTTTTTCTTTTTGTAACCTTTGGGGTTTGTTGGTGGTGACATTAAAATCTTCTGTGCCTGTTTAGCTGTTCAATTTAATGGAAGACAAATTCTCCCAAAGGTTTAATTTACTCTCACAAACTGAAATCACTGCATTCTCACCATGGGAAATGGCCTTAATTTTCCCAGCCTTCAGTATACATCAAGCATATAATTCATTTCTCCCCCCTCAATACTTCCCTCATTAGAAAACAAAGTTTTTGATATTTAAATGTTACATAGTTTAAGTTGAGAAACAGATCTTCTCAGCCCTGTAAAGTGCATTTGCAGACATGATTGCATCTCTCTGACAGCAATAGATTTATACAGGGTGGAACAGAAAAACACTTGAATTTTTGACCTTTAATAGTCTGCTTCCTCTAACACCAGCATTTTTAGCAGTGTCAAAGAGAAAAAACAAAAAATGTGGCTGCTTGTAGAGGAAGGAAGAACAGGTAGTGGTGAAACCACTTTGTGGCAGTTTGTACTGCTGGGGAGACTAAATTGTGTAGGGAAAGGACTAGGGAGGAAGATGAATTTCATATGAGTGTGCCTCTCAATCACATGAGGACAAACAAATTGGGAAATAATATGGGAAATCATCTCATCCTTCTTTTTAGATTAATGCTAACAGAGGAGGTGAGATGGCAATACACTCTTTAATTTCCAAAGTAAAGGGCAACTTTTTGCTTTCCATAAAATGGAATTAATTAAAAAAAAAAAACAAACAATTCTTTGCTGGAATTGGATTGTATTTCCATGGGACTGCCTGACCTCAGAACTGTGCTTCAGAGCCCCTGCTAACAAATACCCAAAGTTATCAGGTAGAAGGAAAGAAAGAAGGGTCGTGCCATTTGCCAGGAGTGAGAGGGCTTTTGAGTAACCCATATATGAAGGATTTTTTAAATAGCTGCTATTTGTGATACATTGTTAGAGAGTTTAGGATGCAGACACTTCCTGCTTCCACTGCTATTGGCAAAAAAAAATGATTATATATACATATACCCATCAGACAAAAAGAAACAACACTAGCAACAAGAAAATGTTCTGTACAGAGAGAGCCAAGAAAAATAAAACATTGAGCCAATGCTTCTTCTGACTAAATCTATTTGCTTCAAAATAATTCACCAGTAAGAAATTTAGCCTATTGTAAATGGAAAAGTTAACATGCCATTAACATCTGAAAAAAATATTAGAAATTAAACCCAACATTCATAGTGAATTCAGAAATAATCAGTTAAAAGCAGTTTCGGTCTTTCTGAATCTCATTTTAAACATGTTTTTTTTCCTCTTTGTTTGTGCAACAGATTTTCAGAGTAAGGGAACTGACTGCACAGAAGGAGCAGTGAACTGGCAGTACAATACATGTTCAAAAATTCAAAAATTCAAATACAGACTAGTCAAATTCCAGCTGTGCATTGGTGGATGTGTACAGTAATTAGCCCACGTAGACAAGGCAAATTGGTAGTTGTTCAAGACAAACCTTGTGCAGATACTGTCTAGATCTGTGCATGCTTTGCCATCATTTAAGTTTTAGCATAGATTGATAAACACATTAGAAGTTCATTTTTTCTTTTAGGTGCTGTTCCTGATAGAAAGACAATCAGCCAGAAATGCTTTAAAAGGGAAGAAATGTTTAGATTTGAACTTAGTGGATAAACTGAAAGTGTTTAGATGGTCTATAATGAAGTGCTTTTGACCTCTCGTCTGTAATAAATGCTTCAATTTTATAGCTCCAAATCAACTTTACCCATAAAATCTCAAAGGACTTTCTCTACTTAGCAAATCAGCAAGGACTTAGTGTCCATAGCCAGTATCCTCATGTATTATTGAAAAGACTGTGCAGGCCTAAGCTTATACAACTCCCACTGATATTAAAAAACATAGTTTGGAAGCTTTACTTTCACACTGTCAGTAGTTAGTTCCAAACCTAATAAGGTACACAAGATTTTTTTGTCATGAATAATTGGATTATTGATGACAAAAGAATTTTACTGGTGTGAATTCCAATCCTCAATAAAATTATTTGACAGATTTCTGTTCAAGAAGTATAGTAGATGAGTCATTCCTTGTATTAAAAAGTTTTTCTTCAACATTTCTCCATTTTTACTAGCACTGTGCACTTCCCACTCTTCATTTCTATATGATTTCAGTCATTGCTTCAGGGATATTAATCAAAATAGAAGTGCAGATCCTGTACCACATTCTCACAATATAAATGCAGTTTGAACATGAATGTAAATGCAATGTGCAAAATCCCTTGCAGTACTTCATTTTCTAAATGCTTACATTTCCATCACAACTTTCAGAAAGTAGACTAGTTTTTCTTACCACTTCTTTCTGAATGCCCTGATAATAGCCATGTTCTGTTCATCCTTCTGCTTCCCAGTGGTAGATTTCGAGGAAAAACATTATACATGGATTCACCTATTGTTGTGGAAGTTAAAGCCCTGCTCATGTTGAAGGAAACCCTCTTAGACTGATCTCTGCTCTGCACTTGTTTAGTTTGATTTATCTTCTGTTGTTCGTAGTTTCACTGATCACTTTCTTATTACTTTTACACTTCCATCCATTTCAGTTTTGTGCTCCTTTTCGAGCGATTTCTTACACCGCCCCTGCCACCTGCTCCCACCTGATGAATTGTCTGCTCAGGCTGTTGATCTTGACCTGGCATGGTCTCTTCCACAGAAAATAAATGATGCCACACAGACAGATAATGATGCCTTAATAAACATCCCAGGTACATTTGCTCCTGTGCAGAAGTGCAGAGCTCAAAAGGCAATGTCCCAACTGCATGTTGATGCCTGGGAGGAAGAGGCAGGAATTAAAACATCAGTGGAAAAATGTTGTTCTTTGTGTGATTTTAACCACACTTGAAAATTCCCTAGACGTTTTTTACCCAAGCTCTTGTCTGCATTTACCCTTGTGATTACCAGAAACAGCAATAAATATATTTTAATTCTGTAAACATTTTTTAAAACATTTTTTTGTTTGATTTAATGGATTTTTTAATATATTTGGGCTTGCCTGCAGCAGCAATTCATTTTTGAGAAAGTCAGTATTATGAGTAATATTGTAGAGGTCATATGCCCTCTGTTGCTTTTCCTTCCAAGTCTGAGTGAGGCCCCTGAAAAAAAATGCAGGGAAGTTTATAAAGTTGGTTTTCTTATTCTCTTACAGAGTTGGATAGTAAAGGTGGTTAATCCACTCTTTCAGCTCTTTCAGGATTTTAGAGTCTGGATTTTTGATCCACTAGACTGCTTGGTGAATTCCTGCAGGCCTTAAATCCACTTGTGACGGGTATGATATATAGCTGTTCTGTACCCAGTGAGGTCCCTCACTTCAGCAGTGGTTACGTCATGATACCTGTGCTGAAGAAATCATTTCTGCCAGTAAGTGACCTTTCTGATTACTGTATTTTTTTGGCCATAATTCATAGTTGTTATTTCTTGTTGAGACTCGGGAAAAGCTGATCCTTTGCAGCTGCAGCCTCCTGTTGTTGCTGCCTGTTTTTTTATGCTTTGTCCCATATGATAAATTTCATTTATCACTTAGGACAGGACAGGAATGCAACACTGAGGCTATGGTGATTATGATCTGTAAATGATCTGTGTACTGGCCCTGGATCTAAGCCCTTCCTTGAATCATTTGAGACACAATTTAAAAGAAAACATTCATATTTGTATTTCAATCATTTTTCTTTCTTTTTTCTTTGAAATTTCCATTATTTTAATAATCTTGATAGATACTTGGAAACTATCTTTATTTTCCATTTCAGCTGGAGGCTTTTCCCTTTGACATGGGTTGATTTGTTTTACACGAGTTTCTTGAAGAATGGAACCAACAGTACTAATTTAACTACTGATAATTATTAGTATTTTTACTATTAATAGGTCTTCATATTTACAAGGTAACAGTAGAGCATCATCCCAGAAGTGTGCAAAGGGAAAGTAAAGCATTGGAGAGTATCAAAACTGGGAGCTTTTGGGGACAGGAGGAATTTTATTGCATATTGGTAAAAGACTTTTGTAGGGCAGTATTGGTGTTTGGGGCAGTACATTACTATAATTACAATGGTAATAATAAACATGCAGTATATTTGCATGATCTCTTCTAAGTGATGTGATTCCCCCCCAAAGGACTGCAAATTTGTGCTACCAAAGCCAGCAGCAGCACACCTGCAGTCATGCCTCTCTCCAAGAAAGTATTTCAGGCAGGACCTTAAAAGAAGTTATTTCTATATTTGAAATAGATTTCAAAGGATCACAGGTTGATTGTTTTCACAGTTGCTGCAGCCTTCACACTGTTGACTGTAATGAGGAGTGAAAAGCAGGATCAGGCCCTCTGTGCACCCCCACCCAAACTTTATATAGGTGGATGCACACATATTGTATATATTAAATACTCTTTTGAAAGACTTGTTTAGGTCTCCTTCATTCTGATAACAGGATGAAGGATAAAAAAAGAAACCTGTGGACTAGAATTAGTGGGTGATCCCACTCTGACCTGGGCTGTGTCAGTGCCAGCAGGAGAAAAACCTCTCTAATGAAACTTCATTGCCCATAGACTGTTCTTTTCCACAGCATGGATTGAATTTTGGCTGTTGTATGTGACTCAAGAATGGTGTTGTGCATGTACAAACTGTGTGTTTGAAGGAGGAGTTTTGACCTTTCTCATCTCCGACTGGTGTTGCAAAGATGGAGTGATGTAGAACAGAGATTTTGTGACAGAGTAATAATAAGAAGGAATCTAACTGCCAGTTGCTTATTACCAGATCTCTTTTAAATGCCAGAACCTTCTATGTTTGCCTTCAAACAACACTGAACACCTAAATCACCATAGTAAACAGATATAGAAAGAGACAGAAAGGTTAAAAGTATACTCATAATCTCTTGCTTTTCCTCCTAAACATGTTTGATAGCAATATTGTTTCTTAAAAACAATATGACCTCATTTGTAAGGCAATATTCATGCTAAACTAGTCAGCTGTTAAATATACTCGGCACTGTGCATTATGATGAAGCTAAACCAGAATTTCAATTATTTTCTGGACACATTTAAAATTATAATACTTTACTGGGTTAGTGTTATAGTTCATCCAAATTACTCACAAAGTATCGTATCAATCTCTTGCAACTGCTTATTGCTTACATATCTGAGAAGTTAGTCGAAGTAAGATGCTGTCTGGGGTAATGACCTTCATGCTGGTTTAGTGCTTTGATGGTTATGTGGCTATAAGTGCAGGGATGTCTAATGGTCAAAAGTCAACGTTTGTTGGCCGTAATATTTGTCACAAAAGAAACAGACTATTCATTTGGACCAACATTTGCAAAAGGATGTTCCTGAAAGGAAAATAAAGAGGGAAATAAAACACTTGATGATCTGTGTATTCTTCACTTGTGTTCTTTTTAAGCTGAAATCCCAGCAAGTGAAAATTCACACTTCAAAATTATTTGCAGTTTTTTTATTGCCTGGAATGCAAGATCAAAACAAAGCAAGAAGATGAGGAAGAAATATTTCATTAAACTCCCACCTTCTACTTATGTACCTTATCTAAAGAGATGTTAAGAGACAAATGATGTTGCAGCCGTGGTTTAACCAGCTATGAGTAACCAGCACAGATTTATGACTATTACTGGCATGTATGGCTTAAAGCAGATCTCACTGGAGCTGCAAGATGGCTGTGTATCCAAAGGGAAAATCCAAAGGCTCACTGCTCCTTAGATGAATGGTGTAATAATAATGTACTTTTAAAACCATATTAATATTTTTTTAAATAGGCTGCAATACTAGGTCCTTGTCAACAAGTTATTGCAAGGAGCTTGCATTTTATGCTGCATCTTCAGCTGTGCATGAATTCTGTGCTTCAATAAAAACACGTGAGGAGTGCTGTTATATTCATCTCTACCCGTCACTGGATCATGAATCTGAGTGCTCAAGTAGCTTTAGATTTTCTGTTCAATATCCAAGCACAATGCATTTCCCAGTGTGCTTCCATAGAACATGTACAAGAAGCAGCATTTTGCAGTTCAACAGGCAGGGAGGCTGGGATTTTGAAGAGAAAACGTCTGTTCAAGGAGGTTACCCATAAAAACATCTGAGCTTTGAACCGACCCTGTGTGACTTGCAAGAGGCCACCTCAGCAATCAGTGGCAGATGCTGGAGTTATGACAGTTGAGCCTTGCTCCGTACTCTGGCAGATTTTCTGTCAAGGCTGACTCATTTAATCCTTAGTCACAGTACTGAAATCAGGCTGTTGTTGTTTACATATTAATAATTGATTATTAAGTAATTATGGCTGCGAAGCATCATCATGCCATAGCATCTCTTTATGGCAGATAAGCCTATCTGTTCTTAGTCCAAATGCAACAAACTTAACATGTCTGGGTACTCCATTGTGTTTAGCCAAGCTAGTCTGTTTTGAAAGGGACAGGCCAAGAAATAAGCAGCCTTTAAAAAATAATAATCAAATAATTTGTCTCTCGCATTGTGCTATTCAATGCACTGAACAAGCATCAGTTATTAACAGAAGTAGTAATTTCCCACAGTAGCAGACCATACCTAAACACTCCAAAACAACTGTGTGAAGGGCTAATAGTAGTTGAAGATTTTTATACATCGAACATGGTAATGAAAAGGAATATGATTACATGGGTCTATTTTTAGAATAAAGATTCTGCTTTCATATACAGTGTTCTTCACTCTGATCAAGAGCCTTTCAGGGGAAAGTGTTACTCTTTCACTCATTTATTACATGTAATATGTCCAGCTTCAAGTGTACCCCACATGCATCGAAAGCCAGGGCCCAACTCTTTTCAAGGGCAATTTGTAGTGAAGAAACACTGTCCACAAGATAAGCCATGAGTGCAATAGAAATGAGTCAAAGATTTCTATATTTTTTTAGGATAAAAAGCGAGTGTCCATAAACATGATCCTCATCTTCTCTCTACTTATAATTGTATTTAATATAAATGTACTTCATTACTGGAGAGCAGTCTTCGTGGCCATACAATAGCAAACAAATTCTTCAGAAGCATCTTTAATTATTCATTTGACTGTACTATATTTTATGCTACTTTTCATAAATGTTAATCTTTATTATTGCCCTACCAGGAAAAAAAAAGGGAAAGAAATACCTGTTATTAAATGACCTATCAAGCTGACATGGATAAATGTTGGTAGCTATTTAATTGTTTCCCATCTGCAGTTTTATACAGTTTCTATCAAACTGAAGGGTAATTTTTTTAGTAGCTGCTTATTTTAAATGTACAAAACCCTTGTGTGTAATTCCATTAGCTGCCCTACAGCATTGCAATCTACAGTTTCCCTGAGGCTGTTGTGAAATATTGATGAAATCCTTGCTTTTGTGGCTTCCTCTGATACACTAAACATTTGTCTGATGTTAGTTGAACTTGAATGGATCTGTTCAGAGTTATATCAGTAGTGACTTCAAAGGCTGTAAGGCTGTTACAGTTTTTTTTTACAAACTGAAGTTTCAAAGCCTTACCATGTGGTACTTTAAAAAAACAAAGTTCATATCAAATGAACCAAAGTGCTAGCAATACACTGGTAAGACTCATTACAATTTCAGTTTACATAGATATATATTTTTTTGTGATTCTGATTGGTAGCTCATGCCATTTAAAGAAATTTAGGTTGGTCTTTAAGGGAGCTTAGGATAATGAAAAAGGGAAAACATAATTTGAAACTTGGATTTTAAATGGGGTAACCTCTAAATTTACAAAGCTACTCTGCTGTTTTCTGCAACAATAAACAGGACAAGAGACAAACAGAGAAAAAAAGGCAAAGAGAGACAAAAGTTTCTTATTTATGTTTTCATCAATAACTTGATTTACACTGGTGCAATTAAAATGACTAATGAGGAAACCATATTTGCTTCCTACTGTGTTCCTTTCATTGTTCAGGACAAAAGTACATTTTGGAAAGCCCCGTTTGTGTCTGTATTAACAATTAAATGCAGCATGTAGTGATGCTGTGGTGATGTCTGGCTGATTGATATCTGTCCAAAACTTTGCTCGCTGAGGATGAGGCAAGGATGTTGGTGCAAGGGATGGACAGGGCAGTGGTGATGCTGGCACACAGCAAAGGGGTATGTGGGTCAAGTTCTTTGCATTCAAGTGATGCAACGATTCATTAGAAACATATTTATTGAAAATAGAATCTGGAGAGTATCAAGTACCTTCAGCTGGCTGAAACAATGAAATTGTAAGTTCCAGGCGACTGTAGAAAATAACAACCAGAAATGTTTTTAACCAAAGGCAAATTATTCACTTACATAGTAAGCCCTCATGTAAGGAACTTGAACTGTTGGCTCTGAACATGGTTAAATCCATTTCTGCGACAGCTGGCACCTGGCAGTTCAGCCATTCAAACTGAGTGAATCCAGAGCAAAGCAAAATTGACTGAAGTTACTTTTTTTTGCAGTATGATAACTGACTATGTAAAACAACATTATCCTTAAAGAAAATTTTTCAAGAAAAAAATTCCATAGTAGTTCTGTGTCTGCTGTGGACTCTCAGCTCAGTGGAATGCATCAGCTCACCTCTCTTTTTTCAGTCTTCCTTTTGTTTGGGGTTTATTTTCCCATTCTATTTTTGGTTTTGCTTCAAGTTTATGGGTCACTCACAAGCCAGTTCCCTGCACATATGACTCCAGCCACTGATCATTTTCATTTGACTCATAACTGTGTGGGATGCAATGTATGAAAGACATAATCTGTTCTCCTTTGTGCTGCTAAGAGTCCCAATGAAACTCGTGGGTATTTTGCCTTCTTACCCAGCAGGAAATTGGACATTTAATAGAAAACTTTGTAATACAACTTTAATTAGAGTAAAACAAAATGAAAGCCCAAAATTGCTTCATTTCAGCATCATATATAAATAATAGTTATGGCTCCATGGAATAGCCTTTGCATGTTAAAATTCAGTTATGGCAGAAGCTTCTCCAAGTTTCCTTGCTCCTAAGTTGTAACTATCACTGCAACTATTTGAAAAACAGTTCTTTAAAAAGGCAAAGGAACATTGGTAAAAATGTCTCCTTTGAGAGGACAATTTGGACACAAAATTGCATCACTAGGATGATGATTGAAACTTACATACTGAGCTACTGCAACCAATTTGAATGCAGTGATAAGTAATCGAAGCAGCTAAAGGTGCAAATAATTTCCCATTAACTAAAATAATTAATCAGTCTTCTAGAAAAGAAGCAATTAAGGCCATTCAGCTTTTTCTGAGGTTTTTACAACATCTAAAGCCTTCCTCAGGACACACTTGGCTTTAGAAATCAACCTCACACTACCAGGACGTTTAGATGAGGTGACAGAGATGCTCCTTCATCTCCAACATCCATGATTCAGAGCTCTCTGCTCCCTCCATGGTAAGAATGGCAACCTTTCTTTATAATTTCATTGCATCTTGCAGAACTTATCAGGAATTTATTTCCCTGGTGCAGAAATTTTTACCATAGCCTAATAAAGCTCTGAAAATCTATAATTCACTCCTGTATTACAAATATAGTGTTTTGAGAGTTCTTTCCATGAAACTATATTGCATTTCCAAAGTGTTGCACTGGGTTTAATCCTGTTAAGTTCCAAAATGTCTTTGATCAGAGTTATGCAACAAAATAGGATTGATTTATTTATTTATTTAACTCAGATGCAATTTATCTCTTCAGTTGATTTTCAAACTGGGATGAATCTACAACTAGGAACTTCTACAAAGAACCAGGTTAAGATTTGTCTTTGGGTAGCTAATGTAGTTAGGCATTTTTGAGAAGAAGGAATGAGAAGTGGTCATTATCCATTATCTGCATGAAATATTTCAGAGAAAGAAACAGCTTCTGCCAAACACAAAAAGATATTTGAGCTGAAGCCAGACAAGAAGGAAACAAGATCACCTTATAGCACTGCAAGATTGCTCTACTAATGATGTTATTTCAAGTAAAACTGGAATATATATATGAAGAAGTGCAGATGGTGCATGGGTTTTACATGGATTAGCAATGTTGTTCTGGACAATGATTCACTGTCCCTTTTCTTGGCAGAAAATAAATTTTCCAGGCTTGGAAAGAAACATGTATATAGATTTAATTTTTTTTAGAAATGTTTCTTTATGTGGAAAAAGAGCACATTTGAGTGAAAATAGCATCCACTGGTGGAAAAGTTAACAGTCAGAATGACCACGTTATAAAAAAAAGATGTATTCGCACTCTACAACTCAAGGTCAGAAGTGATGTATAACATGATGCAAATTACAGGTTAGTCAAGGGTGCGAGGGCCTGAAAGTCAATACTGGATTCAGCATCACTGGGAGCTTGGCTCAGTGCTGTCTGCATAGTGGGGTCAAGGCTTCAAGGTGAATGTGGATAGTTTTAAACCGATAAGTTCAAAGAGATTTTTTTGCAGGTGTATTAACTGGACCTGCTTTCTTTTAGTTACTCTGTAGAAATATGCTAGAAATATCTTAAGAAAATGTTTCCCTTTTGAAGAATAAAGAATTGGCTATTTATTGAAACCCTTTTCCTAGAGAAGCAGGTTTCTTAAGTTACCTTGAATTCAGCCACAAAGACACAGAGGAATTTTTTTTAAAGTTAAAACATTTTAGAATTGTATTTGTGATTATTACCCTGTGATAATATTGTCCTTGCTGGTGTGATGATTTTGACATACACTAGCTTGTGAACCATCAGCACTGAAACCAAATACTGTTTCCATTTGGGAAGCCAGAAATTGCTTCCATTCAGTGTTCGAAGCTTCTGGGTTTTGTCCAGTCTTCAAGATGATAGTGAAATTCAGTCTCCTCTTTCTTCAGGACTGCACATTGCCCATCTTATGCCTTTGCCTGAGACTGTTTAATTTCATTGGGAAAAAATCTCATCTTGGAAAAGGAGGAAGCATTCATCTGGTTACTGAGTTTGGATTTCTTTAATTTTACTGATTTTTTTCCTCTAAGACAGCTATATTTGAGCATCTCAGAGGTTTGGAATGTCAAAATAAGCCTGGGAGAGAACTGGTGGGAAGAGAACAGGTCATTCAACAATTTATTATATGGACATCAGCATGACGTGCAAAATTGATGCCACTTATTACAGACAGGCACTGCGTTTAAAATGTGAGTGCACAAGCTTAAGACACCTTTTATTTATAAAATGCAAAGTCCACTTAAATTAATGTTATTTCTGTTAAGTAGCTACATCAGTTCATATCAAACTTCATGTCTAATGAAGTTTTACTAAAAGCTACTATTGGAAGGACACATGCATTTCTTGTACCCTAGGTTGTCTGCACTGAAGAGGTCTCCACTGTCCTTAAACTGCCCACAGCAATTTAAATCATTTACATAAACAGAAGTGATTTTACAAGTTAGGATATTGAAATGTGTTTTCAAAGCTGCCCAGAATGCTTAACCATTAAAATGATCTTGACTCTTGGTTTTGTGAAATTTTGATGCACCATTTCGATTGTGCTTTCTAATAAGTTACTTTTACCACTTTCATAAGATTGTGTCTGTATCTTATACAGACACAGAAAAAGAGAATTTCTCAGCATGAGTTACTCTTCTGTAAAGGTTACAGTAAACATGTCAATGCTTAATTAAGCAGAAAATTTTATCTGTATTGTGGGGGATGTGCAGCTGTCTGATACTTCTGCTTCTCCTAGTAAATCCTTTCGGAAGGACAAAGGATATTGTGAGGAAGAAATTACTGTATGTATTTTCCAAAGGAAAAAATTACCTTCTGGTGAAAAATGGGTTAATAGTATTCAAAGAACTGGTGCTGAAATGGAGAATCAAATTTGCACCGACCCAAAACCGTGTGAATGCTATTTGTTGTCTGTTTTGTCTGATTCCTTCATTGGATTCCCTCCTTATTTTTGTTTTGCTGGGTGTAATATGCTTGGCACTGTGATACATCCTGGCAAGAGGCCAGTGTTGCTACCTACGCTGTACAGCAGCTCTAACACCGCGAGAACCATGTCAGTCCTGCTCATCAGTTCGTGCTGCGTGTTTAACAAGGTTACTACTCATGACGTGTAGGAGCTTTTGCCGCCTCCATGTCCCTCCATTCTGCTTGTCCTCTTGAAAAGCATAGAAACTCAGAAAGGGTGTAAGTGAAAATACAAGGAAAGTATTATCTGGTTATTTAGGGAAAAAGTTTAGGGAGGAGGAAAAAAAAATGTGATGTTCTTAGTGTTGTCTTTTCTGCCTGCCTCAGTCTGATCATCTGTAAATGGGGCTACTAGTATTTTCTCTGTCCCAACACACTACTAAAAGGCTTGTTTTATAGTGTCTAACAATATTCAATATATAGCTTCTTTGCTGAAAGCACCTACTGAAGAGCATAGTGTTCCTACTTCTATGTGATTATTAGTTCATCTTACTAAAATGCTGACCAAGTCATTTGCTCATAACCACTGCTGTTATATTTATCTCTGGTTGTGATGCTGCCTGGTATCACCCTGAAGTAAGCAAAGCCTGCTGCTATAAGCTGCTGGGATCAGTGCAGGTCCTATGACCATGGAGGAGCATAGGAAAGACAACTCGTGGTTTTCATAGCCCATGCACAGAGACATCATTTCACTCTTCTTATACTGCAACTTCATCCAGGAAATAGTTCCTCTAGTTCATCTCTTTGGCTAGAAGGTAAACGTGTTGGAAGGGATGAGGTATGCATGCCAATAGACTGAAAAATTGAAACATGTATCTGAAAAAACTTTGGAAGGCTTTGTTCAGATGTTAATCAAAATGCTTCTACCTTTTCTGCCCATCCCTTTTGATCTGTGAAGAGGATATCATTTGTGCAAGAGTATCAAATTCAAGGGAGCAAAATGAACCAGGTTCTCAAAGAGTGATAAAATGACTTTTCTCAGAAGATGGGAAGGAATTGGATTTTAAACAAATAACAGTTTTAGAAACGTTGTGCTTTCTGAGCTTTTAGGGTTACTTCATGATTATGAGAACTAGAATTTTATGTTATTTTTACTTCTTTTTAAGGGCAGCTCCAATTTGAGGGTTTTGGTGGTTTTGGTTAAGGGAACACAACACAGTGCTCCTGAGAATGCAGTGCAGTCTGTAGGCTTAGCAGCACTGCTCTTTTACCTAACTGGAAGAGCTCATCAGCATGCCTCTGATGACTTGTGCTTCTGAAATCAACTTTTGGTTCTGATGAGTGGCTGTCAATAACAGTGAGTTGTTTCAATGTCTGCTTGCATTGTGCATAACAGCTTTGCTGTACCTGTTAAAAAAATTACACCTGGGTTTTGTGAAAACGTACCTGAAGCACTCATTCTGTTCCATCCCTTCTTGTGGGGCTGTGGGAGTGAATTGCTGACGATGTTGAGTCATTGTGAATTTATTCACTTACTGCAACAGAGCCAGTTCACTCTTAAAAATCTTCTGTAATTCTTCAGTCTGTTTTTAACCAAGTTATCTTCTGTAACTTAGGCAGAATTACTGCTGATATATGGCCACGAAAAAACCTGTCAGAATTTCTTAATTCATTTTTAAATTTACAGCTTTTCTGGTCTCAAGTTCAGCTAATTAATTAAATAGTTAATTTGTCAGAGAAAGTCTTTCTGGATTTGTTCTCCTTTTCCAGCTTTACAATTGAGTTCAGTCTACCTCTGTCACATCCCAATATTCTTTTGTAACTTCCAAGACTTCTTGCCCTGAAATTTATACATTTGTTTTTACTGAAGCACAATTTGCTTTTATGGCACACAGCACATTACTTTTATAAACAAAAGAGTTCTACTTACTCCTATTATCAATTTCAGATGTTGTATTTTGACATATAAATTATTTGTGTATATTCTACGACCAAACTGGGTGGGACTGTTGATCTGCTTGAGGGCAGGAAGACTCTATAGAGAGATCTGGACAGGCTGGATCTGTGGACCAAAGCCAATTGTATGAGGTTCAGCAAGGCTCTGTGCTGGGTCCTGTACTTGTCACAACAACCTACAACACAGGCAATGCTACAGGTATAAGGGATGAGTGACTGGAAAGCTGCATGGAGGGAAGGGACCTGGGGTTGTTGGTAGACAGTGGCTGAACATGAGCCAGCAGCGTGCCCAGGTGGCCAAGGGCCAATGCCATCCTGGCTTGTATCAGAAATAGTGTGACCAGCAGGACCAGGGTAGTGATTGTCCCCCTGTATTGGGCGCTAGTGAGGCTGCAGCTCAAGTGCTGTGTTCAGTTTTGAGCCTCTCATTAAAAGAAAAATGTTGAGGTTCTGGAGCACATCCAGAGACAGGCAACAGAACTGATGAAGGGTCTGGAGCACAAGTCTGAAGAGAACTGGGGATATTCAGCCTGGAAAAAAGGAGGCTGAAGAGAGACCTTATCATTCTCTACAGCTACCTGAAAGGAGGTTATAGGGAGGTGGATGCTGGTCTCTCCTCCCAAGTAACAAATGATAGAACTAGAGGAAATGGCCTCATTTTGCACCAGGGAAGGTTTAGATTGCACTAGATATTAGGAAAAATGTCTTCACTGAAGGGGTTGTTAAGCATTGGAAGAGGCTGCCCTGGGGAGTGGTGGAGTTACCATCACTGTAGATGTGGTGCTGTGGGACATGGTTTAGTAGTGGATATGGCAGTGCAGAGTTAACAGTTGGACTCGATGATCTTAAGGGTGTTTTCCAATCTAAACAATTCTATGATTCTATGAAGTGCATTTTTAGGTGATTAAATGACAAAAGGTTCCTGTACCTAGATGATGCTATGAACCAAGAAGATTAAGGCAGTTATTTTTCTTCTGTTCCTAGACAATTCTACCCTTTCTTTCAGTGAAACTAAAAACAATTTGATAGAATTGAAGCTTTTACTTTAAACTTTAAATTCTTACATATGAATTTTCCAACTGTCCCATTACAGGACAGTTAAAATTATACTCCCATGACAGGAAAATTATTAACTCAGAATCTCTGGCAGTTATAAAGAATTATGGTCATCTGCCAATAAAATGCAGCAACCTTCACAAAAAGAGACATCATTTGGTTTTTTTCACTTCCAGAGCTAACAGGCAATAAAAAGTTGTAGATTGAAACAGTCTGGTAAAGAAAATGCATAGTGAAACTAGAAAGCTTAAACTGTAGTATTCTCCTTTAACTATTTCATATATTGATATTACATTTCAGGTTATGTCCAAGAGGAAGATTTAAAGGAAGAGGAAGATATAAAGGAGGAGGAAGAAGATGATGATGACAACAACTCAACTGCTCAGCTGCAGGGCAGCAATGACACTGGCACAGATGAGGAACATGAAGTGTGTCCTGAGCAGAAAGGGAACTTCAGTTACCAGAATTCCCCTGTCAGTCATATATCTAACCAGGATGCAGAAAATGAATCATTACTAAGTGATGGTAGTGACCATGTGGCAGATATTAAAAGCATTTGTTCCAGAGAGCCACAGGACCCAAAAACCAGAGTCCATCCCAAAGCGCAGAATGAAGCACATGATTGCATGGATAAAATGACAGCCGTCTATGCCAACATACTGTCAGACTCTTATTGGACGGGCTTAGGGCTGGGTTTCAAGTTGTCTAACTCTGAAAAGAGGAGTTGTGACAACAGAAATGGCGGGAACAAAGGTGATTTTGATTGGCACCAAGATGCACTGTCAAAAAGCTTACAGCAGAATTTACCTTCCAGACCTGTCTCAAAACCCAACCTCTTCAGCTCAGTCCAGCTCTACAGGCAGAGCAGCAAAATGTGTGGAACTGTGTTCACGGGCGCCAGCCGGTTCCGGTGCCGGCAGTGCAGCGCTGCCTATGACACGTTGGTAGAACTGACAGTTCATATGAATGAGACAGGTCATTACCAAGATGACAACCATAAAAAGGACAAGCACAGACCTACCAGCTACTCAAAGCCTCGAAAAAGGGCTTTCCAAGACATGGACAAGGAAGATGCACAAAAAGTTCTGAAATGTATGTTCTGTGGTGACTCTTTTGATTCCCTTCAAGATCTGAGTGTTCATATGATAAAAACAAAACATTACCAAAAAGTGCCTTTGAAGGAGCCAGTACCAACCATTTCTTCAAAAATGGTCACTCCAGCAAAGAAGCGCGTGTTTGATGTTAACAGACCTTGTTCTCCCGATTCCACGACAGGGTCTTTCTCAGATACGTTTTCTTCTCAGAAGAATGCAAACCTGCAGTTGTCATCCAACAACCGCTATGGCTACCAGAATGGTGCCAGCTATACCTGGCAGTTTGAGGCCTGCAAATCCCAGATTTTGAAGTGTATGGAATGTGGAAGCTCTCATGATACCTTGCAGCAGCTCACAACCCACATGATGGTCACTGGCCATTTCTTGAAAGTTACAAGTTCAGCTTCGAAGAAAGGAAAGCAACTCGTTCTGGATCCATTAGCTGTGGAAAAAATGCAATCGCTGTCTGAAGCACCTGCCAGTGACAGCCCAGTGTCAAAATCAGCTGGCAAATCATCTGCAGAGTGCATAGCTCCCACCTCTGAACTAAAAAAAGAAAGTAAAAAAGATAAAGCTGATGATGCAAACAAAGATGAGAAAGCAGTCAAAACTGAAGATTATGAAGATACTCTTCAGAAACCACTCGATCCCACAATGAAATACCAGTACCTCAGAGAAGAAGATTTAGAAGATGGTTCAAAGGGTGGTGGGGACATTTTAAAGTCTTTGGAGAACACTGTCACAACAGCCATCAATAAGGCTCAAAATGGAGCACCCAGCTGGAGTGCATATCCCAGCATCCACGCAGCTTATCAGCTCTCAGAAGGAGCTAAGCCATCTTTGCCTGTAGGTTCCCAAGTACTGCAAATCAGGCCAACGATCACCAATAAATTGAGGCCCATAGCTCCGAAGTGGAAAGTCATGCCTCTAGTCCCTATCTCAGCAAATGTTGCCCAGTGCACTCAAGTGAAGAAGGAAAGCGGTGACAAGGAAGAGGTACAAAAGGACTATGCTAAAGAAGGCATCCAGGCTGAGCCTGCCTCACTCAATCAGAGTGAGAGAGAACCTCTCCTCAAATCTGAAGCCTCTGTGGAGCAAAAAAAGACAGAGCCATGTCCCTTGAAAGAAGAAGATAAAATTAAAGAGGACAGCGGAAAAGAAAAACCAATCCTCAAGGAACCAACAGCAGCTTCTCTTAGTAATGGTTGTGCTGCTGCCAACCATTCATCTGAACTGCCTTGTGTCAACCCACTCAGTGCGCTGCAGTCAGTACTGAATAATCACTTGGGCAAAGCCACTGAGCCTTTACAGCCTCAATCCAACTCCAGTCCCAGTTCTAGCACAATTTCTGTGTTCCACAAACCTAATCTAAATATGATGGAGAAACCGGTTTTATCTCCCACCCCAACCCCACCGAAGCCTGCAAGTGTATCCAGGCACTATTTGTTTGAAAATAATGATCAGCCTATTGACCTGACCAAATCCAAGGGCAAGAAAGCTGAGTCAGCTCAAGCACAATCTTGTACTTCTCCACCTCAAAAACATGCTCTGTCTGACATCGCTGACATGGTCAAAGTTCTTCCCAAAGCTACTACACCAAAACCTGCTGCATCTTCAAGGATCCCATCTATGAAGTTGGAAATAGATGTCCGACGCTTTGAGGATGTCTCAACAGAAGTCTCCACTCTGCATAAAAGGAAGGGCAGACAGTCAAACTGGAACCCTCAGCATCTTCTCATTTTGCAAGCTCAGTTTGCTTCCAGCCTCTTCCAGACATCTGAAGGTAAATATTTATTATCTGATCTAGGCCCACAAGAGCGCATGCAGATCTCCAAGTTTACTGGCCTGTCAATGACCACCATCAGCCATTGGTTGGCAAATGTCAAGTATCAACTTAGGAAAACCGGAGGAACAAAGTTTTTGAAAAACATGGACAAAGGACATCCAGTCTTTTATTGCAGCGACTGTGCATCTCAATTTCGAACCCCATCAACTTACATTAGCCACTTAGAATCTCATCTAGGTTTCCAAATGAAAGACATGAACAGGCTGGCTGTGGAGCAGCAAACCAAGGTAGAGCAAGAAATCTCCAGAGTTTCAGTTCAAAGATCTCCTGAAACAATAGCTGGAGAAGAGGACACAGACTCTAAGTTCAAATGTAAGTTGTGCTGTCGGACATTTGCGAGCAAACATGCAGTAAAACTTCATCTAAGCAAAACACACAGCAAGTCACCAGAACACCATTCACAATTTGTAGCAGAAGTGGATGAAGAATAACTCTTAAGGTATGCATGCTCTATAGCGAGTTTTAATTTCATCATTTAAAGGAGGCCTCATAAGACATTCATACTTTCTTAAATGTAGGAAAACAGTATAAAAAGCATAATATACTCCTGCCTCATTAATCTAATTGCATGTACATATCCATTTTATAATGTTTTCAAGAAGAGAGCTTGGTAAATGCATAGCCACACTGCTCTATATAGAAAGATCGTTTCTTATTAATAATTTCAAAGCAGCTGTTTTCCCAGTTCTCACTCCCTTTTTTGTTTCTGAGAATTAATCGTTTCACATTCTGTGCACTTCGATGTGGAATGCAACAACTAAATGTTGCCCTTTGCAATGAGAATGGAAAAAGCAGGAAAAAAAGTACTGAAACCCAAAATATCATTGCCTCTTTCAGTGCCAATACTCCAGTAAATCTGATTTCAATGGGGAAAGGAAGATAATTCAAATGTCAAATTAGCAAACTCCTAATTATTCCAAGTTTCCCACAATATCCAATCCAGTCTCAATAATCTACAAATAACTCTGGAAAGTTTATAGCCAGAAGTTTGGTTATTCTTTTGTTGATGTTTGGACATTGTTTTGTAAAATATTTTATGATTTTACACTTACTTAAATGCTTTCTGTTGTGAGTGGCCTTTTTTGTCTCATCATTTTAACCTATCTCTCCATCACTCTTGTTTTAATCTTTAAGATGTTTATGTTTTGTTTCATGTTGGTGGGAATCCTAATCAATCCATAAACATCACTGACTTCGGTGCAAGCTTCTGTGTAACCTGGAGGGGAGGGAGGATGTTCATGCTTAATTGAGAAAGCAGCTAGATTTTTTACAAGCTTAATATTTCAAAGGCCTGTTAGTAGGATACTTCTACATTAGTGTTGCTATTTTTTGCTGAAAGATACACCAGTCAAAGTACTGCCACAACCAATGTTTATAAAATGTAATGTAATATTCAGATGACACACAATTTTTGCATTTTTAATTTTACTTGATTCACAAACTTGAATATTCTTGATTTAAATAAATATGCAGAACATCAACTAAAAGTCCAAATAGAAGTTTTTTGTTCTAACATGTTTATTTCCAGGAAGACTCTGTTAGTCGTTCCCAGCTATGGCTACAGCACACTCAGGCTCTGCTTCTGTTCACAGAATAATCATGTGCAGATACAGCTTTTCTCCAACGTGTTCATTACTTGAATAACATTCGGAAAACCAATTCTTCAGACAGTCAGAATTAGAGATGTGTTGTGAGTTGTCACTTACACCACCTGCTATTGTGGCTATTCTCTAGCTAATTGAGGGTACAGGCACTTTGAGGATGAATACCCGTTTGTGTGGAGATTTCACATTTGTTTGCTGCAAATATTCATGAAGCTTTAAGAAACACTTACTGTGTGCAAAGCCAGCACCAGGACTATGCATCACTTAAGTTCCATTAAAAAGGCTACTTTTGAATAATTTAAACCACTACTCAAAGAGTTACTTTGAGATGGGTAATAGAAGCTATTACTGTAGAGTAGAACGTCAGTATTGAAGTGCAATAAGATTTAAGTTTTTCATACATCTTGTATCTGCTGTCTGCATTTGACTAGATTTCTGCTTTCTGCTTATTTTAGCCACCAAAATTCTAACTCACAAGGAGTTTGTTTTCAAAATAAAGCTAACCCCTTCCATTTCCATTTTGGCATTTTTAACCCAACAGTAGAATCCAATAAATGTGCCTTGTTTGTCTGACCATTCAAAATCAACACATCTGACAAAATATCTGAAAACTTCGAGAGATTGGCTAGGAAAAATATACCATACCTTGTTTCCTTCCCCACTAGTTAATGATTATTAAGACTCTGACATTCATAGTTTTCACAGGAGAGATATCATAGCAAACCAATAATTTGGGTACTATCAAACAAAAGCTATCTGCCAAATATATTAATATAACAGTTATTTTGGTACATTCATGGCTTAATATGTGACAAATGTTTGAGATTTGGTCTTGAAAGAACTATGTTATTACTGGAGCAAACCAAACACCCACCTTTATAAACATGTTACTATTTCTGAAGATTTGGGGAACAAATACAGATTAAAAAAAAATCTCCAAGGGAAAAAAAAAAAAATGGTTTCTGCATTGTAATAAACTGCACATACACATCATGGGTATTATTCAGGTGATATGTAACTACATAAATAAGGTACTGTCCTTCCTGCCTTTGGTACCGAGAAATTGCTGTCCTCGTAATACTCATCCATTTCTAATTTATATCAAGATGCAGGTTGTATCTTACCTTTGAAAAAATATATTTAAATTGCAATGACAGAGTGATAGCACTGTTATCTGGAACTGTAATTTTAGTTGGTATGCATGATAGCACAAATTGTATGAAATGATGGGGTATTTTGGATTGCATTGTAAAGATTTTATTACAGTTTTTGGAGCCGTGAGCCTACCGAAGTTCTGACTGTGTTAGAAGTATGGAGGCTGGAGTTTATTCATATGGTTTCTCCTGGAGATCTGCAAGCAGAATAAATCAAATAACAGGGATTTTCAGAGTTTACTTATTCTTACCATGTTATTTTTAAGATTCAGTATCCATTTGAATAATAACACAGACTAGAGCACAGTATTTAGAAACAAGAAACTTAAAGCAGAGTGAGATTCTTAAAATGTGCACATGCATTTGTGTTCCCTTCTTCTAGGCAGTGTTGTAGTGAGATAGAAATAAAAACAGGGAAAATATATAGAAGTAAGTGGAAGTAAAGCAGTGTAAAGGATACTCAAGTATAGAAGTACATAAAATACTTTCTATATTTCAATGAAATTTACTATTAAAGGTTATGTTTTAAAATGTTAGCTATCGTTAAAAATACAAATGAATAATCTGGGTTAGTACTGTGGAAAAATGTGTAATGTACCTGGATTTATTTTTAAGACCCCTGTGAGGCTGTTTATGAGAAATTTGGTATACATTTTTCTTAAATATAAAGACATATATCTGTTTTATATTCAGCTTTGGTGTTTTCTTCAGTTCTTTTCACAGATATGAGTTTAGTAATATAATGTAAAATTATGTGTAATATACAACAATCAGACATCTCTATTCTCTTTCATTTAACCCGCTTCAAATCTGATTTTATTGCTATTCTTCCAAGAAAATCCATGAACGTTAGGGAATGTGGCTTTAATTAGAAGTAATTTGTATGTTGACTTAGGCCTTCGAAGAACATCTGTACATGCTTTTAAATTAAATTAGAATTTTGTTGTTGTCCTGAGTAAAAAGATGAGACAGAATTGTATTTGTCACTTTAAAGTCAGATGAGATTGGCTATAACTGTCAATATTACTGTCAATAACCAAGGCTCTCTGTGGTCTTATCTACAACTTTTTATAGAAAGAAATCTCTATAGAGTCAAATTTACCAACTTGACTGGGGAGATTTCTATTTCAAAAGACCCTGATAGGTAAACAGGCAGCTACCTGAGATGAACTAATTTGGAAGTAGAGTTGCTGCAAAACAAAAAAAAATGAGTCATAACGATAAACAGTTTTTCTCTCTGTTTCCTCCTTTGTCTTTTTTTAACCATCAAGTTTAAAGCTTCTACAGTGCTTTTTTTCTACTTTATAGGAGACAACTGACATTCTGTGGTAAATGGAAGAAAGAGCAGAGCAGAACTGAAAATCCTCTAATGCACTGACACTAACTTGCCCTCTATTGTTGAAAATGAGCAGGCAATCATGATTGTTCATCAAATGGCTCCTAATGCAGTTAAAGCATTCAGCTATAATTTCTCCTTGCATTTATAATTACTGTCATAGACTGCACACCTCAGTGAGCAGATTAAAGCTATAAACTATTTAGCCGTAGCTTTAAGATGAGGAACTTGATTTGTCTGGCAGCAGTTATTTGTTAGAGAGCTTGACACTTCACATAAAAATGACTCAACTTGATGAAGAACAATGCAGTTTAAGCAATGCAGTGATTTTAAATCAGTCATTATACCACGCCCTGGAAGAATTGCAAAGCAATTTGTTAAATGATATATAGGACACCTAGATAACTGTATGTGTTAAGTATACCAAAATAGATTTTTTTTCTTCTGTGGATTTTATTTTCTCATCCCTCTGAAACAGTAGGAGCTGCTCTGAACATCATGTTCCACTAGTAGCCAACACTTGTGTTACATGGGCAAGGACAATTATATGAATTACAAGTCCAAAACTATATGTTAGAGAATTTAGCTTGCTCTTCGTCTTTCATTTCTTCTTAGCACCAAACATTTGGGAGGAGCAGACATGCTGGGACATAGGTGCCTGCAGCTGTGTTCACCATGATTTTTTTTTAAAGCAGAGTTCACCAACAAAACTGAGGGTTCTGCTCACTGTGTCATCAGCCAGAAAGAATGGGTTCGTTGCAGTTAATGATTTAATTATTTAGTTTGAATGGGACTTTTCTGACATTTTGTTGCACAATGTTGACTTCTCAATGTTAAAAAAAATTCTGTGGGCACACCCCATTTTAAAATAAACTTTTACTGGAATAAACTGGGTAGCACCGTGAAGGAGAGGAGAGGAGACAAGGGAATTTAAAGAGGAATAGATTGGCCTTGCTGCAGTGCTGGAGGAGAGACACAGAGCCCATCCTCAGCAGGGAACCACCTCCAACGCATCACTCCTCCCTCAAAATAGTCCTGTTCTGGTGAAGCCTCAGTTCATCATAAATGTCCAATCCTTGGTCATTTATAACTGTTTCCCCAAAGTGGCAGGTCAGGATATTTTTTTAAGTGTAGCATTTTTAGATCTTCTAAATTTTCCCAGATAACATTTTTTCAATCTAGTAATAGTCCTTGTAAAACCAAGAATAGTGTGTTCTTGGCTTCCCTGAGAGCAGGGTCAGGCCAGATGATGCATCAGAGTGTGTCAGCACAGATATATGGTGCAGATTTACTTGCTTTTTATGAATACTGCAGGTTCCTATTAAGATCAGTATTATTTAACATTGCATTAGTGCATCCAACCCACTGGGTCAACCCATATTGTTTCTGGGCTCTGTATAAGCATACTGTATATGACAGTTCCTGCCCCCAAAAGGCAGGAACTCTTCTACTTACAAAGAAACAGCAACTTTTGAGTATTTTGACTGGATTTTACCTGACCTTGAATAGCACCTACCTCCTAGAGTATTCAGTATTCATAAGGATATCAAAATCTTGCCTTCTCCTTGCTGCACCTGATATTATTAAATGCTACAGCCTTCATAATCTATAACAGAACATTTTTACCCAGTGAGATTTCAAAGGAAAGATATCCAAGTCTTATTTATACATTTTACACCTTAGCAATCAAATCACAAAGATCAATAACAAAAGGAACAGACATGAGCAGTATCCAACCCTCAAAAGCACCTTTCAATAAAAATAATGTAATTTAGCTGGATGATCACTCGGTGCAAATATGATGGAGCACAGATGGAAAATGAGGAAAATTATAGATATGGCTTTATGGGAGGAGGAAAGTCGGAAGACATTTTTCACTATTTATTGGGATAATGAACAGATAATTCATGATTATTAAGCTGTAGTCTTCAGGCCTCATTCTGCCATCTCCTCCCAACTCCTTCGTTGAGAAATGGGTCTATTTGTCCATCTAAAGAGGGTCTGTTGAGGAAGGATCGGTCTTTACGCTAGTTTTCACACATCAGTGGAGTCACGCAGGATTTACACCAGTGCAGCTCCAACTCAGCATCCTGCTTGCAAGAAGAGGAGTGAGGCAGAACAAACAATGTGCGGCACAGAGCTTGTCTTAAATGTGACAGTGTTTCTTTTTCAAGGGCATCTCACTCTTGGGAACTGGGCAGCAGACTGGTTTTCTAGCCTGTGATAACGTTAAGACGCTGCACCAGGTAGCAAGATCACAGCCCCTGAGATTGCTCAGGGGACCAGTACTCACCCTGCCACCTCCCTGTGTTTGGAGAACCACATTTTCCCAAGAGCACAAGTTGGCCAAGCCCTTGAAGGTGTGAGGTGGCTGGAAAGGTTTCCTACACTCAAGTTTGCAAGAAGGATCATGCTGTGGGTTACAGCATTGACTCTGTCGTCTCTCCTCCCCAGCAGATGGACAGGTGGGATGTGGGGTATGGCAGAGGCCGGCAGCCAAGGGGAGGGAACGTCGGGGTGAGAGACAGAGGGAACGGCAGCAGCTTGCTGAAGTGGAGGGAGACATGGGGCCAGGAGGGGAATGTTCATTGTAGTAAATTTACACAATCTCTTTATTAAAACAAAACAGTTCCTCCTCCCCTCCAAAATCCCTACTGGTATACCAGCACTCAGCACCGGCTCTCTGGCAGGGGTCAGCACATGCAGCAGTGGGGGAGGGAAGGATGGGGGAGTGGAGGAGGTTGTCATGTCTAATGAATACCTTGAATGTATCGAGATATATATTTTTTTCATTTCAGAAAAGGTTCCATTAAGAGGGAGACAGCCCTAACATGTGCTTTGGCCCCTCATCAGATTTATGAGTATTTGCTCTGCTCTTTAATAGGAAACTCTGCAGCAACTGCCACCTTGCCTGCTCTCCCTGAGATACACAGTGGCTTCTTGGGGAAATGCACTTCATTATTAATGTGAATTTGTACGTTTTTATGACACTGCTTGGGGGAAGGGGCAGGCAGAGATTTCCTGGTGATATATGCTCATTTCTAACCATTTATTGTCCCAGAGAATCGAAGAACAATGATAAACCTTGTTATAGAAAGTGGAGGGTGCTGCAATGACATTTGTTTTTAAGGGAAAAGAGAGGTGGCGAGAGTGGCTTTGATGTGGTTGCTTCCCTCCACCTCATCCAGCAGCTGCATCGGATCAAGCCATAGAGTGGTCTGTGAAGCAGCAGTTGCTGCCTCCTCTCATCCACCTTTTCTCAGGTCATCCAAGACCGTGTGCTCGGTGATTTGCTACAGTGGAGGAGGTATGGATGAAAGAGAAAGACGTTTTCCTTTGGGAAGCCTGTACTGCAGAGGATCACAGGCCTCAGAGTGAATAAATGCTCTTAATTCCCATGCCCCTGTACCCCAACAGCCTCTTTTGGATTTGTTATCAAGTGACCAGCACAGAGATTCTGTGCACACAGCAGCAGCTGCAAGGCAAAGCAGGCCAGGAAAAGAAAGGAGAGGGTCAGGGGATGTGGTTTACCAGGATGTTCTCAACACCTTCCAGTTTCCCTTTCTATTGCCATACTTACTGTGATTAACACAACAGTGTGGGAGCTCCAGCAGGTGATAAGGATGGTGGGTTTGGACTGCACTGGAGAAACAAAAAAGTTCAGCCTTCAAGTTCACCCAAAACAGAGAGATCATGAGGACTGTGACCTCCACATGTGCTTTTGTTCCCCATTTCTCCTGCCTTTCCTAGCATTGCTCTGCACTGTCTGGTGATGGTTGAGGTGATGTTACTTTGCCTGTGCCATGCAGTCCCCCAAGCTCCAGTGCTTGAGGGAGCTTCCCTGGTCCCTGTTGGGATATTTGCCCTCTGCATCACTGCCAGCTTGAGCTTTCTTTGTGGTGTGGAGCTGTAGCCTCCAGCTGGAGGTGAACAATTGCCATGTTTTGCATTCATGTTCTGTTCCCTAGCCCTAAGTATGCACAGTCCTTTGTAACAGGGAGTGTGCACAACAGATGAATGCTGCTAAGACTTTAGCACATTTTTCTGCTGTTCTTGTATAGCTTTATCATAGTGAGGTAAGAACATCAGAATGGCCATTCAGGGTTAGGCCAAAGGTCCATTGTATCTGTGACCATGACCAATATGAGTGTAAGAACAGGACAGGCATGTGGTACCATTCACAGAGCACTCTCCCAGGCTCCAGATTCACAGTCCAGAAGTTTCTTCAGCCAGCAGAGATTATTTTCCCCTGCTCCTGGAGCTGCAGAGAACATACAAGAGCTGCAGTCTGTGCTGCCACAACTGTGGGCCTTTTGGGTTGAGCTCTGGAGATGCCTCATCCCAAGGCAGGGAGCAGGGGATGTACATGCAGGGGATGTACATGCAGTGCATGGCAGTCAGACTGGTGCTGAGCCTTCACGCTTACTCTTTGCACGTGGCTAAGGAAGGAATCACACTCAGTGTAGAAGTAGTATCTAACCTCCAGACCCAAGGGCATCACACTTTGTTCCATTCTCTTTTTGGCTTTCCTTGGGATTTTCCCATGACTCACTAAAAAGGCCTCTCTAAAGATTTCTCTCAACTGTGTGCAGAGCAGGACATGCAGTCTTACCGCAGAGCTTATACTGGCATGGAGCAGCAATTCAGAGGAGGCAAAACTGCCTGTTCTGTTGCACATGCATAATACTAGTTTGATCCCTTCTGGGTTTGCTTTCGGCTTTTCTAAACCTCCAAAGCACTTTGTGTGCAGACAAAAGCATTTTCACCCTCTCCTCTTGGAGAACTGTTAAAATCTCAAATGTGAAAGTGCCGTTTTCATGTTTTCTTTTAATGAAAACTCACAAACACTCCCTATATCAGAAAATCTCCAAGTTTCTATCATGATTACCTGAAATTATCTATCTCAATACACGTAACCAATATCATGGTGTAGTGCACAGCTGACAGTAGGTATCTTCATCACACAGCCCCACCTCTCTACTTCTCTCTTATTTCAAGCCAAGATTTAGAAGAACCTTTTTGTCCAGTCCCTGACTTTACTTTCTGCCACTCTCCATGTGACCTCTGTACAGTCTCCCCAAGCCACATGTGCATTGGTGCTCCAAGTGCCTCAGTAGCTGCTCAGCACTGATTATATTTCTGAGTGCCAAGACAATCTACTGGCACTGATCACTGTTGGGACTGCATCCTCATGGCCACCAACTTTCTTGTCAGGACCATTAAAAAGCCTGACATTACCTTTTACCTACGTCTTGGCCTACATCCCAAGGGACATCACAGAAGAGTCCCTCTGGGATATTACAGTACTGCAGCCTGTTTCTGCCTGTGTTCATGTGAAGTGAACACACCACAAACTTAATACTTCCTTAATACTTAAGGGCAAACTTCATACTTCCTTCATGTTTGCTCAGCTCAGGGACAAGCAGCTGAACCTGGATCAATCTTCAGTGAAGCTCATCCCAGACTAGACATGGACCGACAGTCAGGCTGTGGGTGGGCTTCCAGTTAATAATTCACTTCCCTTTGTAATACTATGGAGCCCTAATCTGTTGGCCTTGGGTTTTTATGGTGCAAGACCCAGGTTTGTCATCCAGGGAAAAAACTATGGAGGAGGTAATTCTGTTTATTTGATCAGTGGTTTTTTAAAACATTGTCTGTGCTCCCAGGAATTATGGGATGGACTTGTTCTATAAATCACAAATGCACAAAAAAATAACTCTCAGTATTTTTCCAAAGAGATTAGGGTGAAAGTTCCTATACTCATATTTTGTGTCTGGAAAAAAAAATATCAACAAGAGTGATAAGTATAACCAAAATGAGTGTAAAAGCACACCCTGTCACTTGTTTTCCATGTGCCATATGTTTTCTGAATCCTGCACCTCCCACATACAAATTGCATGCAATAATGTGGGGTGCACACATTACTCAGGATTATTTAGTTAAGCCCTGCCTATATGGAGAGAATTAACTTACATAAAGTCAAGCCACTGTGCTTTGTTTTGGTTTTTTGCTTATTCTGGATTCATAGAGTAGAAAATTAAAGATCCCACTGTGCCAGGCTTCATGTCATTTGGTTTTAATTTAATTCATCTCTTCAATTCTTCCTATTTCTCCTTCTCTTTGAGTATCATCAGTAGGTGGTCCAGGCATCAACCAGAAGATTTACTGGCAAGACTAAATGTATGAACGCTATGAACACATTGTTTTTCTGATATGATTTAATGACCTTTTTGGCATTCCCATGGCTGTTGAAATCTTCCATAATAATTCCCTTTGGCAGACAAAGCTCCTGTTGATCAGGTGAAAGCTGATGCAAATGTCAAATGTCAATACATTTGTAATCCATAAACATAATACTTGCTGAAGTGAGATAGCATTAACCAGAGTGCAGGAAGAGACACCCAGGATATGAGTTACATCTTACTGTGAACTGAATACAGACTGGGAAGGAATGCCACCTCCAAAAGCTTTCCTTCTCCCTGCTCTCTGTTCTCCCTCTCTCTCCTCTGAATTGCTGAACTTTGCCCTAAGAGGGCCTTATGGCTTGCATTTGGCAGAGTGAGTGTGGTGATGAAGGTTCTGTCCCTTGTTTTGACTCATATGAGGTTGGGATTTAGTTTCTGTCTTTCTAAAGGAGCTCTTTACAGTTCAGAGGTTTCAGAGGCTTCAGAATTTGATACTGGAAATGATTAGTTATGCAAGTTATTCCAGTAAATTAACAAGACCTCTTATATAACTTAGGTGTTGCAGGAATGAGTCATGACTCATTTATAGTTTTAAGATCCTTGGAAAGGGTGAGCCATGTACGAAGCCTGGTTTTATATACAATAAAGACATAAGAACAATCACATAATTTCCCAAGAGATTTTCTTAAGGGCCCTCTGCTTTGACCTTTGGCTCTGAAAAGCTCCAGTTTGTTTGACATTGAAAAAAAGCAAATGTGTGAATACAGTGCCATGAGCATTTGCACTTTGAACATGCTGGGGCTGAACACAGCTGAACTGGAAAAGGCTGCAGCAGCTAATGTACTGGGAAAATAGAACAGAGACATTTACTTAATAACTCAACTAATTCCTTTAGCTCACCTTGTAGAGATTTAACCTTTGAATGAGACAGTCCCTAGTTCAGAATCCCATGTCTCCTCTGTCCTCGTGTTAATTTTTAAATTATATATCATTGTTGAGAGGCCCTTGTGTTGAGCATTACAGGCTATTTTTCATGTCTAAAATGGGGAATTATAACTGAACGTTAGGTACTGGCTATAAATCACATAGAACAAAGTGGCATCTGCATCTACTCAGTAACAAGAGTGGGAGAATTATAACTTACTTAAAATGAGACAGGGGAGAGGACACAAACGTAGTAACAGAGATAATTGTGACTTGAGAAAACTAAGGGTTCTTCCAAGTGTGTGACGCTCTGGACTCCTGTTCTCTGGAGCTATTCACAACCAGCATTCTAAATGCACAGTCACAGTAGGAGCTCAGCCAATCTGGAGGGCAAATGTAGAGCTGGAAACTATTTGACATCCCCCTGCAATGCCACCTAGCATGCTGCAGTCATTCTGGGCCAGGGCTGGGGTAGGGGGGAGCCTTTTCACAACCTGGAAATAGAACTTTTCTCTTTTGCTCTCCCCATTGCTGTCCTCCATCAGCAGGCATGAGTGAGCAGAGACCACAATTTCCTCTCCCTGCGATATGTTTTTATTTCTAGTTGTAGCTATAGCCAGGGTAAGGAGGTGGCAGCACAGTGCTGTTAACAGAGCAATTATTGAGGCTGCTGGGTACGGGCTGACCAGCTCCTTCCCTGCTGCTAAGGGCAGGAAACTCCACTGCCTCTGTGCCTTTCTGAGCAGCTGTCTGATGATACAGTGATATCTTAAAAGACAACAAAATAAGCTGAGCACGGCCTCATTTGGTCCCTTTCTGAGAGAGAGATCATCTTTAACTCAGTATAGCACCTTGCATAGTGTGGTCTTGTGCCTGATATTGCATTTGGAACCTAATGCATCAATACCTTACATTAAACAAAAGCTAATTGTAAATATTTCAGCTTCAGATGCCAGGGGTCTCCAAGAATGTTTGTTGCTGCCTGTCTGTTGAGATATTCCTTGTTTTGGGGTCTTATACCTCCATCTGTACAGCACCAGGCACTGGAGCTGCTTAGCAAACTATCTGAACTGAATCTAACCAGGGACTTAGGGTTAGTTCTCCCTGCAATGCAACTCTCTTCTTAAAAAGAGCACAGACCTCCACAAAGAGATTTTACTGAAGTTAAAGCTTTCATTTTCTTTCATAACAGATAATAAAGTGTTTTTTTCAACTGGGCCAGGTCAATGTCCTGGCAGGAGACATTTCCTCAGGAATTTTTACCAGCATAGTGTTACCAGGAATCATCTTGCTGCAATCCAGTGAAGGTGACCTGATGATTGATGCAAAGTACTTTTCTGCTCCCTTACTGAATGTCCCAGTCTGGCAAGTGACTGCAGCGTTTCCAGGATAAAATTCAATAGTCGACACTTTCTGTCCCTCACAGCTTCCTAACAAACCCTGGCCTTGCTCCAGCACTCCTTCCCTGTGCCTGTGTGGGCTCAGAGGCAGTGGTCCCCGAGCAATAGGGTTTTATTCTCTTTGTGCTGTGCCAGGCACAACAGTTTCTGGCCCAGGACTAGTGTCTGAGTAACAGCAACTGTAATAGGTGCTTTGCTGGTTAGAGGCAAACTTAAGAACGTTCTTAAAAGCTTTGCAGAACAGAGATCTGTGTGCTATATATTTATTAAGCTGTTCAGCAGTAATTCAGACAGCTGAGAGTTGTTGAAGACCTGGTCTATCTAATTGTGTGTCTAAATCATAGTTTTGCCATGATCCAGAGGTACTAACATTACAGTCTGCACAGAATGGCTCAAGTTACACAGTCAGATTCCTGCAGATGGTCAGTTTGTATCATAAAATTTAAAATTACAACTTACACCATAAAGGTCCTGCCTCAAATTTATTATATATTACAGTACAAAAGCAAATTAATACTAAATGTAGTGAGCAGAGGATGAAATATTCTCCGCCCAGCTCATTGGTACATGTTCCCTTCAGAACAGAGCAGAATTGAATTGCCCAGGATCACTGGGGAAAATCACCAGGAGTGCAGTGCCACGTGATGCTGGGCTCCCTGGCTGCAGGGACACGGGAGGGACATCCCACACCTTGCAGTATGAGGCCCCAGGGCTTCTGAACTTGCAGTTGTGCTCTGTCTGTCCTGCACGCAAAGGCTGAGCTCTCAGCAGAATCATTTTATTATTCGTCATAAAGAATCATGGCTGTGCAAAGGGAAGGAGAGTGGGGACAGGCAGCCACTCTCCCTTGGACCAATGTAAATCAGGAGTAACTCCACTGCAAGTCTGCTGAATTATGTTGTTGTCACTCGGACATCAGACTGGAACCAGCCCCTTTACCTGCGATAGATGAGTGAAATATCTTACAACTGTGTGTCCAGGAGCCTGCTAAGCTTCTTGCAGAGTTGCTGTCAGTATGCCCAGGGCAGAAGCATATTTTTTTTCTTACTGTTGTACATAAGGGCTCTGCTGCAGCCGACAACATGAAATGTGTTAGTTCGGTTTGTTCAAAATGGAGTGTGTTTGTTAAGTGTTGCCTCTTTGATGTTGCGCTGCCATCTCCATCTTTGTCATCATTGCCCATCTTTTTCAATCTAATGAACTCAAACCATCAGTGCAACTTAAGTTCGGCTGTCTGTTCTTGCATAGTTAATATTAAAAATGTACTAACAGTGTGGCTGCGAAATCAAATTATGCACATAAATATGCTGGCATAGCAGAGGAGGCGGCAGAAGCTGAAGTTAGCAACATTGATGCCAGTTCACATTTGCAAATCAACCGTCAATCTGTCATTAAACATGTTATCAAATGATGATAAGTGTATGCTTCTTGCTTGCATTGGCGCGCTTATTCCCGATGTTGATGTGCATTAATGGGATAATGTGCATTAACATAGTCTTGCTTGGATGAACACAAAACATTTTTTATCCGTCTCAGTTTGTTTCCCCCTGTGGCCCCCAAGTAAGTGTTTTGTGTTATCAAATTGCCAAAAAATGGGAAAACACACTACTTTTAATTAGCAAAAAATTTGAGTCATTGTGTTTTTTTAACTTTTATCCCGACTCTCTCCTGTGTGTTCGCTCGAGGTGAAGGGGGGACACATAAAACCCACATTCCACTGTCTTCTTTAAGTAAAACGATTAATGTCAGAAACTCAGAGGCTGACAATTATGTGCTGTCTTAATGCACTGGCCTTTCATCTGCAGTCCTTGCTTTTGACACGAGTGATGGTTTCAGTTCAGCGACATGAAAGGCAGGAAAGGAAACGATCTCAGGCTTTCCCAGCCCATTGTGTGGTGCTGCACTGAGACATGGCGAGCAGTCCTTGAGCTGGCTTTATTTAACAGTTTTACATACAACCAGGTGAAGGTGGTACCTAGAAATTAAATGAAGAGCTGAAGAAGAATGTGGCTATTCAAAGGAGGGAACCGAGTTTCTGAAGGAACTTCCCACATGTTTGCATGACTCTTTTCCCCTCCCACAGGGCACTGCGTAGTCAGGGCTCCACTCATGATACCTGCTTCTGGTAAACCTCCAGGGATATTTACAGAATCTTCACTGGAAAGAGCAAAAAGTGTCTGAAGGCCTAAAGGCATTAAAAGATCCTGGCTATCACCTCTTGATAGACCAGGTGCACATCAGAGCAGTGTCCAGGACGTGAGGGCTCAGCTCATCAGCTGCCCAAGGAAGGCTCCACTGCCCTGGGGAGGATTTGAACAAAAATAAAGAATAGCACTTTTGTTTATTGTTTCTATTTGGAACTGAGTCATTCACCCCGGCTTTTGGAAAAAGTTGAGGAGGAATTCCACTGGAGAAGGAAAAGCATCTTTCACACTTATTTTCAAGCTCTTTTTAAATTGGAAATGAAGCCAGGTTCTTCCCAACCCTTGCAAACTCTTTAAAAACTTCCATATTTAGGCAGCAGGGGCAAAACTGATGATCTACCCAGGTCTTTACAGGAAAACAAGGATAGCACTGAAAATCAATATGGATAATGTCTAATCCTGTTCTAAACACCAGAAATTCTCCCAGGAGTTTTACTAGGATTTTACCAGTAATGTTATCAACTCAGGCCCAGGAGTTGCCCTAAAGGAAAGTCAGCCACTTGAAGTGTTTTATTTTTAGTTTAAGAACTAGAAAATAAAACTTTTTCTAAAAATTTAATGAAAGACATCATATTATTTATGTGTTTCTAAAATAGTAACTTCTTCTCATATGTCACAGATGTTTATAAATTACTTTTAGTTTGCTTATGACAACTTCTAACCTCCAAATGCTTTAACATTTATCTTGAATTTAAAAAATATATATGAGCAAAATAGTGGGCTTCTACAAACATTTTGGTAAGTGGGACAAATTTTTGATCACTCTTTTTTCTTTCTAATAATGCCATTAACTTTAGGCATCCTGTTCAGGTCTCTGATTTCTGTTATCTGGAAGAAGGGAGTAATTTTTTATTTTTTAATAATTATCTTGATTTTTAAAAAGTCATCCACTGCATTCCTCATTATTTCTAAATTGTGGATACATGAGCACAAGTTTCATAATCATAAAACATTAAGAGCAGTAATTGTATTCCTGTTAATCCAGGCTTCAGCAAGTCCCCATGTTTTCTACTTCTAAACAAACTTCTAAACAAACTCTAAAACAAAGAGCTTGAATTTTAAGTATATTTTCCCTTACACATCCATTACTGGCAGAATTTATCCAGTCCCTATTTTTTTTAATACAGTTGTGTAGCTCTGTGTTGCTTCTCCTCCATGAGCTACCTTGAAATTAACTTGTCAAATGTTCATCCCACTACTTACAGGAGATTCCTGATCAGATGAGTGGACCAATTTGTCATGACTTGGAGGAGAGGTGCTGGAAGTCAGATGGCATTAAAAAGGCTCACTGTGAAGGCTCTGTACAAGGAACTCCTGTGAGGCAGCTCGGGCTGGGCTCTTGTAAGGGACTATTTGTATCAGAGATGGCATTTTGAAAGCTAGAGTAAGATGTCTGTCTCAGTGTCTCAATTTCCATGTTGACTTTGACTTCTTTAATATATTTCCCTCAATGTGCTTCATCACCAGGACCCAGCTCACTGTCTTTTTGGACACTTGAGAAAACACCAGAAAAAGGTGCAAAACTGTAGAAAACTGAGCATTGCAAAACTGAACCCTGACCTAAATTATTGCTCATATTGTGCAACTAGGAGAAGCCTGGATCTGGGTTTTATCTTTGCTACTTCATCCAGTCGCTACTTTGAACAGATGTATTAATCAGGTGCATTAATTTACCAATTTTCATTAAGCAGTTTGAAACAATGAGATGCTGTGTTATTCTTTGTTATGCATAATGTCAAAGCAAACTTTGAATATGGGATTAGCAGTAGCAGAGTTACACTCCTCTGTTCTCCCAGTCTTTATCCTTCCTACTGTATCTTGTTCTATTATCTTCGGCCTGACTTTGGAGTGTTTTCAGTTTTTGTAAATGGCAAGTAATTAGTCAATATGTTTTCACCATATGTATCAAGCTCAATAAAGAGGCAACCATTGGCCTTTGTCATGGCACAGTAAGCGTTCGTTTTCTCAGCACTTCAAGTTACGCTGAGTGTGTGGTAAACGCCAAAGAATTTAATGAGGAATTTTACAATGAAACATTTGACATAATAATTCACAGTTCAGCTCAGTTCACAAATTTGGGGTCAGTCCCCTTTTAAGATCTCCCCTGTTGGTGCTGTTCACACTAGAGATCTTGCACGAGCTGCTCTCCCCTGCCTGGTGCCCTGTTTGAGCAAAGAGGCTGTGCGAAGGGTGGATAAATTTGTTATGACTCAAAATGGTCCCGTTTTACATCTTCTTGGCACAGATGCTGTGTACAACAAGGGAGAATTCTTGAAACCCTTCTTCCCTTCCAGACTGGCTTTTTACTTACCCCAAGCTAGTTAATGCATGCTTTCCAAACAGAAATTTTTGCTTTAAGGCTTCCACTGTTGCTGACTGTTAAGAATCTCAAAAAAAGGTCAGAATCTGGTCTTAACACTGCTGATCTAAAGTGGCATTTGCCCAAATTTTGCCATCTGAGCAAAAATATGTCCAGTATCTTCTAAAGAGAGGTGGGACAGACAGCAGCCTTTCCTGGGACAGTTTCCCCTCTGTACATGATGCTGTATTTCAGTTATCTGTGGAACAGGTTTCTGCATTCCCCTCTGGGTTTCCTTAGATTTGCAGATAAAATATTTGAACTCAGTTCAGTGAGTTACAGACATTTTGTTGAACATTTTGGGATATATACAAGAACTAATCACAAATAGGAAGGATGACATATTGTTTTACTACAGCCATGATTCAAATTTATGTGGCATTGCTATTGAAGTCAATAGGACTTTTTCCTGAGTATGCTTTGCAGGGTACAGAATCATTAAAATATGACAGTTAATAGTCTTGTTTATGTTATTATATTTAATGAATAAATATATCAGTCTGTACATCAAACTCAGTTTTGTTTATACTCTTTAATTGTAGTCTTATCTCCCCTAGAAGCATGTTATATCTTTTAATTTTATAATTATCCACTTTATTCATGTGTGACACTACAGAATTGCTGCTTAGATCCTATTAGACATCGGAATACAAACAGATGGAAGGCAGGCAACCACTAGGAAACTCAGATCTGGATCTGAATCCAGCTCCATATTTTCAAAACACTCAACAATTTCAGAACCAAAGGTCTTGGTTTGGATAGTTTTATAAAGGAGCAACAGTTGCAGAGTATGAGTCTAATTTATATAGCATCTCCAAACATGAACCATCACTAAGGGTTTTACATGATCCTTCAACACCTAAATGTTTTTCTGTTGCTTGAAAGAGACTTGAGCTTTAAAGACAAAGAGACACTTCTCACGTTGCCTTTTCTGAAGCTTTTCAAAAAAGGAATTCAAGATTTATTGGTCTGGGAGAGGGAACAGAAATACAAGCAAAACTTTTTAGCTTTATATTTACAACAGTTGTCTGGAAAGGGTAAATGCCAATCCATGCTCCAAGGACTGTTTTGGCTGAAAGCCACCAGGCAAAATGCATTTCGAGTCCTTGGGAGTAAAACCTCAGGGTCTACCTCCCTCAGGTAAGCAAGCAGCTCTCACTTAGGCAGCAGAATTGTGCTCATGCCCATTTCTTCTCTCTTATGTTTTTTAGCTTCTGTGAAGCTTCCAAAAGCCAAATAGAGGTTGCAAAATGTACATTTGAGTCCCCTAGACCGAGGCGGAATGCTCTAAGACCAAAGCAATCTGTAAGTCCAAGCAAAAGTGTTTTAGAAGGGTAAATTAGAATAGGATTTTTAAACAAAGTCTACAGATAACACACACCTTCTTAAAATCTCCTATACTATGAACCCTGAGATCTCCAAAGGCCCAGAGACTGATATGCTACAGTAAGGGATCAACCTGCTCTCAGCATCTATTTTCCAGGTCTGACTACAAGCAAACCCCCTCAGAGACTGTTGAATTTTATAGATTCCCTTCTAAAGCATCCAGTTTCTCCTGAGTCTGAAAGTTAACTCTATGCTCAAAACATGCAGTGTCACAAAATTAGTTATCCAGCCTCTGTGTTCTCCTTTACAATTGAGTAAGAGTAATTCTGTGCTTTTTGTCAGCACAAATTATCTGGGGTGGCACTAATTGCAAACCAACAAATACTTTGGCAGATGAGCCTCCTCCACACTTGAGTTAGATGAGTAAATCCATCAGCTGGGGGATAGTCAGCAAACTCATACTTTGCTGTGGAGCAAGGCTGAGAAGAGCATCTCTTCATTCATAGAGCGCATCCAATGCCAAGCTTTCTTGTCTGGGATCAAAAAAAGCCAGAATGAAAATTCTGAAGGTATGATACTTATACTGAAAAAGTTATTTTATCTAATTACTGGTATTTTAGTGATGAAAAATTTATTAAAACCCCCTGGATGTTATATGTGCACATGGGGAATGGCTCTCACATGATCCTGTATGTTCTCCTTTAAATCTGGTGTATTTTTCTGTTGATAGAACACAACAGATATTTACTGCAAGGTGCTTTTTCTGAAGGTGATGCCTTCTTTTTTGATCCAGTAGCTAAAGCATATGCAAAAGCAGGCTGAGAGAGGGGAACACCCATGCATAAAACTACAGCCCAGAACAAGTTGTTGAGATTACAAGAGGGTAGCTGGCAGGAAGAAACACATGCAGCCAGGTAATAACAATAAAAATTTTAAGAAGGTTACATTTACCCAGGCATATAAGTAGATTCTGAACACAACATCTTTACTTAAGTGTTTTTTCCTTCTTCTCTATTAGTGTGTCTACTTGCTGGGCAATATTTTACCCTTTTCCATTTTGAAAAGCTTCCTCACCTATCTATAGTTCGAACAAAACTTTTAGCAAGTGCCCTCACAGAAGTCACCCCTAAGGCAGCCATCTAAGGAAGGGAAAATGTACTCAAGAGACTGACATAGCCAAAGTGAATACTTTTCCCAGTTAGCACTTGAAGAGGAAAATATCATAATATTTAAACCAGTTTTGAAATCTTTCCATTAAAATAGAGGAAGGGGGGGGGGAAATGTAAAACACTAGTTGAATACAGAGAGAGGCCAAAGAGAGTTCAGTTACCATAGAGATTATTACTGGCAATTGGTACTCAACAGCAGATTGGGCTCTGTTACAATATTTTTATTAATCTTTTCTCTTAATTGGTTATTTATATGTTTTGGATCCATCTCTCTGCTGGGTCCAGATTTTACACTGTACCTGTCACTCTTTTTGACATGAAGCAGTAATGACTGTGCCAGATATCAGGCATTTCCTCGATTTGTAAACATTAGCAGGGGTCATGAGTACATAAAACACCACGTGGACAGGTCACCGTGGCTTTGGCTTTGGCTGGCAAAGGAAGAGGGAGACACATCACAAATGTGCTTAGGCTCTGTGAGGCTTCATCACGAGCACTCTTCCATGCAAGCCTTATTGCCATTGTAATTGTGATGACTTTTTGTAGGTACAGCAGAGAGGATGCAAAATGCCTTTTCCTCTTGCAGTATTCCCCTGTGTACAGTCATTTTAACTCATGTGCACTGCAGTGCATAAACTGATAATTTAGGAAATATCCTATTGTAAGGCCTTTCCCTCTCCTCCCAGCCTTCCCTTCCTAAAGATTCATCCTGTTGCCTCTGTGTGTTGCAGCAACTGAAAACACCCCGTGGAAGTATGCTTAGGGGACATTTTCAGTCATTCAGCTTTTAAAATTTCAAGTCTCAACTTTTTAGAGTGCCCCCTCCTCTATATACCTGACTTGAAAGGCATTTTGCACTGCTGCTGGTGGGTTTTTTTTTCTTTCAGCCACACCATTTGCCTTTAGGGAGAATTTTTTTCAGGATGCCTGAGATCAGCCAGAGCCAACTGGGTTTTCATCCCCTTTGCCCCTCTCATCCCCAGCCTATTGCTCCCTGTCTGCATCTGCTGCATTTCGGGTGCGGGGACACGGTGGGACTCAGCTGCAGGGAGAAGCTGAGCAGGGAATCTGCTCTCAACTACACAGTGTGAATAAAGTGTATTTTAAAAAAAGGAGGGGAAACGTGGGGTTTTTTTCATCTTTAATCTCCTTTAGTTATCAGGATCTCAAGGGTTATTTGTAATGATAGTAGGCACTGCATTTCAGATGGAAATGTGATTTTCCACCCTGACGATGTCACTTTAAGTAAACAAAGTTAATTCTGCTTCCTGCTATGCAAGGCCTAATCTCATTACCCAAACCACAAGTAGCATAACAGAAAATATTCCCATCTGTCAAAAGAACTTAAAATAAAGGTGGAAATTGTTTTTATGTTTCGCCCCTCTTCTTCCCCACAAATCCATCAATGGACATTAATTATCACATCAGACCTATTTAAACCTGTTCAGATCTCCCATCCTCTGCCTGTGGTTCCTTTTTCATTTGATGATTAACAATGTTTATGCTGCATCTTAGAGTTAATGCTCAGTTTTGATGAACTGTAGCTAAAAGCTGTGAACTGGATAGCTGACACATTCATCTTGCTGCATTCTGCTCTAAGGAGGCAGAAACCAGGTGATGTCAAGTCGGCTTGAGGCTCTCCCAAAGGTGATCCAGATTTTGCTCAGCTCCTTTTCCCACCTAAAATAAAGAGGAAGTCTCTGAGCCATAGACACTCCAGCACAGAGTGAGAGAGTTAAGACTGGCTGTGCTGACCCAGTGCCCACAGCTCCAGGGGGTTTATCAACCTCTTGCACAAACACCTGTAGCCACAGAGGTCCTGTCCTCACCAAAGCTCTATGAAATGTCAGAGCCAGGCAAGCCCTCAGTGCCACATCACTGCCACCACACAGGGCCAGGTCATGAGCACACTGCTATCTGGAGTTTGTCTAGCCTCAGCACACTACCAGGCATCTCCAAGGCAGTTCCTGGTGTGCAGAGTGGATGAGGTCAGTGTTGTGCAGAAGAGAGCTCAGCCACCCATCTGTCCCAGTGCTAACAGCAGTCCCAGATATGCATGGAACAGCTCCATGGCAGTGCAGCACCGGTGAAAGCAGATGGGCTCTAGAACAGGGGCAAACCCTGTGGTGCTGGCATGCATTTTCAGCACTCACAGAGCAGGGTAACTGCCATTTCCATGAGTGTAAATCCAGAACTTCTTCCCTGGATTTAGCTCAGTATAAAGGAATTGACACTACAGACTCCAGTAGGAGCTCAGCCAGTGCAGGAGCAGACCCCCACCTTCCTAGATCTGACTGGGAGCAGAAGAAAATCCAAACATGCCATCTAGTAATTCTCAGCTCACTTCAAACCAGCAGCCACCAATCATAAGAGGATCATTCATAAAACTCTCCAACAACAGTGTTTTTCATCCCCTCTTCATTTAAAATGACCTTTATGTGATGATAATGTCTGCCTTGCTGAGCCTTAATTGCTTAATTAGAGAAGCAGGTTCTCTATTAGACAAACATTTTTTTAACTGCATTTTTTTTGCAACTATGAGGCTTTCTTTTATTTTAAGCTCATCAGTAGTATTTTAAAAGCTTTTAAAAGACACTTTCAAGTGGTTATAGTTTATTAATTTATTTATCTATTAGTTCTTTGAAGATTTTGTTTTCCACTGTCTTCCTGAGAGATATTTACAGTGGGAATCTCTCCCAGTAAGCATTTCTCTTGCTTTCACTACCACACTCACATAGCACTTTGCAAATAATACTGGATTTTGGTCAACAGCTGTTATAAGTTCTGGGTGTGCTTGGGAATTTATTTAACGGGGCAAATTCTTAGGGCTGATCAGAATATCCTACACCTGCTTTACACTTGGAGAAGAGAGTTTGTGCCCTCGCTGAGAGCTCTGGTAAGCCTTTCTTTGAGTTTGATTGCCATGTTCTCCTCAAGCTGGCCTTTTGCAGCAGTTTCAGTTTTAGTTTCTTTCTTATATCAGAATTTTGAGCTTATTTTTATAGTGGTGCTTTTAAGATCTAGCCAATCAATCTGTTGCTGTAGAGTTGCTTCTGACTGCATGATTGTTGACAGTTTTCAAGAAGCCAATGGACTCTATTGTACTGTAATGCCATGTAGGGTTTGCATTAGGTTGGATGTTTTTGAGATAGCTTTATTATACTTATGTGGTACACTGAAAGCAGAAGGTTCCAGAGGTGATTTGAATATTGCTGATCACAGAGAGGTCACACCAAACCAGCATTTCTGAAGTAAGAATTGGAGCTGGAGTGACTATGTTCTTGTAAAAGCCTCTGCTATAGCCAAGGCAGCAAGAACAGCATTATGAGTGCTGCAAGCAGCCATACAACAGAAACAAGAAGAAACACTTGAGGTACCCCAGCCCTGAGAAGCAGAGATATTTCTCCCCAGAAACAAATGTCCCTTTGCTGTGTTCTTTCTAAAATAATATGTTGCTGAAAATAGAGAATATTGCCATAAAAAGTTAAAAGGTGAGTCATAAATGGCTACAATAGGAAAAATGGACCAGAAGTGACTTTAGGCAAAAATGGCGATTAAATTACTTGAACCATTTTCAGTGGTCAAATGGGAAAGCTTGGATTCTGTTCATAAAAGGGCTTTGGACCTATTTTTGGTCTTTTGGATTCTGAAAAGAATTTCAAAGGCAAATTTGGCTGCCTCTTTTGTTACTGCTTCTATAACATAATTCTGTGAGACTCCGGTTGTGATTGTGTCCCCATTGCTTTTAGCACACTACAGGCAACCAATGAGAAACACTCCTCTCCACTAAGGCTAGGAATCTATGCAGCTGGGAGCAAGGAAGCACTGTTATCCTCACCTGGGGGATGCAGAAGGGAAAGAATGTTAGTGGCCACAGTCAATAGTAAAACCTGATGAGTAAAAGGATGCCCATACTTAGTTGATAAAATAGGATGTGCAAGAGGTCCATTCTTTTCAACTTGTGTTTTCCAGAATCTTAGGTCTGTTGCCCAGACTATTCCACTCTGATTATAACAGTTTGGAGCATGGCAGGAGTTAATTGCACAAGGTGATATGGCTTCTCTTTGGATAGTTCTGAATAGTATTTTGGGCAGGCTTTGCTCAAGCTCCAAGCTAACAAAAAGCCAGGTGGATGTGTTGGCATGGTGCTAAGCCCTACGTAATACATCTGTTGGGAAGCAAGGTTTATTAGTTTGGCACCACACTCTCTGGATTTCAAGGGTTTCGGATAAGTTCTGGCTGACGTCCCATTGGGTCAGACTTACCCCTTATATGTGCCTAAGGTAACAGGGGAGTATGCAGTCCTACTCTTGCTGATTTGCAGAGTTCCTGTGGCCTAATACCTGTGTAGCTTGCAATGATACACTTGTGGGGTTTTTTTTTCTGAAAGCTTATATCAGTTAAGTATAGGGAAAGAAGTCAAGAGTACATTTTGAAGTGGGATGGGAAGTTCATGTGTGTGGCCAGAAAAAGTACTTGCAAATGGCAAAAATTTATGTTTTCCTAGCAAAGGCCAAAACCACTTAGAAATGATCTATGTCTAATATGTTTGTTGTACCCTGAGGTCATAGAGGGATGTGACTTTCAGGGGGGAAAAAAATGGATAAAACTTGCAGTTCTGAAAATATGGATTTTACTTTAGGGCATTTTCAAAGGCTTTTTTATTGTGTCTACATCCAGTACTTCACTTATACTTTTCAATTCCCATATATTATTCATGATGTCTATATTAGTAAGTTTGGGGTCAAGCCACTGTTCTCTGTTAATAGTTTGTTACAAATAACATTGCTTGGATGCAGTATTGGAGCCTCTCTGAAACAACACACTGGCAAAATGAATTTCTTTTGTGAGGTTCAGGTTTCTTCCTCTGCTTCAGACTTTCTCTTTTTTACCTAATTCCACGCAAAGCCTCGGTAACAGTTAGGTCATGTAGCTGTTCCTTGTGTGGAAGGTTTAGAAGTGAGATAAAAGAGTTGCAAAGCAGAGCTAAAAGAGCCAAAATATCTGGATTCAGTTTCTGCCCACGCTGTTAAGGCAAATAAATATAAATCAGGGAGAGATGCATCTGCAGACACACACAAAGGCACACACCATGTGTGGGATGGAGAAGAAATTGGTGCTTGCATTGCCAGAAGGAAGTATTATCTGCAACAGGTCTCCATAAATGCAATTTTTTATTGAGTAGCCACAGAAAACCTGCATAATATTCAACATGTGGTGAGAGTCTATCAAGTTTATTGAGAGTGTTCATTTCCTTACCATTAAGGACAGTCTGATTTACTTTGTTGAATCCTTATCTCTCTTCTGCATTTGATATCCCAAAAATCCCATTTGGGGTTTGGTTTGGTTTTGTGTTTGGTTTGTTGGGATTTTTTTTTACTAAATGTAAGAGGATCTAGTGACAAGGAGCTGAACAGCAGGGCTTGGTGTGTGTGACTGGGGACCCTCCTTCCTGCACTACCCCTGCATGAGCAGCCTGGATTCACAGAGGGACAGGAAAGCCCATTGAACATGATATACTTTGCTAAGGCAGTGTTGCTGGCTTTATTCTCCTCCTTTCTCGCTCCTCCTCTTTGTCTTTAGACCTTGAAACAGATGTAAAAGTTCATATTCAACTCAGGCCACCTTCGTAATAATTTCTGAGGAAAATCTGAGTGGATTACAAAGAAACTCGGTCTGTGCAGCACGTGAGCACGGTCGGGTTACAGCGTTGGGATCAACAACCATTTTGGTATTTAAACAAAAGAGGAAACTTTTTTTCTCTATTTTAAGGAACGTTCCTGAGACCAAAACATCCTATTAAGGCAACATAGGGCTGGCGACAAAGACAGTTTGATTGAATCTGTGATCTGCCAATTTCTAATGAATGGGAAGAGAAAGAAAAGAGCAGTAGAGATGAAAATCAACTAGAATTTCTCCTTTTACTGCTTGTATAAGACTGCTCTCTGTAGCTTCAGTGGTGGAATTCATTACCAGGGATAAAAACAGAGATTAGGTTAAAAGAGCTTTTCACTGACAAGACCTTATTCACAATGAAGTGCTTTCACCCATTCCTTTCAAGTTTGAAGTTTTCTGACTGTATATAGTGAGTGTTATATGGTTATAATAGTTTGTATTGCAGTAGTGGCTAAAGGCAACAGAAGAATCCCTTTTGCAAGATACTTTACATACACACATTAAAAAAATCATCTCTGCACAAGATGCCCAAGATGATTTTATTTCTCTTTACTGTTTCTTTTCCTTTTTTAAAGGAGTATCTGGTTTATGGTTGCAGTTTTGAAAACTGTTACCTTGTTGAGCAGTTTAGACTAAGCATGAGTCAAAGACAGCCTCTTTTTTTATAGCTCCATCTTCCCAAGTCTGCTATAAATGCAAACAGTGAATAGATGCCCCGATGTTAAGATGCTGATACTCGCATTGTACAGAAAGTGCCAGTGTAATATGTGTGAAGTAACTTTATCACAGGCCATTTTGTAAGTTCCCTTCAGAAGATAAATTTTCCCCTAGTAAAAATGTGTAAACTGTATGCAAAATTGAGACAAAAAAGGAAAAAGAACAAAAGTGCAGTTATACTGTACTTTTGCTGCTTCCAAGATTTTTGCTAGATTTTCCTCACTTGAACAAAGGAACCAAAGTGAAGTGCTTGTCTGTTGACTCCGTGTTCTGCAAACCAAAACCAGGTGAGTATCTGCTGAGCGTTTCCTGGGCTCTGTCTGCTACCCCTTTGGGTAAATACTAAACTTAGTTTTAATCTCGGATTAAAGATTTGCCAAGGACTAGGGCCCAATCCTTTTCTCACATCATTTTCTCATGAAGGAGCTTTTCTGAACTCAAATGATTCACTCCTGACTCTGAGTGCAGAACTGGGACATATGGCACTATATCAAAAGATCTATTAGTTCTCTCAATAAAACAAACACGTCTTTTGAAGTTGTTTAGCTGTTTCTAGAGCAAAGAACTTCAGAGAGCACACTTTGACTATTGGGTGAAAAGGAATCCTTGTTTCACTCTTATCCCTGCCTTTCCACCCTCTTCACCTTCCTCTTTTCCCTATTTGACTTCTCTTCTGTTAATTTTTTTCTGAAGGAACCTTTAAAGTCTGGTTTGCAGTAAAACCTTTTGCCAGAACAATAATTTTGGTTAGGAGTGCCATTCTGTGTTTTTAACAGCACAACCTTCAGCATTGGTTCAGCTACACTAAAAAAATAAGTGATTTTGCTGATACGGCTTATTTCATTGAGGGAGCCTGTAAAAACTTAACTGCTAGAAACACTCTTTAGTCAGGACAAGCTGCATTTGTATTGGTGAGGTTAGCTGGTGTAGTTGTAAAATGTAGGGTTGGCCAACAACTTAACCCTCAAAAGTAGTCCTGTTGAAATGTGCTTTCTTTGAGCTTATTTGGCCTCCATATGCCAAAGAAAAGATGATTGTAGCATACTAAATTCACAAGACTAATGCCTTATAGTGATTAAATTCAACTCCCTAAACATAACATAGGCAACTCCCCAACTTGATTTATGGAATTTAATCTCATTGGGTAAAAAGCATAGCTGTGCTAAGAGGAAAAGCCATGCCTGTGGTTCTGACTCTCCCTTTTCTTTGGTGATAGTATTTTCATGAAGATACTATTCTAATGTGCCTTGATTTCCCCATATGTGAAACAAATATCCTATCTATCGCAGTGCTATAGAGGCTCAGGAGCTTGACTACAAAACATTTTGGTATGTAAGAAGTATGAACAGTGTTGTTAATACCAGTTTGATGGCTCACTGGCCAGTTTGTACTACTGAAACTGTAGCACTGCTTACTGGTTTTGCTGGAGAAATTCCAGCCAGCAAACCCATGCAATGTTGTTTGTCTTCTGCTGTCATCATAACTATTTCCTGAGAGCTAGAAAGATGTACTCCTTCCTTACCCTGCTTGCTGTAGCCCAAAGGATCAAAGAGAAGGATTATAATGGTTATGTTCAAGCAGAGGAGTTGTTGATTGGGATTTATCCTTTTAAATATGTGTAAGTCATAGAAGGCTTTGCAGTCAGAAATATTGACTTCATTGATCCATGCCAAGAGCAGAAGAAACCCATGTGGGCTGAAGTGGAAAGGCTGTGCAAGATGTTTATAATAAAGATGTTATCTGATAAATAAGATATTGCTTTATTCCTGACCAAGGAAAATTAGAAATCCAGACTTTAACTACACTGGTCAGTTCATGCCAAGTTAACTGTGGCATCATTAGTCTTCTGTGATCAATATTCAGCATTAGCACCTTGCATTCCTGTTTCTGGTCAAATGAGATAGCTACACAGGTCCTGGTTCTGCATTGCTTATAGTTTTTACAAGGAGAACATCTGAATGAATCAACTGCAGAAGCATAATGAACTATAAATGCAGAGAACATCCCCTTCATCACTCGGGATAAAGCAAATGTAGTGTAGGTCATGATATTGCCTTTGAAAACAGCTGAAATCCCCTGTCTGATTAGCTGAGATTGCAGAGGCTGATGAGGGAGGCAAGTGGGGTTAAAGGTGTTCAATGTTAAGTGGGGAGTGAACTGTCACAAGTGGGGCCCTCCTTTAGATGGGTTGGAGAATCTCAATCTGTCAGTTCACGTGAAGAAATAAGAATTCTTAAAGGAGCAATAGAGTTGCTGCTGCTGCAGAACAGCTGGCTACAAGGCTTCCTGAAACATATATCAACATGTGGACAGCAGGGATGTGATTTTTGGGGAGGCATCTGGGGCTTTTGCCCCATCTGGAGCAATATCAGCTTGTCAGCCTGCAATTACAAAGTAGAGGAAGGAGAGAACTCTCTCAAAAAGATGTCTCCTGGTACTGTAGAGAATAATGCAGGCTCAGAAAGAGAGCCACTTTACAACCACTCTGGCCAATATCCATTTTCTCCTTCATCAGCAACAAAGCTGTTCTGTCCAGTCTGTGTAGGAAAAAAAACACCCCATATCTGCAAATGGTCCTCTCCTTTAAAAACACAAACTTCTGTGTTTTCTGCAATACATTCTTGGTCATCCCCCTGCCTTAAACTTTTGAACCCTGTTAGCAAATACACCCTGAGCAGAGTAAGGGGGGAGTCCTTACCCCCCAGAAAAAAAATAAAACAACCTGATCTGAAGAATTCTCAAGGGGACAATTGAGCACTATCAAACACAACTGCAGTAATACTTTACTGTCTGCTGCAGATATTGAGCCCTCATTGCAGTAATTGTCACGGTGACAGAGCTGGGAACACTTGCTGTAATTAGGACAGTTGTTTTGTCATGTGTAACGATCTGAAGAGAAGGAAGGAAAAGAGGCGAATGAGCACTAATCTGCTATAGTGCAGTGAAGGAGAACCATGCAGCACACACCAAATACAGCACGGCTGCTAATATATTGTAAATTCAGATGAGCAGGCATTTTGAGAAGGTGAAGAAATAAATGTTAAAACAATGCATCTATTCAGGGGAATTTATGCTCTCTCAGGTGTCTGCATCTAGAATAGCAAGTGCAGATGTTTTTCTATACAGAATTTTTGAAGGTGATTCTGGTGATATCTAACATAAATCCTCAATCAAAACCATGTGTACACATGTATATAGATATATACATGCATGTAGATCTATATTTCTATATACATCAGCAAATTTCTATAGGTGACATTTATCCCCAGCTTTGCTGCTCCAGCAGTTTGAGAACATGTGGCACAATTTAGAAAGCTGGACACTCAAGTGTGTAACATGTTTAAAACTATCAGTCAAACTATTTTCATTTCTTTTAAATAACTACTTCAGACTTTGTTTCTATTTCTTGTATGCAGACTAGTATTAAAAAAGCCACAGTTCTGGATTTGTAAGACCCAGAGCTATAGGGTATCAAGTACTTCTTGGGTATTAAGGAAGTAAGTATTAAGCAGGCAAAATAAAATTGTACTATGGATTTCTATAACGTTAAGATCATTTTGAAGCCGATTAGTTCTTAGATAAAATCTCTCTCCCTCAATGCCTGATCAGGTAACATTCCTGTATCAATCCCATCATTTTCTTACCTCAAAAATTACCTGCAGGTAACTCAAAATGTTGCTGAGAAGTTAAATGTATGTGGTAGTTATAACCCTCATCTGGTATAAACCTCATCTCAACAGAGTGCTGTTGCTGAATGGCGAAAACTGCAAGACTATTCAAGTAAGAATTGTGCTAGCAATGGTTAGAGACAGTAGCATTAATTTTACTGGTTGAAAATGTCACATGCAAAGCATTTTTCAATGAGAAATTGGATTTTCAACTATTTTTTTCTGCTTTCCACAAAATTTTTGACTTTTTATTGCACATCTGGAAAGATCTTCAGACCAATAACACTTGCCACTTCGTGTTCTTTAGTATTCTTTTTAGTGTTAAGCTAAATTTAGCATTCAGATTTTCAGGTCTTTTTTTAGCTTTCCAGTTTTCACTTTTCAATGAAATCTTTCTTTCACCTCTGAAGCCAGTCAGAGTTTTACCAGCTACTTCAAAAGTGAAATCTTGGTCCTAGTGATGTTTTACTACATGAAATCATTCTTGCAAGGACCATAAATGTCCCTTAGAGATTATCAACTTGTAACCTCTATTTTAAAAAGGTTACAGGGATGACTCGGGGAACAACAGACCATTTAGTCTGGTCTTGATTCCAAGGAAAACATAATGATTAACCCAGAACTCTATTAACAAAGAATTAGAGGATAAAATAGAATTAATGACAGCCAGCAGGGTTTCAAGGAATATAAATCTTGTGAAATAAACATACTGACTTTTTGACAGGACTACATATCTGCTGGAGAAAGGTAACTGGGACGATATAATATACCTGGATTTCTCCAGGGCATTTGACTTAGTCCACCTAATGTTTTGCCTCATTAGGTATTTAAACATGTGTTAGATGTTTTAAATACCAACTCACCAATGGATCTCTCAGAGTACTTGCTGATAAGGAGATACCACTGGAATGATTCCTCTTTCTAAATTGTTTTGGCTATATAATATATATACCAATGATCCAAGCAAAGATGTAAAACACATTTGATGAAGGCAGCAAGGTGACACAGGACTTGATGGAGCAGTGAATAATGAGGAAAAAAGTTGCTACTTAGAAGCAAAATGAATCTACAGGTAAAAGGGGTTTCAGTTCAACAGAATTCATTTTAATATAGCCACTTAAAAAGAAAACCCTGGGGGAGAAAACATATAGATTATAGCTGTGGGTTACATCTAGTCCATAATATAAGCAGATATCTAGCTGGGCAGTCACCTCAGCTGAGTACATGGTGCAGTATTTTCCCCCTAGGGGGGAAAAACCTATTGTGTGTAAAGGAGCTAATAATATATTCAACAAACAAACAAAAAAGTAAGTTAAGCGGAATAAAACAAATATGACTAGGTTTTATTCTTACACACAGCTTTAGTTGGATCACAATGTGAAATGACCATGTTTCAAGAGTATGTAGAAGTATTTTAAAGAAAAGTTAGAGACAGCAAAGGAGACGAAACAAAGGCTGGAAATCCACCCTTCTGCTGTTAAGTTTGAGGAACCTGACATATTCATCTTATCAAAAAGACTGAGAGATACTTTGATTGCTGTGTGTAGGCATCCCTTCGTGAGAGTCAGCTTCTTAGTCTAGCTGAGGAAGCATATTTAGCTGGATATTTATGTTGACCAAACTTAGCAGTAAAATAATAACATTCTATTAAAATGAGACACTGTTCCTAGTTGCGAAGGTGATGGAAGCTCACAACAGTTTCTCAAGTGCACTCCTGAGTGCTTTCTTTTCTTCAAAACAGGATTAACTGCCCTTTTGAAACATATATATAAAATCAAGCTAGATTATAGGGAAATTTTATTGCAAAGACAGTGTTTAGAACTGGTATATTGTGTGTACTTAAATATGTCTGCATGTCTGAAGGGGTGTTTGCATGTTTAAGTGTGACAAAGCAACGTGGTTCATTTATGTGAACATTAATTACTCTGTGTCATATAAGAATATTAATGGCTGAGATTAGATGATTTGTTCAACGACAACCAAATAATCCTCTATGTTTTCAATCTGTATAAAGCTCTTTTCTTAGCTTTAAATTAACTCAGTAAGTGAATATATTTGTATTTACTATATTCTCAGGCATTTTGGTATTTTTCTACTCTGCACTTCACATTTTCATTCATTTGAAAATGGGTTTAATTTCTGTGGTATTTCTTTTACACACAGAAAATGTTTTAATTGGAAATTCCAAGATATGTATTTTTTTTTTCAAATATATATATTTTTTTCTTAACACCAGACTTTTGAGATTTGAATGTTTGGGGCTTTTTGATGAAAAATAAACTTCTTCAGCAAGTACATACCTTTCTACTGAAAGATTGCCTTAGTTAAAAATCTAATTTCCACTGCAAAAGGGAATAAAAAAGTTTCCAAACAAAAGAAAAAAAAAATCAGACAGCTCCAATGTCCTGCATCAGTATCTGAACCTTGCCAGCAATTCTGTAAGAGGAGGGATTGACAAAATAATTCATTAACAGAAATGTTCTCCTCACGGAGGAGATTGAATAGCTGCATGAGAAACTTTAAAGCCTCCTTTGTGTACCAAAAGAGAAACATGGCTCAAAGAAACAAGCATCTACAGTGGATTCAGGGTGCTGTGAACTCTGGGCTATTTGTGGATTGGTTTTGAGAGAAGTTCCTCTTGATTTAAGAGTACATCCTAATACACCAGCAGAGTGGAGACTGGGGAGACTGGCAAGGGAGAAAATAGTGTGGAGAGTTTGCCTGGCAACAAAGGCATAGCAATTTGCTCCAGTGTTGTTGTGAAAAGAAGATGCTTTTGTGAGCAGAGAGACATGTGATAAAGTGTAGCATGAAAGCGCCGCAGAAGTAATTGTTCTGCTGAACTCAGCTCTGGTCTGCTCTGACTCACAGTGGTCAAGGTCTGAAATGAGGAGATCTGTTCCAAGTCTTGCATTTAATAAAGTGACTTAAGAGACTTCCTTCCCTGTAAATATATACTTTGCCTGCATACTACTGCAATTGTGCTGAGGCCTCAGGATTTTTGCACTGATAAAGGAAAACAGCAGAGGGTTTGAACAATAGCCTGGTTTACAAATGTTAAGACAATGGTTTTGGTGAGTCCATTTGGGTGCAATTGATTGCTCTATTTGCTGACTGATTCAGCATCAACTGTTATTCTCAGCATCGTGATATGTTTCAGGACATCAGTTTCCCCTGTGTATTTGATAGTGAATCCACAGCATTGAATAGGCACCTGTGGCTGCTCTATTTTTGCCCAAAAAATATGTATGCAACATCTCCCCTCAGACCATTACCCACTGCCCCCCTTGCTGTTTGTCCACTGTGCAGTTTGTCACTACACAAAATGACCTCCTTGGGATAAGAATTGTCTTCAGGTGACTCCCTGAAAGCACTTTGCAGGTGGTTTTGCTGCTGGACGGTCGCAGTTTGCGGTGTGTGCGGCTCCTTCAACTGCATTTCCAACCCACCTACCATGGCAGCGCATGGGCTCTGGCAAGCAGCAGCCTGGCTCTTATTAACAACCAGTGGATCTTCCTTAAACTCTGATTAAACAATTGTGTTTGTTCTGATTAAAATTCCTCTGTCACATATTTCACCATAGGACAGAGCAGTTTACTGAGTTTCAAGAGGACTTCCACAGTTGTGTAAATGAATGAGATGTTTTCTTAAAATATCTATTTATACATGTAAATCTCTCTCTGAATCTTCACATCTCTCCCTCTAACTGATGCAGTGGCATCTCTCTCTGTCATGCATGTCACATACAACTAGATTGTAAAATCCAAAGAGCAGAGGGCATGTCTCTCTTCCTTTTGTACAATGCCATGTAGTGGCTGGAAGGATGAGGAAGAGATAATATTTTTCTGCCAGGGACACAATAACTTAAAGAGGTTTCTCCCTAAAATCAAATTGGAGATGCTCTGTTTATTATGAAACAGCCAACTTAGTATTTATCTGAATTTGGTTCTAGAAAGTTGGTTATTTTTTTATGTTTGAAAGTACAGTTTCAGCCCCAACAAATGTTATCATGGTAATAACATTACTGGAAATTTCTGGTTTTCAATTTCTGTTTGGCAGCATTGGTTCAATGTACTTTTGAAGGGAAAAATCTCTGCAGTTGATAAAGTCTCAATGAAATGAAAACCTGTGACATGAGGAAAAAAAAAAGTCCAAAACATTACATTCATGTGGCAATTCCTGTGCACTTTCAAATTTTCATTGATTTATTTTACAGAGATTAGCAAAATGAAAAGAAAAAGACATGTGTAGTAGCAACAACAAAATTTTCCAAGTTAATTGCTAAATTAACAGGAAGAGGCAGGAACATTTGGAACTGTAAGGTAGTAAATTGTTCATGCAAAAAAACCAAAACAGCTCCAGAGAAGAACTGACATCTGTCCTTTTAGAATTAAAAATATTTTCCATATTGTCTGGCTTACAAACTTATTTTCCCAGGTTGAGAATAAAGTAAATTAAGCTGTACAAAGCAAATGCTCTGATGCAATTTACTGATACTTATTTAAAGCCTCCAAGTGAGGCACCTGTGGATATATAGTTAGCTTTTTTCCTTTCAAGGAAATCATTAGGTGAGCAAAAGGGCCCATTTCTCACTTGCAAAACCTACCCATTAACATATCCTCATTCATTAGGACAGGTGGCAAGTTTGGGTTTATTTCTATGTTTTCAACAGAAAAGGGCTCTGATTCCAGTGTGCATTAAAGGTGGAAAGCTAATTTTTGAGGGATCATTGTTGAAACTTATTTTAGCTTTATGTTTTTCCTCCTATCATGAAGGCAAGTAGAAATAAATGAGCTTGATTCACCATTCAATTATGTTAATTTATAGCCCTATAACCTTGGCAGTCATAGTGACATATAAATGATGAAACAGAACATATGATCAGATCCCTATTACTACAAAAGAAGTGTTAAGCCAAGGGTGAGAGAAAATTTTGGAGACCCATGGTGTACAGATGGAAAAATGCATCTTGCCCACAGACCTCAGAAAATATTCTGTCAAGGTACTTAATTGTGATGTTTTCTGGAATTAACATTAGATTCTTATTTTAAAGAAAAGGTTCTAGCTATTTTTTAAGAAGTGAAAAACCCCACTGCAAACTAAACCTACACCTGTAATTTCAGGGCAATCAGGACAGTTCACAGAAATCAAAGTTAATAGTTTCTCTTTCATTACCTTAACTTTTTTATTTTGAGTTGGCCAAAAATGGATGTCAGTGACAATGATTTAGACACTGAATGAATGTGCACAGCTCTATTTAGATCATATTTATTCCAGAACTTGTATCAGTCTCCAGTGAAACCTTATTATGACTAGATTTGTCGTATAATTATTAAACTGTTAAGCTCAAGTCACATAAAGGACACTGAGAGATGGTGTTACCAGGTGTCTGCCATTAGGGCAGAGTCCATTTTCTGTCTCAAGCCATGAACTTTCTTTAAGTTCTTGATTAAATATAAAGGTGTGTATGGCCAAGGTGGGATGTGGCACCGTCAAGGAAGAACAGCACAATGCCGCTGTGGTTGGGGGAGCTCAGCAAGCAGAGGCATCACCTATGCATACAGTAGCAATATGTATCTTAGGTCACTGATGATGTAACAGGTTGTGGTGGGTTGACCCACCAAATGATACTGGCTGCCCACCAAGGCTGCTCTGTTGCTCCCCTTCTCAATTGGACAGAGGTGAGAAAATATAACAAAAGGCTCACGGGTTGAGTTAAGGACAGGGAGATCACTCAGCAATTACCATCACAGGCAATGCAGACTCAGCTTAGGGAAATTAGTTTAATTTATTACCAATCAAATCAGAATAGGGTAATGAGAAACAAAACCCAATCTTAAAACACCTTCTTCCAGCCTTCCCTTCTTCACAGGATCTACTTCACTCTTGAATTCTCTACCTTCTCCCTCCCACCAGTGCAGAGGGACACGAAATTGGGGGTTATGGTTCAGTTCATCACAGATTGTCTCTGCTGCTTCTCCGTCTCAGCGGGAGGATTCCTCACTCGTCCTCTGCTCCAGCTCTGTGGGGTCCCTCCCAGGGGACACAGTCCTTCATGAACTTCTCCAATGTGGGTTCTTCCCACACTCTGCAGTTCTTTGAGAACAGGCTACTCCAATGCAGGTCCCCCACAGGGTCACAAGTCCTAATGGTAAACCTGCTCCAGCATGGGCTCCTCTCTGCACGAGTTCACAGGTCCTACCAGGAGTCTGCTTCAGTGTGGGCTTCCAAGAGGTCACAGCATCCCTTGGGCATCCACTTGCTCCGGTGTGGGATCCTCACCAGACTGCAGGTAGGTCTCTGCTCCTCTGTGGCTGCAGGGGCAGGGCCTCACCTTAGACCACTAGAGAATCTCTGTTCTGGGCCTGGAACACCTCCTACCTCTCTGTCACTAACTTTGGTGTCTGCAGTCATTGCTCTCACATTCTCACTCCTCTCTCTATCTGCAATTGGGGTTGCATAACAACTTTTTGCCTTTCTGTTATCCCAGGAGCACTGCCACTGTTGCTGACGGGCTTGGCCCTGGCCAGCGGCGAGTCCCTCTTGGACCCAGTGGCATTGGCTCTAAGACAGGGGAGGCTTCAAGCAGCTTCTCACAGAAGCCACCCCTGTAGCCCCCTGCTACCAAAATCTTCCTCCACAAACCCAATACACAAACTCATTCCATTGAAGTAATTTCCCATTGCAATCTCAAACTGGACATTGGTGCTTCTGAGGAGCTGAGGTGGGGCTCTCCCAGGTGGACTCTGCACGCACACGCTGCTGCGTTCGAGAGGACTAAACTCACAGCAGGTCATCTTTAGTCCTCTTGTCTCTGAGCTACTGAGCAGAACTAACATAATCTTAAAGCTTGTTTGCTCTGGGACTTGAGTTTTTCTTTCAAATGATAAAAATCTCTTTTTTCTAGCTCCAGTGAAAACAGATTTCAGAAAGTTGTAAGGCCAGCCAAGTGTGCTGAAGTAGACTCTGGCTCCTACTCACTTGCTGGCATTTTTTGACTGTATTGGAACCTGTTATATTAAAATGGAGTCCTGAGGGCATTGGAAGCTACAGTATGTATCTTTGGGGAGGAGATTTGGCAACTTCGAATTTGCAGGCAGGATTTGTGAAAGCTACAATAAACTAAAGAAAAGCTTATTAAAAACATACTGAATTTTTCTTGTTCTTAGTAACTCTTTTTCTCTGGTGTTTTAAATGCCATCAGTAAACCAAAGTTTGTAGCCAGGGACAAAAACAAATAACCAAGGGACAAGTTAGACATAGAAATGTTCATATACAATGTGTGATTGTTTCTACAAGTACTCAAGTGTGTACACAACTGCCTGGTTTGCATCTGTATCTGTGCAAACACATGCATTGATTTACCATACACACCACATACAGCATGCACAGCATCTTTGTATAGTTGAAATTTATTTTACACACCACACTTCTCACTGGAGCAGTATTTTGGGCTACATTTTGCATTAGACTCAGGATTTTTGTGGGGGTTTTTTTTTTTACTTCTGAAGTGGCTTCTGAAGTAATAAAGTTTTGGGTATTGTTACACAGCTTGCAGACTTGTTTTGTGCTGGTTAGTCCCTTTCTTTTGTCCCTATTGCTATCAGTGTCAATTGGACAGCATAGGCTTGCTGGGATGTGGAGATGAGGTGCACCAGAGGACAGTAACTTCTCAGTACCACGTAGCTGATCTTAAACAATTGAGTCCTGAAGAGCTCTGCAATCATTGTCTCTTTCTTTCAGAGCAGATGGGCACAATTTCAAAGCTACACTTTGGTATCCACATCTTAGGCAAGGAAATACAACTGAGGTAATCATTAGAAAGCTTGACTGTCTGTAATTGTCCCTCACCTGTGGGCCCCAAGAGAGCACAGGAGTCTTAAATCAAGTCACCAGAAGCTGGCAGGTTTTTTCATGTTTCTAGAAAGTACGTAATTTTTCTTAATCCTCCCTGAACCTAATATCTGATCGTGCATCTAATAAAGTCTATAAGTAGTATTTTATGAAGCTACTGTTCCCTCCCAAGCTCACCAGGGATCATTTTTCTCTTTGAAAAACAGCTCATCATTAGGAATCAAAGATGTTTGATATACAAAATAATTTCCCAAATTAGGGTTTGTCAAATGTAGGTTTGCAAATCACTCTGCTTTTTTTTTTTCCTGCTGCATCTCTCTCTTGCTCTCCCCTTTAGGTTGATTATATCTTGCAACCAGAGGCAAAATAAAATTGTTCCACCCTTTCCCCTCCTTCCATCCCTCCCTCTGCCTTTCCTTATCTTACCACTCTTCCCAGAAGTAGCTCAGACGCACGGCACCCCCACCAGAGCTGTACCCGTAGGACAGCTGTGTTATCCTCAGCACATCCAGCAAAAGGCTTCATTAAATTGCAGCTACCTCTGCAGCACCCACCGGACACTTTGGCAGTCTCCAGGGCTCCAGATGGGGCAAGGAAGCTGCTGGAGGAGCTGAGCGTGAGGGGGATGTGGATGGCTCTCCCTCCTCCGAGTGCCAGCAAACAGTTAACGGTTTAATACTTTACAAAAAAGTCAAGACAGACTTGTGATTCTTGATGTTAATGAAGGTGTCACACATTGTCTAGAGAAAGTTGTGCCTGGCAATCTTCCTTTTTTCGGATGCCTACACCACTGACATTTCATCTCGCATTCAAAGAGCACTACCTTAATGAAATGCATAATTAACATATTCTAATTGTGCTGAGCGCTGTGATGATTTTGACAGAACTCACTTTCCATGTCTAATTTGATGCTAATTTAATCTGTTCCTCTCCCGCTGACATGACCTTTCTTGATTGAGTTTCACTGAGGAAATTTTTTGATGGATTGATTTATCAGCATTGCGGAGACAACAAAGGCTCAGGGTGCATGACAGAGAACGGAGCGGGAATGGCCCTCCAATGCCTGCACGCTCTGAACTTTCTGGCTGCAGTGTCCTCTTTCCAGAGACTGCTTGTCTGATCTACTGATGGAATTCAAGAAATGTGACATCCGTGTGTGGGTTTGATCTCTGTACAGTAAATATCTTATTGTGCTTCTGAATCCCTGGGAAGGAAAACTTCTCCCTTTCCTGCTGCCGTTCTGTAGGAAGCGGTGTGAGCCACTGCGAAGCAGAGCAGTGCCTGCAAGAGCAGGTTCCTGCTACGCCTCTGCCCACCAGCATGCACCTGGGGTTTTTGGACCCATTTTAATTAACCTGGCCATTACTGGCTATCAGCAAAATGAAAAGTGCAGTGAAATGGGGTTGTGAGATACAGCACAAAATGTAACCTACCCATTAGGTTGCTTCATCAAACTTTCTCTAATGCTCAGTTACAGATGTGTGTGTTTAATATCCAGTATGTGCATTTTATAACGTGCACACACATTATGTGTACAGATATACATAAATAATTTATGGATTGTGTATCTATGATTATACCTTTATTCAAACATCATGGAGAAGGTTTAATAATGCTCCTAATGTTGAGAAATGTGTTAGCTATATCTCTCAATGCACAGTGTGAGTGTGTGCCTATGGGAACACACAGGTGTGCAGTAAATCTCATAGGGAAACAGCAAATTTTTTAATTCCTCCACAAAACTTTTCTTCAGTATCAAGTGGTCTGTATCTATTGCTCCCTAACATGAGACCTTCTTTCTACCTTTGTAGTATGTTTAGCTTATTATGTAGGGTTCTGTATCAGAAAAAAAGAAGTCCTTCCTGACCCTCACAGTGATCTCTTTTATACCCTGAAGCACGAGATTTGAGTTATCTTTGCATGTTGCACTACAGCTGTTGCTGGTCATAAACTTAGAGTTCCTTGTAAGACATTAGCATCTGCATTTTTGCTGCTTTGGAAAAAGCAGAGATAGTATCTCACTTTAGAGATCATAATAATATTTAATTGACAACGTTGTTGAAATGAATGTTACAAACATCAGTCACATAAATTCTTAATTTTTTTGTTTTGGTGTTTCATCTTGCTGCAGATTTCTTTTAAGGAGCTTAGACACACACGTTCACTTTCTTTAGGAGCTGATGGAATAGTTTAGTTTGAAAAAAATTGTTGGTAAAAGTCCTAGATTGTTTCTTATCAGTGCTTAAGCTACACTGAAGAAAAATAGATGCTTAAGAAGAAGGGGAATGCAAGTCCAGTGGATTTTTGTTTAGTCTATGATCTGAGAACTGGTTCAAGAAGAGTTTGTATTCAATGAATACAAAGGCAGTTTTGAAAAACACTGTAGCAACAAGCACAGGGTGATGGTTAAAACACCAAAGGGCTCACCAAAGGGTCCAAGCCCACCCACGACCCCGGTGCTTTGCTTTGCAGCCCACAGCCCTTGTGCTTCCCCACACGCATGCTGAAGGCAAGCACGGAGGAATGAGTGGTCCTCATTCCTATTCTGATGGACAAGTTGAAGGCTGAACCCTAACCTGCTCAAACTAGAGATGGATTTATTGATGCTAGGGAATCACATCCATCTCCACTGGGCCTGAAATTGGTTGTCAAGTGGTCAAGTGGATGATTTTTTTATTTCTAATTTTTTTTAGAGAGAAACTCATTTTGCAATAGTCTGTCCCGTTTGGATTTCAGCTCTTTGCCAGAAGAAAGACCAATGCTGAGCAGATCCCCTTGCTCTGGAAAACACAACAACAAAAAAGCAACCCTGAAAGATTTGGCACTTGTATATACATTCTGGCTAAGTCTGTTGGGCAGCTGCATACCAAAATGTGTAAACCACGTTATAACTGTGAAACTATGAGTCATTCAGTGTTATTTACCATTGATACTGGCAAGCAGCCTGATCTGTTACTGTAATTATGTCTCTGTCTCTACCAGTGAGATCAAAAGTACGAAATTCCAAGTAATAGGACTACAACTATATTAGTAGGGTGAGACTCTGAGCATCTGGATTGGAGAAAAAGATATTGAGTGCACAGGGCTACAAGAGATCAAAGAGGCAACTAAATCTAATAAAACAGTAATCATTGGTAAGCTCACTTCCAACATATGGAACATCAGAATTTGGTATTAAAATGTTATTTCTGAAGAGCTTTTAAAAATTGGAGCAGATAGTTTGAGGACATACAAGACTTGTCTGTATTCTGCTCTGGGCTCAGTATTCCTGAAAGAAATCAGATGTCTTCATCCATATTTAGGATTTAAGAACTAATTTAAGAACAGTTAAAAGAAAAAAAAAAGCCAGAGATAAAAAAAAAACCCAAGTCATCGTAAGGAAATCCTACTCAGATATTTTCATCTGTGTTCACCTGGGTGCTTCTGGTTATGTTACTGATGAAACCAACTGGAAAGAAGGGAAGTGGAATTGAGTTTATGGCCATGCCTGTTCGTCAAATGTTCTTTTTCATTAGAACAGTTCAATAAAATCCTGGGCACTTTTGATAAGACAGTATTCAAGGAACAAAGCTGTTAGGAAATGACTTACTTGTAAGTTCCTGCAATAATTTTTGGCCTTAGAATATTACTTGGTTTTTTTCTTTGTCAGTCAAAAATGAAAAAGTAGCATTTCAGTTGTAACCCATTGGAAATGTAGCAAAGCACAATGTTCTGTGCAGTTGATCTACAAAATGCACCACAATACTTCTGTGAACTTGTGATCTGCCAGTGCTCATGGGGGAGAAAAACCAACAGCATTCCAAGAAAATACCTATTAATTTGAATGATTGAATATTCAAGGAGAAGGTTTTTCCTTATCAAGGTTTCTACAGAAGGAAAGCCAAAATTAGTTAAATGTGTTTAATATAAATAGAACCTGACTAACTGTATGAGGGAAAGTTTTTAGCACTGAGTGCTTTGCAGATGGGTGCATCTTCTTGCAAAATTGCTGAAGACAGAAATGTTTGGAACATAGAAAAGAAAAGTTTAAGTTGTCGATGTAGATAGAGGCAGTGAGTCATTCTGCCACAACTGAACTCATGTTTTGGTATCTCCATTGCTCATATTTGTTTCTGATGGAATTGTAAAAGCTATGATTTATGTCTGTGGAAAAGTTATTTAAAGCTGAGTTTGGAAAGTCACATTGGTAGCTATATAAAATACTAGTTAAAATAGAAACAAAGACATGACAGGTTTTTCAATGGACCATGCTCCAATTTGCATTAGTATTTAGTATTGTCTATTTTTTTTATCAGCTCTCTGACATCTTAGGAATTATAGTTATGACTCATAACCTCAATTCTTGTTCTGAGAGAACATCATAAAAAAATTTCTGCTGTAGCCTTAAGGGATATATGGTGAAGCATAGTTTGTGGATTCATTACAGGAGAGCGGCTTCTCATCAGGTGAGGGGTTTATCCAATATTAAAGCACTTTGTGTTCTTCCTTCTTCCAAAACTGAAAAAGCATCTGGGAAAACCATTTTGGCCTTGAATCCATTCAGGACTGCCCTTTATTTTGGAATATCATGAAGGATTAACTTGCAGCTCTTTATTCAGGTCAAAGAAAGAACGCCAGTAAGATAGGATTGTGTGAGCTGTGCATTTGGTCTTAAATTAAGAATTCAACCCCACATCTATAAAAATGAGTTGTATATGTACATTCTACGTAGCCTCTGAACTTCAAAAGCAAAGGGAGCAGCTGTCTGTGTCTGTAGTTGTTGCCAGCATCCTCAAGAACTGCCGCTTTTGAGAAATCCGTGACCATATATGTGTGTGTGTGTGTATATATAATGTAATATATATTAAATTCCACTCCCAGCTATGGAATCAACAAAAAAACCAAACAAACAAAAACTTGCAATGCTGAAATATCTGAAGCAAGCCTTTTTTTTCTGAGGAAATATTATTGAGGTGCTGAACAACATTTGATCACTTGCAACCCTTTCAACTGACGTTCTATTATTCACATGTCTCTTTCATTATGCAACAGATGGTGAGTCCTGTCGCTGATTTTTTTTCCTCAGATTCACAAAACTTCAATGGATTATAATGTGACCCTAAAAAGAAGTAGAAAAAGAAAACGCTTGTTAAGGTTTTATCTTTGATAATAATCCATTGACAGAGAATAACGGCTGACCTCCTACAAACCAAAAAAAAGACACTTTTGCCTTATTTTATGAAGAGCATTTGTCTAAAACATTCGACTGAGCTGCAGAATGTGGCCTTCAGCTGAAATGAAAGATGGTCCTTCTGTTGCTACACAAAGCCATATTTGCTGCTGCAAAGTGCAAAAGGATAGGCTGACAAATTGATAGTATGTCAGGAGTGTAACAAACTTGTATTCGTCTTCACAAACATCTGCATATTTGTGAAGATTGTGAACACGAAATATTTCATTTAGAGGCTTCACTTGGCAAATTTAAGATAGCAGTCATGCTGAGGTTTAAACATTGTTAGAAGCGTCTTTAAATACAATCCCTGTGCCTGCTTTCTGGTCATTTATTAATAGAAAGTTCATAGTGCTAAAAGACTGAGGGGAGAGTGTTAGAGGAATTAAAAACTATGCTCCATATGCTTTTGATGTTTTTTTATCTCATCCTAGGCTAACTAGATCATGACTTATTATGCCATGAATTATTAGATCATTTAGTTTGCAACAGTAAGTAAAATAATAATAATGCTTGTATGTTACTCCTCCTACTGAGAGACTTGAAAGTAGTTTTCATACAGCTCAGCCAGGCAAACATTTCCATATCTGATTAACTTGAAGTACACATTCACCCTACAGCTGAACAAGTGAGTCTTCATCAGGTCATGTTGTGTGAGGTGCTACTGAAAAGTAACCAACTTTTGCATGAAAAACACAATGGAACTGTTTTGAGGCCAGATGGGAGTCATCCATGCCTTCCTCTAGCAATGTGATGTAGAATTAGAGTCTAAGTTCTCTGTGCAACCAGGAGAGCAAGGTATAAACCTTGGTGGGATATTCAGAGCACTTCAGCTAAGCTGAAGTGGAAACATGAACTGCTAAACTAAATAGATTTGGAGTTATACTGGTATTTAGATTCATCTTGTAGGGAAATTATAGTCAAGATTTCAGAATTTGGATAGTCATGTTGCTGAATATTGGCATTAATAATATTAATAATGCAAAATATTTTATTTGTAAAACATTTCTTCTTTTATATCTCATTTTCTATGATGATAAGAGTGGCAGGAGTTAAATAACTGTTCAAACTTATGTTCTTCTGTAAGAAAGGTGCATACACATACTCAGATTGAGCTGTTTGTCTTTTAAATCAAATTCCTGGATGAGTCAAGCCAAGCCAAGATATGAATGTTCAAGGGGTTTTAACTCTGCATGCTTTCTTTAAGGTGTGAGCTAATTGATATCACAACATAGTACTTCTATAGTCAAGAAAAGTTGATAGATCTGCTGCTATAAACCAGTATAAAGCTTTTCTATTTTAATCAGCTAAGAATCTCATTGAATACACATATTTTTGGCAGGACTGGCTCTGCAGACACTATTATAAGTTGGTCTTTCACATTTTTACAAAAAGTCTTTCAGGCTTTGCCTCTTTGAGTTAGGCAAGCACGAAGGAATCGACATGAGACTAACTAAACAAAAAAATCAGCCCCAGTGCCTGCTTCTTGCCAAGAACAGTGCCCCAGACTAGAGCACTGCTGTGTTTACTGGCCCTTTCATAACACTGTCACTATCGAAGAGTTGGTAAATAGAGAACTCATCCAGGAGGCTGTCAAATTCTTCTGCACTGCTGCACACCCCAAGATGATATGCTAACTCCTCTACCATTTTGCCAGTAAGCCTAAGTTTAGAGGCTGGGTCAAGAATGAATGACACTTTTCCAGTAGGCTGTCCTTCAGGGGAAATGATTTTTATCTTCTTATTTTTTCTGAGTACTGACATGAAAAGAGAGTTAGTTGGTGCTCTGAATAGAGAACAGCTACGTACTTATTAAATACCCATAGGTTTCCTCATATCATCACCTCCAACCCATTGCTAATTCTCAGTCACACTTTAATATTTCTGATTCATACATCCTAAGCAGTTTGTAAACATTCTTGAACCAAGCCAGTAGAATTTGTATTACAGTAGCCTTCTAGAAAGCTTGCAAAACAAAACAGTGCTTGCCCTGACAAGCTTTGAGTCCAAACAGCAAGGCAGGCAGAGTGGGCAGAGACACAGGAGACAGAGTGATTTGCCAGGGGCATGCTAGAAATCCATCATGGGATAAAGACTAAACCCTGAATCTCTATTGTCGCAGGTGAGCACTTGCTCCCCAGACCACAGGGTTTCTGCAGCAGCTTAGTGCTCCTTGTTTTGAAGATTGCTGTGGGACTGAAACTACAATTTCATTTCAAAGATCAAGTACACAAGAGACATGTTTACATTTTGTCCTGTAACTATCAGAAAATTAGATCCAAATGACAAATCAGCTTTTGTGCTCTCATTCTCTGGGTCACTGCTTGTATACAATAAATGGAAAATATTCATCATATGACAAGAAAATCTTTCCTTTTCCTTAGTACAAGAATATTAGAGTCCTGGTAGGTGTTTTTGCTGTGTTCAGGCAGTTACTTGATCAGTTGACAGTTTTGGGGTGTGATGCCTCATGATTGGCACTGTCAACTTGCTGGACAGTTCAACAGATTTTGAAATGGATTGTGTGGCAAAAACTGCAGAAAGGACTGTTTCAGTTTCCTACTCCAAGTCTGCTCACTGATTCTCTCATCCTATGTGTCAGGGAAAGTAGTGATGTACAGACTGAGTGACTGTGAATCATTTCCACTCGTTCTAGAAAAAAAAAAAAAAAGAAAAAGATAAAAACCAGGTCCATGTATTGTGGAGCCCAGGTGAATTTGACATTCCTGCAGATGTGCAATAACATAATCTGCTGATTTTCCCGAGTTCCTCTACTACAGTAGGCTTTGTTGGCATGATTAGCCTCCTTGGTAGCATCCTCCAGAGGGAATTCTACAGAGATGAAATACAAAAACTGCTTTAAAATGATAAGTCACAAATAGGATCTGCCACAAGGCATTATAAACAAAACTAGACACAAGAGACTCATAAAAAAATTAAAGTATAAAGTAACAGAGAAAAATCCAAATCTTCCTGACTACAATCTCATTTGCACACCTGATTTGTTTGCACAGCTTCCAGGATATAACAAGCACAAAAGCAGTAAAAAAAGCAGTCGAATGACCAACACAATGGCCATTGATTCAGACACTAATTTAGCACAGTTTTCACACACAGTACCAAGAAGGGTGCGTGCAGCTCTGTTTTGCAACGTTTGTAATTTTTCTGCATGTGTGTGAGGCTGAAATTTTGGTCTTAGCAGATCTTGTAACAAAAAGAGAGACACTGAAGGGAGGGAGAATAATTGAGGCAAGCATTTTCTTAAGAATTACAATTGTCTAACTACTATCATCCTCTGGATAAAAGTAATCCATGTATCGAATGCATTACCAATCACCCTCAGATATGAGAGTGATGTATTTCTCCCGACACATTCATTTCAAGATACTGCAAACATAAACTTCTGACCTATGAATGTAAAATGATATTTCAGCATATGTGGACCCTCTTCAGATTTTTTTTTTATCACATTCTTAGTCTTCTTTTTGGATCTTTAATTTCTTTGTTGATGTTTTGATATTGATGGTCTTTTTGCCCTTCCCTAAAGCAAACAGTTCTCTTATTTCTGTATAACAGTAAATTTAGCATAAGGAGTCCTTTCTTTTCCATCTTTCTCATCTATAACTTCATCTTCTGAAAACCTCACACTCTTGAGGACAAGCCAATCCAAGTTCATAAATGTATTAGCCTGGAAAAGCCAAAATTAGTATTCCTAAATATTTTTAAGAACAAAACTTTCAGTTAAGTTCTTCACAGAATCACAGACTCTCGAGGATTGGAAGGGACCAAAAAATCATTCAGTCCAACCCCTCTGCCAGAGCAGGACCACCTAGTGTAGGTCACACAGGAACTCATCCAAGTGGGTTTTGAATGTCTCCAGAGGAGACTCAACAACCCATCTGGGCAGCCTGTGCTGTCTCTTCACTGTTTTCATTGCTGTAAGAAAACACAATTCCTCTCTTTCTCAGCTAGAACATATTTAAAAGGAGTATTCTCCAGATTTCAACCTCATCTGACTTACCACCCATCTCTCTATTCAAGTGATGCCATTCATTGTATCTCCTGAAATACAGATATTCTGCAGACTCATTCTGTACACTTCTACTCTGATGGAAATCATTTGCAACTGAGTGGTATTATACTAAAGGAATAAATCCTGCTGCTTTTCATTTTCATGCCTGCCATTGCCATTTCCTTTTTCCTTGAAAAAAAATAACAAATAGGGAACAAAAATAGGGAAATAACAAATAGGGACTGGAAGTGCAGCACAATGCCAGCCACGAGCAGCTCGCGTGACTGCAACAAAGCCGGTCAAGATGTGGGCTCAACTTTCTGACATTATTGAGCCAAATTGGCCCATGGATAGTCCTGACTGGTTATATTGATCTCACAGTAGTGAAAAGCAGGTGGATTTCCAGAAGAAAGGCAGCTATGAGGTGGGTGACATAAGTGAGTGGCAATCCCAAAGGTCTAGCAGGTGTTAGACTTGAACTTCATATTCAGCCAGTTCAATTGGAAGTGTCACGATAGGAGCTAAAGCTTATAAGCTTGATTGTGAGGTTCTTCTTATTACATTTTAAATTTCAATTCTGGATGCTGAAACTTGGCTAGTCAAAGGAGTGTCCCAGCTGCTCTTCAGCCTTGAATCCTTGTTTTCTCTGTATCTTTTCTAAAGAAAAGGCTAGACTATACAGAGTGACTGACATCAGGACTGGCCAGGAAACAATAGTTCCACTTTGTGAAAAACTTATTTTACACATCCAGAATTTGCTTCTCATTAATATGAGAAACCATTAGAAAAATCATTGCAGGGACACAGAAGAGTAAGAACCACCACAAATGCAAAAATGGCCCAGTTCTTGAATTTGGGAGACTCACACTCAACACTATCCTGTCCTCTGATTTAGGCAGAGTGAGATCTGAACCTCAGTCTGTTATGTGCCTAAGGTGCACTTTAACCAGCCAGCTCACTTGTGGTCTGTGGACTTTTGTTTGACCTGAAAATTGCTAATTGCAATGAAAAATGTCACCAAGATGCAATAGACACATCTCTAGCAATCGACTTTTCTTCCAGAGAAACACAACAGTAGTGGACAGAATTGTATGTCAAAAATTAAGTTCCTGACCTTGCAATTCAGAGAAAGGCTTGTTATGTTGCTAACAAATACTTAAGGAAAGTCTTGTCAATAAGAAAGTCTCTAAGATAACTTGACCCCACTAAGCAAGAGCTGCTACGTAAGTATACATTTAAAAGTATTAGTTGATATGCTTCATAAAGTTATACATTGGCTGTATCAGACTAGTTCAGAGGCCTTTTGTAAAATTTAGGCTTATATAAGTAAATTTGAGACCTTGGTCTCTAATGAGTACTCCACAGCAAAGATAAACTTGCTACCTATCTCTACTGATACCACATTCTTCTTTCATGTTCAGTTTTATATCCAAGGGGTGGCATTGATAGCCTCTGCCTGAGCCTATGTGCATGTGGGACTTGTGTAATTTTATCATGGTTTCATTACATGGTTAAGCTTGTATTCTGACCTCAGCATGGTTATTGGACCATACACCAACCTCCATCTTCTACTCAGTCAAGTATGTTTGGATGTGGTGAACATGTGGTGGCTGCAGCTACTAACAGGAACTGCCAGGTGTTCAACTATGACCAGACAGCTGCATTTCCATCCATAATTAAACCATCAGACTTTCTTCTATTTTTTTATTGTTATGTCAGTTTTTTATGACACTTTCTCATCAGTCAGGTATGATCAAGTTTGTCTTTTGGAATTATTCTGTAAAGACTGAGACATTGTTTGTCATTTTATGTGAACCAGAAGCAAGAGAAAAATTCTCTCACCTCCTTGTTTAAGGGAAAAGCATTTACTTCTCCACTGGCAGATACATCAGTTCATATAAGATATGTCAATTAGGAGTGGACAGCATCATGGAACATTATTTCCAAGATAACCCCTAAGGCAGCAAAATTAATTAGGCCCATGGTATTAAACAAGTGCTAAAACAACTCATAATTTAATCTTAAAACTCTCCTTCAACACACCTGGAAAAAAGAGGAGCACAGAAGAATATATTAGTGTGCCAACTGTGGTTTTATTTGGGGATAACCTGGGCATTTTATTTTCAAGAATTCATCTAAGGATTGTTAAAGAAGTGTCTGATTAAATTTACCACATTGATTTCTTCTTTTCTTTTCCCCTCCCCAAATACATTTATCGTATCATTATGCAAATCATTGTGCTGAGATGGTATATTGAGATGTGCACTACCAATCCATGAAATAACAGCCAAGTGGGACGGAATATTCTACAGAAACATTTGGGCTGTTCCATGACAGTGTAAATCTTGTGACACAACTTGTAGTGTTGGGCTGTGAAATGCACGTACAAGATCACAACGACCACACAGTTCCAAACCTGCATCCCATTAGGGTTCCCTAAAGTGAACTTTGGAGATAAACTAAAAATACAATTTCAGGGCAAACTATAAAGGACTTTTTCGTCCTGCTGTTCCGCTCTTGGGTCCTCCTGAGATGCTCTGCAAGGGGAAGGAAGTGCTTTGACTGCAGTTCTAGAGAGAGGAGCAGCTCAGTGGACACATTGTTAGGTATCTGCAGTAGAAATAGTGGATTGGGTAGGTCCAACTTGGTACTTCACTCTCAATAGAAAATTAAAGAAAAGGAGGACTTGAAGCAAAGCAGAAGCATATCTCAGTCATTGCATACACATGGGCAATGTTCCTCCCTACCTGAATTCACTGTAAAGCTTGCTCTTATCATTTGGCCGCTGTAAGATGGTAGCAGTCATGCAAACAGTGCTCATCAACGTGGAATCAGGCTCCTCATCCCAGTGATCTCTGGGATGATTCTGTATCATGCCATGTGGTTGAGGATTGAAATCTCGTTACAGGAAAAAAAGGAGCATTCCACTTTATTACTTAGCATTTAGAAAAACAAGTCTAATTGGCTTCTGCTGTGCTTTAATAACTAAAGAACAACAAAGGCATTTAGTCATTCACATCATTTCCTGCTTTTAAGGATTTTAAATGTGACTCGGTGATTAACATTAAAAAGTAGCTACTATGCAGACATAAGAACTACTTCATTTTTTAATTATATTGTAACAGGTATAGATTCGATGTTCTTGACATTTATAAGAGGTCCTTCATTTCCAGTAAAGTAACATAATGAAATATCCAGTCCCGAGGCTTGATCACCTTCACGTGCATTCCCAGAGTTGCTGTGGCAGGTCAGACACACATTTGTGTTTGCTATATAACACTAGCCCAGCCTATGGAGCAGTATCATTGGAACAGATTCAAAGCAAAATATCTCTGTTTTCCCACACATTAAAAAAAACCTGTTGATTTTCTTTTTTTCCCTGTTCTTTGGTGTTTCCTTTGGGCTGCAAATCTGCTGTGGATTTGAGAGCTCCTTCCTCGGTGAAAATTTCCTTTGTTGAATTACACATTTTTGCAAAAACACGTTGCATTTACTGATATTTTCTGAACCCAAAAAGCATACTAACAGAACTATCTTGTGCTGGTTTGGGGGTGTCTATGATTGGTGTTCATAGAAAACCTCTGCATTGCTAGCTAGAGGCTGAGCTGGGCCAGGACGCTGGAGTTACTGTGTTCGAATTCCCTCTACAAGCACTGGCTGGAACTGTGCAGTTCAGCCCATCCCCAACTTACCTATGGTTCAAAGCCAACCGTGACTTGGGCTTGGACCTGTCTCCTGTTGACTGTATTTTGAAAACATGAAGCTTTTAAAGAAAGGAAAGAGTGCCGAGCCCCAGGGTGCTGGGAGGCTGCAGGGCCACGGGCAGCCCATGGGCAAAGCCTGCACCTGGGACTGAGGGAGACCTCGTGGGCAGACACCAGGAGGTTTCAGAGGAGAGTGAGTAATAAACCCTCGAGGCATATGGATCTGAGCTACCTGTCAATGTGCTCCAGACATGTTTCTTGCTGCCTCCTCTCGCTCTGTGTCACTCTAGTGTGACCTTATCAGTGACCATTTGACAGAGAGTGAGAGATTGGCCGTTTAGACATTGCTTCTGTGAAAAGCCTTCCTATGCAATGTGTGACTGGGGGGTGCTACATATGAGTATGTCCTTAGAGGCTCAGCCACAGAGGAATGTGCATCAGCAGATGCTGAAAGCAAAACATGTTCATTTTGCAAGTGTCACACACGCATGGCTTGAGCAGGGTTTTTGGTCCCCATGTACCATAAGCTTCACTCCGAGATTTTGATGCTAAAACAAAAAGTAAAACCCATTTGAAATCACTATCCTCTTATATTCCTTGAACTTTAGGTATTGGGAAGGAGGGGAAAGAAAACCCTGCGCTTCTGTCATACTTGTGTCAGTTGTTTGATTTGGTTTGTCTGGCGTATCACATGCCTGCAGAACCCACCACTGCAAGTCTGCAGAGTGCCATAACACCTGCAGTAATGTATAAATACATTAAGCAGAAGTCCTGATTTTGTAGGATTGCTGCTGTTTTTCATTCTTCTCTGGGACTGACCCCTGCAGATCTGGGCCTCAAAGAGGTATTTCATGACAGAAGGAGCTCTCAAATGGTGTAAGATGTGTGTCGTGGAAAGGTTGGCATCATATTTCTTGTGTGTGAAAAGGACAGGAAAAATCACCAAAATGGACTATAATGACTGATTCCATAGAGCTTCAAACTCCCTCAAGGCTAAAACATCTTGGGCCTTTCTGAAAAGAGGCATATATTTCGAAGAGAAGGGAGAGGGGGAGGAAGTGAAAAAAAAAAGCCTAATCTTCTGCTGATGTGGCCTTGGCAATTGACTGAACTGACAAGGCTGTGTATTTGTAAAACAAGCTGTGCTAAGTATTTTTTCGGCCTCGTGTTTAGAAACACACAGAGAGAGGGGGGAAAAAAAAGGATAAATATGGAAATCAAATGTAAAAACTTCTTGCACTCACAACCGGCTTCCCGGAGGGAATTCCTGCCTCTGTTCTCTGCTCTTCCTCCACTCAGCAAAACGACTGCCAGTCATTAAGCGAAGCTGTACGGCGCTCGCTGTACAGTAATTGAACACCAATGGGCCCACCCTCATTTGCATCCCCCATCTCTTGATTGGCAGCTGTACATGAAATGCCATATCAGTTGAAAGTATGTTGTGAGCTGGCACTAATGATCCAGTGGCTCCGGGGAAACCTGCCATATTGTAATTCGGCTATCAGGCATGAAAGAAATAATTCTAAGTGCCAGCAATGTGAAGCCGAATAAATGTTTCAGTGCTGCAGGTTGCCAAGGGTGACACTTCTGATTTAGTATAAACGAATGCCCCGTTGCCTTTGGGGTTGGGGGAGTTCGCATTGTATCTGAGATGTGTGTATAAAACATTAGTATTAGAAAATGGCTTCGGCACGGGATGGGAAACAGAGGCCTGGTCCCAGGCGGCACGGGAATGTTTACAACTAATGACTGGATGAAAGGATTTTTCTACCTACTGTAATGACAGGCAAAATAGGATTTGCTTTCCCTGAGATGGAGAATAATGGCTGTGTTAACTCTGCCTTTCCTTTTTCTTTCTCTCCCTAAATGAAATGCTCTTTTGTAAAGAAAATCACATCTATTTTCTTCAGTGTAGTGGAGGGAGGTGGCGGATTTAACTCCTTGGGAGTGTGGGGGTTTTGGATGGAGAGAGGTGGTGAGGGGGTTAAATGGGTGGCCTCTCCAGCTTACCCCTCATCACTTATCATAGGCATCATGCCAGAAAAAGATTTTTCCAATAGCTTTTATATTCTTGTTTAATGTTAAAAAAACTAGTGAGAGATGAAAGAAAAGATTCCTGATGCCTTAAAACCGTAATGCAGACAGTTTTCACTTTAATATTTCAGCTCGCACACATTAGTGTGTCACAAAAGGTGAGACTGGAGGGACAGGTGTCTGCAGACACTTGGAAATGGGGAAACAACATGTATGAAGAAGCTGGTGCTCTCCTATTGTGACTGTACACACACAGCTGCAGTAATTATAAATATAGCTAATTAACTACATCTGCACACGGGATGATGGGACTCTGCAGTAGCTGCAGACATAGGTACAAAAACCTGCCAGCATTTGTTTTGGTCTCTTTAAAACAAAATCCTCTGATATCTTGGAGAAGGTGTGTGAACAGTTTGTGGACTCTTCTCTTTCCATGTCAGTTCACAGACAAGGTGAATTCTTCATTTTGTTATCCATACCTAGTCTGCCTTGCAGAATGGCAATATCTTCAAATTTGGATCACTATTATTAGCCCCATCTCTAACCTCAGTAGGGTTATCTGAAAACCTGTCTGGCAGAGAAAAAACTCACAATGATGCAGAAAATTAATCCATTTCTTAAACTTGCAGCTAAGTAGTAAATGAAAATCAGCTCAGTTCAGCTCAGTAATAGTTAAGCTGCTGTGTTGCTGAGCCCTCACCTTTTCTGCTGTCTGTGTCATTGCTGTTTTCATGGATTATTATTACTTTCCTTTGTTGTCTCTTGTTTTATACTTTTATACTAGTTTCTTTTGGAACTGAAGCCACATTTCTGCTTCTCACAGCACCTAGCATGGTGGCAGCTTCTCTCATTGCCTGGTGTTTTGAGGTATTAGAATAACACAATTGATAACATTGAATAACAGGACACACATATCTTTATGGATAAAACAGAAGCTGGACTCACAACAGGGATCTCCTAGCACCATGTGAGGTGCTGCCTGTGAGATGCTGGGTCTTCTCTGCTCTCGTGTGCACCAATGAAAATTGAAAGCATTCAGTATCACTCAGGATCAGATCCTGACTATTTTGTTGAGGCTTTTATTGTTGTTATGGTGCCCCATGATGAGATACCATCTGTAATTTGTGGTCAGTGGGGATGCAGGAAGAAAAATGACAAATTAAAAGCACAAAATGCTTTAAGATGAATGAACTACCTGAGAAAGAATGTGTGTCAGCCTGCAATTTATGAGGATAAAACATCAGAGCTGACAATCTATTATGAGAGATCAGATGAAGCCTAAAATTTTGGATATAGATTTGAATAGCCCCAAACAGAGACAGCAGATGGATTGGTAGGCAGATATTCAGGGATTTCGTTTGGCCCTTCTTGAAAACAAGGAGGATTTCTTTCAAACCATGGCTCTTGATTTAGTTTCAGATGTCAATCACTTGGCATCTTCAAAACTGTTTGGAAAAGTGTTTTGGTTCAGCTGCATCTCAGCATAATAAGCCTTTCAGAAGTGACTGTTCAGACACTGAATATTATTGCTGTTATTTCTATGCTGTCCTGCATCATCTGTATCCACACAGAGGAGACTGGAGAAGGGCTCAATGTACACACGAACTCCACACAACTCTGACACATTGGATCATGGGATCCCAGAATAGGGAGGGGTTGGAAGGGAGCTCTAGAGATCATCAAGTCCAATTGTCTACTGAAGCAGGTTCCCCTCCATCAGGTCACACAGGAACGTGTCCAGGTGGGTTTGGAAACCTCCAGAAAATGAGACTCCACATCCTCCCTGGGCAGCCTGGGCCAGGGCTCCCTCACCCTCACAGCATCTTCCCTTGTGTTTTAAGTGGAACTTCCTGTGTTTCAGCTTGTGCCCAATATCCCTTGTCCTGTCACAGGACACTACAGAAAAAAGTGTTGTTCCATCTTCCTGATATCCACTTTCTAGTTACTTATAAGTGATTATGAGGTCTCCTCTCAGTCTTCTTCAGGCTAAACAGTCCCAGGTCTCACAGCCTTTCCTCGTAAGACAGATGTTCCAGTCCCTTGATCATCTTAGTAGCCTAGCACTGGCCTCTCTCCAGCAGTTCCCTGTCCCTCCTGAGCTGGGAAGCCCAAAGGAGGCCTCACCAGGGCAGAGTAGACTGGGAGGAGAACCTCCCTTGACCTGCTGGCCACACTCTTCTTGATACATCCCAGAATGCCATTGTTCTCATGGCTCCACGTTCATAACCTCCCACAATCACGTCTGGGCATCTCTTGGGCACATGTACTCTTTTGGCATCCATAGTGACAATGAGTGTCACAAAGAGGAGGGGCTTTGTGAAAAGTAGTTCCTCCTGCCTGCTGCCAGACTATTGCTGATCCAGAGAGCAGCACGATGGGACCTCTCGGCAGGATTTCCTGCTCAGGCTCCTAGTGTGTTGCACCAGTCTGCAAAGCCACAAGAGTTTGCTGGAAAGGACTGTCAGAAACACTCTCTTTTCAGTCCTGGTCACTCAGGTGCTGTCACTCAGGGACATTGGATGGCCTTATCTTTTAAAAAAATGTCCAGTCTTTGGGAAGCAAAGGAAATATTGTTGTCTTTTGTATATTCTCCTTCAAATAAAAACCCAAAAGCTTCTCACTTCTCGCTAAGAAAGGCTGGCTCCAGGCAGCTCTCATTTATGTTATCCATATTCTAACTCTGTGTCCCCTGTTCATTCATCCGGATTCCAAGATTTGCAAAATAACCGATATATAAAAGGTGAATTATTGTTTTTTAAATATAATGAATGATATATTTGTCTTTGTAACACACTAGCTATGTTCTTCATTTTTGTAACAAGTCTCTTTCCTAATATAAATATCCCCAAAGCGAGCGAGATGATTTCAGTAATTTGAGAGTGGAATGTATTCCATGAAAGTTAATAATATGGTGCATCCCAGAAGTAAGACAAATACAAAGACATACAAACCAGTTGATATCATTTTTATTTTTATAGATGAAAATCCTGGGAAAAGCTTCTTTAAATTACCTAAGTGTAAAAACAAATCCTTTCTAATAAAGACAATAATTTATGCCGTAATGAAACTTGTCACATAGTTTATTTTGAGTTATTTAAAAGGATTAATTTTGTAGAGACAATCAGATGCAGAGTGCTTTTCTGAGAGGGAATTGCATAAGTTTTTTCCAGAAGTGGATCAAAATCACAGTGAAAGTGTGAGCCAAGCACCAGTCATCTCTCCAGCTGCCTGTTTGTGTTTAGCTGTCCATGTTTGTAGTTGCAATCACACACAAGTCATGCAAAGTAGGTGGTCAAATGCATCTGCAATTCTGCTTGGCCAGTATCAGAAGTAATAAATGTGGTAAGGCAGAATAAATATGCAAAATATAGTACTTTAACCTAATAACATGACCACTTGCAAGCTTTAGCATAACACTGAAAATCACTAATGGAGCACTGTGCAGATTTTCATGATACAAGCAGTCAAGAATCATGCATAATGGAACAGTGCAACAGCTAACAGCAGATTCACACAAGATAATTTAAACTTGTTTGTATGGAAATGAAGAACTGATCTTTGAAGTGGTCCTTAATGAGATTCTGCTTGATCCTCTCTGTATCCGGAGAAAGTCTTCCGTTTTCCTTTTGCATCCGGCTCATGTTGCTGGGGTGCAGAAAAAGGACTTGTTTAAATTATGAATGCCAATTTGCATCTACATGATATTAGGTGAGAACTAAGTGCTGCCAGTGACTCCACGTGTGTTTGCAAAACTGTTATTGAAAGCTATATATGTTTATAGTCCACTCCTACACTGCATGTTACTTAGCCTAGCGTTCCTTGTAAGCGTGGCAGAGCCTTGATCATACCTACAGCTTAATGCAAATGAATCCAAAGAGATTGTGATAAAATTGTCATAGAGATTAATAATACAGGAGAGCAATTGCCACCTCACATGTATGTTCTACCACAGAACAAGTACTAGGAATCTTGGGGGTTTTCTCTTTTTTTTATGGATGATTTCATTCCCACTCATTTGCCTGAGCACTGAAATGTGCTGAAAATAGTTCTGCAGTTTGTTGTCGAAGCTATAAACCTCCCCTCTGAAAGGGCTGGAAGGCAGACGCCATGCTGGTGCATCCTGGAATATCTTAAACTACTACGAAGGTTCTCAGCAAACTCCCCCATACACCGTCAGAAAATATTGCTGAGTGATCAGCCTTTTCTAAACCTTAGCTCTGTCTCTGAAAGCGTCCATCTGGCAAATGAGGCTTTGTTTGTGCTTTTGAAAGGCAGAAGGAAAACATTCGGTTGGGTTTTTTCTGTCTGTTTGTTTGTTTGTTTGTACAGTTCAGGAGATTAAGGAGGACTTCTTTAATGATTATGTTCCCATGAGGGGAAAACACCTTTCTGTGAGCTACAAGTTCCCTCATCTATTTTTATCTTCCGATGGGATATTTCTGCCTTCAAAGGGAGCAACCACAGCAAATATCTTGAGATGACGTTAGGCTCCTAAGCTGCCTGCATGCTTTTTTTTCAAACTTCAGTTTCTAAAAGGCAAATAATTCTCTGTAATGAAACAGAGAGAAGGAACAGAGTTTATTGTGGTTCGTTTGTTGGGGTTCACATAAGCCCGCAGCAAGCTAATATGTCTGACTCTCTAAAGACGACCATGGAAATCTTCTTGCTTTTAAGAACTGAATGAAAGAGTAGGTATGACTTGCTCAGATACACAGGAATAGGTCTTGTAAAAGTTTCCTGCTGGTGGGTATGTTCTTTAGCAAGGGTGATCCTGAAAGGCATCCAGCCTCTCCGATGTGACAGACAAATATTTTTCACCTCTCCCTTTTGACCGTGAATAAGGACTGGTGTGGGCTGAATGTACCTAACCTCAATCAACTTAAAAGAAATGTTTGATGCTAAAGACAGAGCTCTTGAAAGAAACTTCTAGAAAGAATATTTGGCTTTCAAAGGAAGACACATTATGAGACCTAGAGCACCTTTGGCTCGTGGCAGGCTCAGCAGGAGTGGCTGGGATGCAGCAACTAGCAGAATTCTTACTCTGTGCTAACTGGGCTTTAGATCAATCCTCTCCTCTCCTCTTGTGGCTTTCATTCACAATTTCCTCTTTAACAAGTTTGTCATCACAGGTGCTTTCTATTGTGAAGCAATAGGAAACAAGGTTTGGTGTCAGGTGTTTGTTTCACATGATTGCGGAGGGGTGTGCTGGTTTTGGTTGGGACAGAGTTAGTTTTCTTCTCAGTAGCCAGTAGAAGCCATGGTTTGGATTTAATTCAGAGATGCTTTTGTTGTTTCTGAGCAGAACTTACACAGAGCCAAGGCCTTTTCTGCTCCTCACCCCACCCCACCAGCAGGGAGTCAGGGGGTGCACAAGAGTTTGGGAGGGGACATTCAATGCCCTGAGCATTGAATGGATACTCAGGGTGGACCCAGGCCTCAGAGGGAGATTCGGTGGCAGATTTGGCTTTTGGTTTCTATCCTGAGCTAAATCACTCCAGAACCACTGCATTCCATGGCAGCTCCTGGTGAGAAGTGCCAGCTGCACAGCCCAGCCTCTCCTGTGCTTCCTCACCAGCAATGCCCCTAGCTCTGTTTTCAAAAGAAATCTGTGTCAAAAACCTTTTCCTTTATCATACACCCACAGGTAAATTAATGGTTTGTTCAATAGAAATAATTATCTGTTAATTTTTCTTCTGGATCACTATCTAAGCAGGAGGATTAAAAAGAAATGGAGATGTCTGCTCTCCTGTTATCTCAAGTAGAAGACTTTCATAGGTCTGTCTCATTAAGGCTAGTAGGTGTTAATAGTAGGTGTTAAGATGTAAATCTGGTCCTAGAAAGGATGAGGAACAGCCTGTATTTCAACGTGTTGGTCATGTAATTACAGACTGATTACAGGCTTACATGTGTGCCATTTCCAGTGGGACAAATGAGAGATGAGGAGGCCGATAAGGTCACACATTCACTCCAGAGGTGTCAAAGTCTATTCTGTGGAAAGGGCCAAATTGCTCTTAAATTATGATCCAGGGGCTTGTGCTTCAGCATTAAGGTCATGCACTACCCGTGATCCACAGCAGTCTCCTGCTGAGGACCCTGGGAAGTTTGCATAAAGGATAGAACAAGACAAGAAATAAAGGAATTCCCCATTGATAAAGGGTCCCAGTGTATTTGACATCACTCAGTGGGGAAAAAAGACCTTATATATGCCACGCTTTACACCACAGCTTCCCCTGCCTTGTTTGCTTATATTCTGGCAGCAACTGGACACATGCAAAGACAGCAACTGCAAGCACATGGTTTTCTGGAAAGTCTTCAGAGCTCCTTGTGTTAGGCTTGTTATATGTAAATCCTTGTGGTTGATGCTCTTGCCATTGTGGTTCCTATGTTCTTTATTTTCTTACTGGGAGAAACCTGATTCTTGGACAGTGCTGTTTGTCCATCCTCCAAAACTCCTTCCAAGTTCTTTAGGCTTTCTCCTCTTTACTGAAGCATCCAAAAACATTTTCCATACCTGAAAGCTTAGGGCTAGTGTATTCAGTATTTTTTTTACAATGGGTTTGAATAACCCTTAGAATAACACTTGTACAGAAAGATCTTATAAAATTGAGTCTGAAAAAAATATTTAGTATCTCCTCTGTCTTTTAACCACAAAGTAATGCCCCAAAGAGGAAGATGCAACAAAATCTGTCGGACCAAACAGGCACTGATTGGAGCTTACGTCTGTGTTAGCTGAGCAGTCAGATCGCTCTTGACAAGAAGCTGTGGAGAGCTGATGTTGCATGAACTCTTTGGTTTGTTTCCAACTCAGAGCACAGCTCTCAATGCATGTGCATGCATGTGCCCACGTGTGTGCTGCAGACACCGTCACTAACTCACCCCTACCAAATTAGCCTGCAAAACAGTTGGGGTAATTTAGGACTTGCACTGCCTGATCATTGGTACAGTTACAACAAATAAAACATTTTAATATGAGCAGTCATTGACTGTTTACTGTATCATATTGCTGGGAGCTGAATGTGTGCCAAATGCTATAACAGAAGGGAGCATATGAACTCCAGAATGATGACACTAATAAGGAAATTACAAAAGGCCCAACAAATGGCATTTGTGTTAAATCAATAATGCTCTGTTTGTTATTTTTTATTCTAATCTTTCTTCTAAAAAAAAAAAAAATTATCTTTCCAAACAGTTGGCAATTCCCATTCTTGTTCTTCTTCCTGAACATAATTAAAAACATGTTGTGGCGTCTACTTAAGACATCAACTTTCCCAAGCCTGTCTTGTCCACTGCGTTTTAAACAAAGACACTTGTTTTGGCATTGTGCCCTTAATTAATCATTTGAGGCTTTATTGCTGTACAAAAAATGTCTTTGTTTAATGATTCATCACAAGCCCAATTTCTGCAGAACTTAATCAACTGCAGAACTAACTTTCTAATCAGCTTAAAGTAAAAGAAAAAAAAAAAGAACAGGATTCCTTTTGGTGTATTGTTTTGATAAAGATGCATTCATTCAAGACACACTAATATTCTGGACTAGTTATGATTTAAAACTTCAGAGATCAGACTGGTCAGTTAACTTGGTATTTCAGGAGAAGGAAATCTGTTTCTTACTGAAAAGCATGATCCCTGAAGTCCTCACCAGCATCACTGGCTGCCACTTTCCGTGCAGTGCAACTGGAAGGCACTAAGCAGGCCACTTGTGAAAAGGGGCTCCAGACTTCGAAGATAAATTTGCAACATAAAATTCAGTATGATAGGATAGCAATAATGAACAGGGCTGGTTTTACAAAGTGCAGAGATTATTTTTCACTGTGTTTGCTTTTTTCCCTGGCTCTTTTTTTCTCTTTTTTTTCTCTTTTTTTCTTTTATAACAGAACATTCTTCCATTTTACTTTCTCTTTAAGTCTCCTATGGGTACCATCAAACTTTTCTTCTAGCGGTAGATTTTTACAGTAAATAAGTTTCCCATAGGACAGTATAGGAGAGTCTTAAATTTCCTGCGATTGTTTTGTTCTTCCGTTTGATTTGGAATGAAAAGTTCAAGAAGAAGGAGTTCAAGTCCCTAAACGACACAAAAGAGCAGTTGTGTTTGAGTGACCATAAGCCAGACCTAGTCCTTGCAGCACTAGAAGCTATGCAAACACATTGCAGGATATACTCCTTGCTCCAGTAGAGATTACACAGATACAACACACGCAGATTGCGAGATGATACTCTTTGGCTCGTTGTGCAATTCATCACATGCAGCTGAGGTGCAAGTTAAATGACTGACATCTGACAGACACAGATATGATAGCTCAATTATTCCAGACGCAGGAGCAAAAGCTCCTCTGAATTATACTTGAAGCTGTCAGAATTGCACCAGTGTTACCCTCAAGATCTTTTTTCCTTTTTATTTTTTTTCAAAATTAAGCTTTTCTGTGTATTTGTGAAATTATACAAATCCTCAGTCCCCTAAGTAACTGTACACAGCTTGCACTGTGTCAAAACATGCCTACATTGAGTAAATATATTATTATGCTATGTTAATGTGTATTATGTAACGGTCATCTATATTAATGTATTCTCCATGGAAGATGATTGTGTTCATTTATTTGAGTTTATAGATTATGCTGGTATCTACATTTGGATTTTTACTGCACAATTTCCTTTTTCAGGTCAGGTAAGGAAGTACTTCATTTAATACATTAATGCCACACTCCCTGCACTGCAACGAGTTGTGCCAGTCCTTATTACCCCCCTCAGATGAGATTTTGATTTTGACTGAAAACAACAAAGGAGGTTTTTGTGCTCATTGTCACTTCTGTGACCAGAGGTGTTAACATCGTGAATGAGCTCTGCAGGGTCCTCAGCGCAGGCTGCCAAAGCAAGACAACAAAACAGCAAGACCATTTGCTTTATGAGCATCTCTTTGAGTCTTAAAACTCCAGCAGTTCACCTGTGGCACCCATGGGAGCCTGCTCACACCGAGGGGAGCTGAACCCTTTTCCCATTAGCATCAACTATGACGAGAGATCATTTCAAACCTAAATGCTCTTTGTTTGCATTTGTTGATTTTGATGGTGGTATAAAGTGACACAGGGCAGACACATGTGGTGTGTGAGGTTACCAGCTTAGCTTCATAGCCATAAGAGTTTGCACAGGGAACACTATCAGAGCTCATCTTTGACCCAGCAGCAGTAGCAGAGGGGCTGAGCCTGCCGTAAACATGCTCATGTGATCCTTACTGTGCCAAAGTCTCCTTCACCTTTGCAACATTTCCTTAGGTTTTTGGCTAAGCATGACAAACAGCCAAAACTTTATTAATACCCACTGTGTGCTGAATCCTCACAGTGCTGGTGCCAGCCAGCAGCAGCTCGGTGCAGCGGCAGCTCATGGAAGCAAGGCAGCATGGCAATTGTCCATTGTCTCTTCTCTCAGGAAGCCTACTTAAAAGCACAGGACATGTCCTCTGGCCTGATCACCAGGGTTACTTTTCTTTGCTACTTGGCAGCTGCAAAAACGAAACCCAGCTGTAAAAAATAAGAGTCTCTTCTCTATTTGGCAAGGTCTGGTTGGAGCTGGAGTGTGCGCGCGCATGTGTGTCTAAGCAGGACAAAAGCCAACTTGATTAGCAGTGTAGTGTGAACAAGTGTTTGCCACCAATGATATTCTTATATATTCACAAGTGCTGGTTAAAGCTAAGGTATAACATGTGTGTGTCTGTGATTGTGTTTAATAGACTGTTGAAAGTCAGGCTGTCACTCCCCAACCCCAAAGTAAGGCACACCAGCACGATACTGCAGTTGCTCTCAGCTAAGAAACATCCTTCGAGTGTACAGCCAGAGCAGAGCTCCAGAGCTGGTTGTCAGTGATGTGCTCTGGTCTTTGGGCAATGTCCAGCTTTCCATAATGCATTAAACCACTTCTGTGTGCAAAAGTCACTTTTTTGTAATTGCGAGAGGAACTCAGCCACAAAGTGATGGATTCTGATTTTTTCTTCCCATTAGGATGATTTAGAATTGTACAATAAGCATCACTGCATGGCTGCTAGATAATGCATGCTATTAATTTGGCACATACTAATGCACTATTTATGTAATATTTAATACACTTTGCAGAGCTTTGTATTCAGAGAGCAACCATAGAAAACGGACATTCCAGGTCTGCTCCTGCCATTTCATGTTTTCCTGGGTAAAATAGCAGCTCAATGAATTCCTGAATCACACAGAATGGGCTTCCTCATGTTGTCTCCAGAATCACTCCTTCAGCCAGTCAGCTGGCCCCTAATACTATGGGAACAAGTAATAATTAAATCCTAACTCTTCAAAGCTAAACAAATGAGGACAAGTGACAGAATTAAAGTAGAGAGATACCTGGCTCATTATTCTCCTTAAAATTCACAAGGTGGCCTGCATAGGTCTCTGTTTTTGTCCTAGAGCTTTAAAATTTAGCTACTTAGTCCTGCAGGAAGGGCATCTATTCCTCTGTTTATCAGGGTTCAGGCACATTCTCCACCTGATGCAAATACTTGGCAACGAGCTAGAAGGAGCCACAGTATAAACTTCTGGCTAAAGTGTTAGGGGATGAGGACTTGCAAGTCAGGACCTTGTGAAGAAAATCCAGCATATAAAGAGAGAAAAGCGTGAGAATCCTACAGGGAAGAAGCTAGAAAAGTGAAACAGGTAGGAAAAAATATTTGCATTTGTCTTAGAGAGAAAAGTGACCACTCAGGTGAAGTTCATTTGGGAAACAAATAGCTGAACTTTGATTTCCGTCTCCAGGAGTGTTTGTATAGTTTACTCTGCATTAGTACTCAGAAGATCAGTAATGGCTACATCCTGTATTTTATTCAGGAGAAATCCTAGCCCAAGGATAGCAATGAAAAATGTCTGAAATGGTAAACAAGAGGTCTCTGTGATTAGCCAATGTTTGAGCTCCTTGCCCTCCTACATTCACTCCTTACCCCAGATTTCAGTACATGTGCTTTCTGCAGCCTCTTTACTACAGCCGTGTTGATGTGAAGTAGAAAAGGTTGTTGCTAAGTGACATGACAACTGCAAAGTGCTTTTCAATTTCTTTTTCTGTTTTCTACTCCCACCTTCCACATACAACTTGAGTGGAGACTTTATGCTGGGAACATCCTCCTGTAGCAGTGAACACCGTGTGACAAAGCTCCAGGTCATATTTCTCACAGAAGTAGCACAGAAGCTGCTGTTGCTGCCCCAACGGTTCTTTTAGTTGGAAACTTGGGATTGACCCAAGATTATTCCCATTTTCCTTTGGTCATGTGTAAATCTGGGCCATCAGTCTCTGTTCTGAAATGGGTCTAGTGACGTCTTCCCTAAGTCATATATAACTGCTCCTGTTCTCTTTGTACACAGAAAAAGACAGCTATCAGCCCAAATGGGGCACAGCATGACCAGCTTCTGATCTCTGTAACTCAGCCCTGCAAACAAAACCTTGGACAAAGTTTTGACATAGCTGCTCTCGCTGCTCTAGCTGTGCTGTGGCTGTCATGCACTATAAAGCACTAGGTTCTGTTGTGGAAGATTTCTATTTACAATACTCTGCTGGTACTTTAAGTCTCTGTTGCTGAAGCCCTCTTCAAGTTATTTCATCTACTGGCTCCATGTAAGAAAGCAAAAAAAAAAAGCCCAACTAAACTTCAAACAACTACATTCTTTGAACTTTACCTCTTGCAGCAATTTTTATACTACTTACATATCCCTGCAATGAGTTTCATTGGCCAAACCATATCCTTTTGTTTTGTGCCAATACAGTGACTCCAATACTTGATGGGCCCCATCAGGACCTACCACAGTGAACCACAGCTTACCATAGCAAACCACAATAAAATGATAACAGTAAATAGCATTACAAATCTTGTGAGTCTGTCTGTCCTGGGTCCCTCTCTATTCCGTACATGGGTTAAGCCATGACTTCTTGCCATGCAGAACTTGTGAGTGAAAGGCTGGCATTACGCCTGCGCTGTCTGTTCTTCACCACATTAAAAAGGTCATAAAAGGATAGTCAGTTAAAAAATCCTGGTACTGAAGAGAGCCTTTGCCCTGAAATAAATTCCAAGCAAGGCTTTTTTTTTTTTTTCTCCATTTGAGGGGAGGGCAGCAGCTAGAAAAAAATGTGAGCTCAACTATTAGCTTTCCACTTGTAAAACTTCATATATCACTAAATATATTGCCCGTAGAGGACAGAAGCTGTTAAGACGGAAAAGAATTTTGAAGATGGATGAATGACAAAGACAAATGAAGATTTTTATTTTAGCAGAAGTTTCCAAGTGCTGTCTCTGGGTTGGGAGGGTACTGTTAATAAAGTACACTTGACATATAACTGTTCAAGTTCCTGAGAAACAGCTTTGCTTTAAAGTTCAGCAGAGGATCAAAAAGAGTGAATTCTCTGTTTTTCTCTATGAAAAAGAAAAAGAAAGCCCTGAAAAAGGATAGGTTTTTTTGGGAAACGGCATCTATGCCTTTTGTCTTTTCTTCTCTTTGTGGTCCAGAGACAGTGCGTTGACTGACTTCTTCAGAAAGGAGATCAGTGAAATTGTCAGTTGATTACTTCTCCTTGATTAGCATTTATAAGAGCCCTGTGATACATTATTTGCATTCCTATTTAGCCGTGATTTTTGTGGGGCAGCAATGATTAAACTTGTCACAGGGCCTGATTGACAGGGTCAGATCTTCACTTTCTACTCTTTTGAAATTAAAAACAAATGTGTCAGCTCCCTTCATGGGCCGCAGCGCTGTGAAGCTTGCTTGCCTTGTCATCGCAGATAGGTCAGGAATGTTTTAATTTTAGGGATGGATTCTGCTTGTCAAGCAGAGTGTGATGGCGTGTAGTTCTGGAGATGAGATGTGAAGGGTGTAAAACAAAGAATGGAAAGAACAAAGACAAAGACACTCACATTATTAGACAGATTTAATTAGTCTGAATGGATATTATGCTAGATGAAGCAGTGAGCTGTGAAATTAACCCTTGATTACGGATTGGCGGATCATGCTCGTAAAGAGAATCAAACCTTGGTGAACGGGAAAGAGGTGCCATCCTACCCTCACAGCCTTCATCCCCGTGACCCTTTCCCAAGTCCAAGATGGGGTGAAAATCTTTGAGGGAAAAACTGTCATTGGTGGCATTTGAAAAGCTAGAGCAATCTCTCCCTTTTCCGTGGTGTCTGAGGCTACCCTGCCCAAAGAGCTGAAACCAGGTAGGTTACGTGGAGGCAGACCTTTGCATGAAGGATGGTGAGTAATGACTCTCACCCAGTGCAGCCCATGCCCTGTAGGCAAAGGGATGCACAGGCAGCACAGAGCCCAAATCTCCTCTAAAAATGCATTCCCACCTCATTCCTGCCTCTCTTTCCACCACGACCAAGCAGGTTTGATATTTCTCCTTGAAGACGTATTTTGTTCTGAAAAGCTGTGAGTTAATATATTACTCACACTCAAGTGAGGGTTTAGGCTTCAAAAAGGCCTGTCTATACAGCCTCTGCTACACCCTAATGTCCCAAATATGGAGATAGTATGGGAGATTAGGGTAACGACAATCAAGAGGGTGCTGAGTTTTGCTGCATTCGATGCTGTACAGAAGAGGCACTTCAGCCTTTTGTGTGCTTCTCATCAGCATTCCCCAAAGCACCATATCAAGAACTACTCCTCCTAATTAGCACTGCTGCAACGGAAGAAAACAAATAGAAAATACAGTGTTACTCTCTTGTTAGTTCCTTGTCATTTCTTCCAAGTTGTTCAACTAATGGAGTAATCAGCCTTTATGTTAAAAGAGAGAAGGAAGGGGGGGGGGGAAAGCCAAAGGGCATTAGGCACACTAATCTACCAATAGATGTGAGGCCCCTGCTTCCTTCTGGCATGTTTGAAATGTTTAGCTTCAGTGCAAATTTGCATGCTGGAGACTGCCAGATTAAAAAGGAGTGAGACACAAAAACAAGTCGGGTGAGAGACTGCCTAGAAATGGTGGCTCAAAACTTACTGAACAGCAGTCTTACTTTAGTCATGTTGAGCCCCTACAGGTACCATGCTGCACAGTGTTACTTCTCATGACATTTTTTAAATGTGAAATCAAGAACTTTCATTTTTGTTTAATACATAGTAGCATTTAAGTGATCTCTGTATGTGGAGAGAAAAGAACCCTTTGATGAAAGACCTACAGAAGATTAATGAAAGTCATTATCTTTATATGATAGCAGAGAGTTACTATCCACAGAAAGAAAGGAATTTGTGCCTGCACTTCTTTTCTTCCCTGGTTTCCCCATCTCTTTTTGTACCCTGAAAGAAAAGAGACAGCACAAGAAGGTGATGAGGGAATAGGACATGACATGATTCCCATTGCAAAGTCTACTACTGAATTTCTGTTGGTGTTAGAACAAGTCGCTTTGCCATTCTCCAGATGAAAACGATTATTTAAGGACAAAAAACTAGTACTTATCATTAAACCTGAAGACACAGACTAGTTCTGAGACAGAAAAGCCTTGTCATTGAACTGGTGTTTATGTGAGCAGTCACACATTAGTGTTACTGCTTTCAGGGGCCTCTCATCAAAGTCTTTATTATTACAAACCTATTGAGCCATATCCTCAGCTGCTGTAAATCAACATAACTCTCCTGAAATTAATGATGCTACATAGTTTTACATGAGCTGAGAGTCAGGCTCTTCCTTTCTAGCTGTTTATTCAGCTAAATTCTTCCAGTACAGGCCATACAAAACACTGTGCTCTTCCGAGAAGGAGCTGCTTTGCAGACTCAACTTTGGCCCCATGGGACAGGACCCTTGATCCAGGTCTTCCCAGCCCCTAGTCTGGTAGACCAAGTAGGTCATAGAATAATTTAATTAAACAGTTTTAATTGAATTACTTGATTCAATAGTTTCTTGCAACCTCTGCTGCTCTGAGCATGCAGCAGTGCTTTGGTTACCTGTTGCAGGGGAGGGCTTTGCCATCGGCTGTGCTGACGTGGACACATGGGTCAGCTGGGGCATGGCAGAGCTGTGCAGGAGCACTTGCCTTGGACATTCTGTCTGGAGAGGCTGCTGGCCTGTCTTCTTAAAAGAGAACAAAACATATTAAACCAGTGGAAAATGCAATTGTTAATAAATGGGGAATTTCTGTATCTGCTGGCTGTGTATTTATTAGAAATGAAGGTGAGGTTTTTGGTTTCTTTGTTTTGCCACTTGCCGTGTTTCTGTCTGTGGGCACTGAGCCTTGTAGCCTGTAAAATCTTGACGTGGCTAATTTTGTCATTGTGGTGCTCCTCCTGATCACTTTGCAGAGAGAGACACTTCAAGTAGTGTATTCAGCTTCCACACAAAATATCAGCAGACAAAAGGTATCCAAAGGAGAGGTTTGGATAGAATCATTTAATGCAGGAAATGTTGAGTAAATGCTCAAGACAGCCCTGTAGCATTACATATGATCTTTTGGCAACACATAACACACACATATGAAATACAATGCACATTTGCTTGGATGTTCAGTTTTATATTACCACCCTGCTGTTTGTGAGTGTAGCTGAAGGATCTGTGCTAGGAGCACTGGCCCCATTGCCAGGGCCATTTCTCTCTCTGATATTCCTCTGTGAAGAGAGTAGCTGTTTAAAAGAGGGAATTGACACTGGTGTAAAGCAGGTGTGAGCAGAGCAGACTCACACTCCTCACCCAAAGTGGCAGCTTGAAATCATTGTGCTTCTGCCTACCAGATACAGCATGTATTTTCTAATTATATACGCGAGATCCTCGCTCACCTGAGGTTCAAGTTTGCAGCACTGTTTCTCATCACTCAATTCAAAGAGCAAGAGCAGTTACTTGCTCCCCACCCTTCCTTTATTTTTCAAACTGAATTGTTTCAGTAGTAGCTTGGTGTGTCAGCTTGTAAGTCTATAAAGCAGTTTTCTACCAGCTGGAAATCCAACATGCTACATGAATACATAACAGTGCCTAACCAAGAAGGTTTGTAATTCAGTAATTAGCTGTAATTAATGAACACAAAGTGAAGACTCATTTACAGTTTAAATTATCACATTAGCTCCTGTCACCCTCTATGTACACAAAACAGCAGGAATTCAATTATTTTTATTCTTCAAAGCTAATTTAAAATTTAAGGAATGCCATTACATGAAATAATAGGTAGGAAATGTAATAGAAATCACTGAGAACAGTTGGCCATCCTTAGAATGGGAGGAAAAAAAATGCTATCAGTGATGATTTGGAAATGTTGTTTCATCTGTGAACAGATGAAGGATTGAAATCTACGCTCTTTTCAGTGTATTTAAAAAGAAAACGAGTTTGGTGGTTGCTAAGTCTTTGTGCAGGAAGAGCCATTGTGCATAATTGTAAAAGCAGTTGATACTGATAATGCTGTTGATAGTAACATGATGACAGCATGGAAATGCTCACACCATTATCTTTAATGGGGCTGAGTCGATTGCAACAGCATCGAGCCCCTGTAATATTCACCAATCTTAGTTGTGAAACTTCAACCTAGCAGGCCTTAAGTAATTGCCACTTTGCAATCTGCCTATAGCTTGTGTGTGTACGTATGTCTATGTAAAGCGCTTTCATTGTGCTTTTAAACCCACCATGATGCTTCTCTCTGCAGCTGCCACTGATTTATTTCTTTTTCCTCATAAAGTTCAATAACAAGAGAATTCCAAACCCATCTGATGCCACTGCTGTAGCTCCCACATATCTGCATTACAGCCCTTATTTTCCTGTTCTTTATTTCTTATGCAGTTGCCTTTTCATTTTAAATAGGCCACTGGAAGCTGCACCGTCTAATTTTTCATAGGTGATCAACTGCTGAGTTGTGGGTTTACGTAGACAGAGGGAAGGTAGCGATAAGCCAAAGAGAGAGGATTCTATTAGGGAAATGCAGCAGTAACTAATGAATCCTGCCAGTAATTGGGAAGGTGTAAGCCTCTGTAATATCGTAATGATAGTCATCCGTTCTGTGCATCCCCCATCACTCCAAACGATCCCTCATCGTCTCTGTGATCTCAGACACTTAGCCATGCAAATCTTCCTGACAGGACTCTATGTCTTTGTCTCCCTAATTGGACAGTATAGAGTTGTTTATGGATATTGCAGACATTTAGACCTCAGTTGGAGGTTGTTCAAAAATCGTTAGCAAAGTTGCCTTAACAGCATTGTCAAATATTTATTCCCCTGTTTCAATATCTGTTTTTAACCCAGGCATGGTTTGTGAATTAACATTTTGAAGACACACTGGCTCGTTCCAGGCTCCGTTTGAAATTGTTATTGAGCCTTTTGCGTACAGAGAGAACAACAACAACAAAATCTACCATAAGCCCTCGCTTCTCAAGGATAAAACATGAGATAGTAGGGCGAGTGTGCTGCTTTTTAATACCATTTCCATGGGGAAATATTAAGAATGCTGACAAAGGCAGTTCCACTTACCAAAATTACAGGAAGCTTATGGGGCAAAAATTCCAGTTTAGTGTAAGCCTAAATAAATGGAGAATAATCCCATTCACTGCACCACTTCAAGTGAGAGCAGATTAAGAGCCTGTATCATATATATTAAAAAACAATGTCTTTTTACTTGGTCAGGAGTTGAGGGGTTTCATTCTTGTATATCTCTTGGTAATAGGTGAAAAGTAAGGTTGTAATAAATAGCTCTAACGTTGTGCTTTACCAGAACAGAGCTTTTTCTTTTAAAACCTTGGTATTTGGGACATTTTGCCTTTTTTTATGCATAATGTATTTATTGTGTATGGTTTGTGGATTTTCTAAGCACAAGGGAAAGCGTTACAGTTACCTAGACCATGAACACAAGAAGCAAAATTGAGTTTGAGAGAGCATGCTGGAGATGAAAGGCAGCAGCTGATATAGCCACAAATACTGGCGATTTGGAGTGTCAGACGGAGAGATCAGATGGATCAGGAGGCTGAATTTACAGTCCCTTGGTCATATGCCATTTTACTCAAACAAGTTGTCCCACAAATCAAGGAGATTATTTGCCTCAAGAAAAGCAGATCAGGCCTCTCCTTTTTGTAAGCACTAAATTAAGCCCCTAATCTCACAAAGAGTTAACCACACACTTAATTCCATTGCCAACTCGTCTCACCAGCTTAGAATAAACATTCTAACAAAGGAAAATATTAACAAACTTTATATGTTTTTTAATAAAAGCTCAAAATTCAACTGGAATAAAGTGAGGGAAAAGATATGCAAGAATTTGTCTAAAATGATAATTTGGCCTTTTTTTTTTTCCTAAACCCAGCTCTATTTCCTTTACACAAATAGAGGGTGTGAAAACTTCTGCTCATGGGAATATTTCTAGGAAGAATTTCTGAAAGTATTAATTTGCGCCTGTCTGGCAACTATCTTGAAAGCTGTTTGTAGTTTTGGAAATTATTCAGCCAGGGAGCAGTAGAAATGACACTTTATATAGTTGATTAATATAGTAAATGGCAAATTACTGAAAGGGGAATAATCAAAGCCATAGTTGCAGCAAATATTTACCTTATCTGATTTCTCTCGGGTTATCTCAAAGTTTTAGGTACTTCCCACAATCGAATACAAAAGATAAAGACAATAAAGTAAGACTACTTGTAACACAAGGGGAGGAATAGGTGTGAGGGGTTTTTTTCTTTTTGGTGAAAAAATTCTGCATATTTGTTATAATTCTTTATTTTAGCAAACTCCACATTTTTTCAGTTTGTAAGTCCATATTATAATAAACCTACTGTTCCCCTGAAGCACTCCTGATGCTGGAAACCTATAAGCTTTTCATCCCTGTCCCTACACTGATGATGAAAACACTGTGAACTACTGCACATAGAAAAAAATCCATCTCTTGAAGGTTAGAGAAGGCAGAGAACTGCCCAAATGTACAGCCAAATGTATCCACAATGTCTGTCCTGCTCAAGCTTAAGTTTTGCCACCCCTGAGCTCATTTCAGGGCCAGGGGCTGAAGCAAGGACATCCCACCTCTCAGATACCAGTCCTACTGAGCACGACACCCATTTCCTACAGCATTTGATGGACCCCTGGCTGTGCATCACAGGCTGACAGAAGAGCCCAGATTCACCCTGACTACAGCTGGTTCAGTCTCTCCCTCATCTCCAAGCTGATGCCACCAGGTTTCTGCTCCTGTTGTGCTGCTGGTCTTGGGGGAAAGCATTGCAGGACAGGATCTGACTCTCTTCTCCCTGTGGTAGACAAGGGAGCAAATTGACTCTAGATGTGCTTTCTAGAACGTTCTCCTCTAGAAAATGAATGTATTGGCCTTTAGGGTTTTTATATACACACGTACATATAGATATTTAAAATCCCAGCTTTAGAAACTGGTGTTGGTGCAGCAGGCTGTGACACCGAGTACAAGCTGCTGAGCAAAGCAATTGCCAGATGTTTACATAAACACATAAGACAAATAAATTTATTTTCATTATTCACATTTTCTACTCTTTCTTTTCCTTTTTATTTATGCTTTAAACAGCAGTTACAGTAAATATTACGATAAAAAAGTGCCTGCAGTGGACAGAAAGATGATCAAAAAGCCCTGATATAGAGCAATTCATGTTTCTTCTTTACAATCACTAACGAATCTTAACTTGAACCATGTTATGTTCCCATGTGAGTGATAAGCAATGATTTATTATGAAGTGTCACGAAATCGGAATGCCATACAGTGAGACATGAGCTAGTGGAAAATGTGTTCCCTGTTTCCCAGCCTCATTACTCAAAGATGCAGTGTCCCTTTCTCCAAGTCTAATTTACCTAGCTTTGCACTCTGATAGCAAAGGAAACAGCACTAGGAGTGAAATACCTGATCCGGACTGTGCCATTCACCTGCCAGCACAGCTAAAGACATCGCAAAGAGCAGGAAAAAGGGCCTGCCTGGAAAGCCAAACCTATGGCTGATTCATACATTTGAAACCCTAATGATGCTACCCCTAAAAGCAGTTGTTTAGGATTACAGCATCCGTTGTCTCATCAGTACTGTCAGTGCATGAAGAGGAAATAAAACAGGCACTGCGGTGGAGACAAACGGATAAGTTTTCTTTATGCGTTAGAGTTGCGTCTACTCTCTAATGATTCCCTTCTCCCCATGATCCTAATTCAAGTAACTGGCATGTGATATATTTTACAGATAAATCAGCAGCAGAAAAGCATGTGCAGCTCTGGCACCATGGAGTAGGTGATTTACTTGTAGCTCGAGCTGAGCGCACTGATTTGGTTTTTAAGGTGGGAATTCGTGTCGTAAGTGCTTCCTCAAGCAGCTCTCCACTCCAACCAACTAATGCTTTCTGCAAAAAAAGTAACCCAGACAGGCATAGTCTTGGATTTTAAGCATTTTTCTGGTTGTCTCTTTAAAGGTCCTGATCCTTAAAGCAGCACTGGAGTTCAGTCAAATCTTGGATGGAAATAGGTGTATCTGCCTAAGTAAAAGCAAGGGGTGGGTGTTTTGCAGCAGCAGAGAGACATGGGACCATGAGCCTTCCCAAGGGTGGAAGTGGCCTGGGCACATCACAGAGCAATCAGAAAGATGTGTTGACACTGGAAATGATGAACAATATGTTGATAAAAAGGCAAAGACTCTGACCCTTAAAGTAAGTCTTATTGCCCAAAAGAATAGCTTTAATTACACCAGATATGTTAAAAGTTTACCAGCAGTAGCAATTTCTGTTTCAAAACACGATCCCATTCTACTATGACAAAATGTGATAGAAGACCAAAAAGTTAAACTGAACAGAATAAACTTGAAAACAAATTTATGCCCTGCAATTTTTTTCATGTGAAAAAATCCCACCCCATCTTACATCTAGGCATGTTACATCTAGTTCAGTCTGTCTTAAGGCAGCAGTAGCTGTTGTTTTTCCTGTAGAAAATGTGGAAATCATCAGAAGAAAATTAACCAGCACTCATCCTTGTCTGAAAGGCTGAGAGACTCACAAATTTCAAAAATCTTTTTTCTATAGAAATGCTTTATACAGACTCTTTGTGAAGTACAATCCAGAGAGCAGTTGTCTCCCAGCACTGACAATGTCTGCTGTTCCGGAGAAGACAGTGTGTGATGTACCATCCTGAAATATTGTCAGCAAGCCTGGAAATATGAAGGCACTTTCATAGCAAGGCAGGGATGAAAGGAAAGAAGTTTGGCTTTGCTTTTTTGTTTTGCTTTGTTTCTTAGTCCTAATAAAATCTACCAGTGTGCTCTTAACTTCTCCCCTCCCATTCTGTTCAGCAGAGAAAGGAAACATAATTCTCCTGCAGAAAAGTTACAGTGTTCAGGAGAGAGGAAAGAGGCACAAATTCCTTCCTATTTGCTTTAGCCAGTGACAACCTCTGTGTCATATCAAAATACCCCTGAACGTAGAGATAGGGTCAGCATCTCCCCACTCTCGAGTGGCCTTTAGTGTCTCGCAGTGAATCTACAGACATTTTAGCCTCACAGCTCAATGTGTGGGGCTGGGAGAAAACCCACCTGAAGTGGCCTCTAGTTTGATGATTAAGAAATTCTCTTCAGAATTGAAAAAAATATGGTTTAATCTAACAGGGAATTAATTACACTACCAGAGGGGGGAAAAAGGAGGCAATTGAGGAGTTATGCAGCAGTTGAGTAAACACTTGCAGATGATAATTTGGCCTTTTTAAGCACTTAAATCAACTGAGGAAGTCCAGCCTTAAGTGACCCACCAGAACATCCTGACCTCCATCCGTGTAAACCTGGGACTTGAACCCACCACTGGCATCCAGCCAGCAGAACCATAATGGCTTTGTTTATCTGCTCTAAATTCACTTTTTTCAAGGTGTGTTACAAAAGCTATTTCTCTTCTGGGATCTATACAGGTGGCATTTTAAAATGTAGTAAGCACCCAAGTCTTCAGAACCTGCTTGTCACAGAAAATGACACAGTTTGCATGTGACCTGTAATGACAGTTGCTAGTTGAAAAGAAACCAGAAATTCAGCTATATCTTCCACACTTTGGTTACAGCTGCCATCAACTAAATCTCTCTCCAAGGGCAGATGGTGCCCTGTACAATGAACAATTTAATCTTTAGCAAATAGAGAAACTTTGCCAAAAAAATCCACTTTTTTTTTTCCTCCAAGAATAGGCTGTCAATAACATGTGCTCTCAAATACATTGTGATTTAATCATTATCTTTTCTTTATAGGAATAAAACAAAAATTTGGTGTTATCTCTCTTTTTTTTTCTCCCTTTACAAGCCTGTTATCCTTCCAGATACCCCTGCATGGGGCTTTCTCTGTGTGCAGAACCGATTAGGAGGGACCAGTTCAGTGTCAGGATACTTCCTTGTTCCTGTTAGATACCATGTGTGCTGCTCTTTGTTACTGAGCATGTGTCACCTTGAGGCCCAAGCTGAGATCAGGGGTGAAATCTTGGCCTTTCTCAACACAAGTGGCAGAAATCCCACTCTCTCCACCAGGATTTCACTGCATCTCTCTGAAGACGTGGGGAGCTGCAGCTCCTAGTCTTTTGTCTGACTTCATCTATCAGCAAAACAGCTGAGACATAGAAGGAGGTGAAATGATTCATCTATAGCCAAAACCACCAGTTCTCACCAGGTTTTAGCACTCAGGTCACTCTCTTCCCTTCCTCTCCTGACTGCTCCCGAAGGAATCAGTGACAGGATGAGTGCGCCTTGCAAGGCTGGGTGTCCCTCCTGTGTCATCCCTCCATCCAGAATGGCTGCCTGATCTAGATTCCCCAAACCATCAGGAAAAAAAAAAACCCTACAACATTTTTTGCTGATTTTGCTCAGCCTAAGTAGCCCCTGACCTCCATCACCACACAGCCAGCCCTGGCAAGAGGTCACACGTGAAGAGAGGAATGGGGCAGCTTCAGAAGCAGCCTCACCTCCACCCTTACTGTATTTGCCTCTGTCTTTTGAGGATGTGGCTCATCTTACCTGCTTTTAAAATACTCCCAGATCCTTTTCTAGTCATTTGCAGAAGAAACTGCCTGCCCTCAGGGGAACTGCTCAGGCTAACAGATGTCAGCGTTTTCACAAGCCTTGTTGTTCAGGTGGATTTGGAGGATCTAACTGTATTTGTTCAGGGATATCTGCTAACCCTAGTGAGCTGGGCACTGCTGCACATGTTCAGTAGGTGTGACTGGGCTGCTTTTTGTATATATATTTACATATAAAAATAAGTCCTTCTTTGTAAGTTATATTTGTACATAAAATATGCTGTATACGCAGAGGAATTTTTGCCTCTCTCTTAGGTCTCAGGTGGCATGATTGGTACACAAACACACTTGCACAGGCATGCCCCTAAAACGTCAGTGTGGCTGTAACTGTGCAGCCCAGACGTGGTGTTTGGTACCATTAGTCCACAGCTCCTGGCAGAGATGGATCACTGTGCTCACTGCACCGTGCACAATACCAATAGGCATATGCTGAAGAGTTTTGCTCAACCAGAGTCCCGGCTAAAAAAAATCTGTCATACAAAACTATATACACTGATATCAGAAGTTTCTGTAAACAAGCAATTCAAGAAGGAAAAGGTTTTTGAGGTTACTTTGGTAGATTTCAAGATGAGGATTCTTTTATACCCCAAAACTGTTGGGCCAGGCCAGCTGAGGAAAATCAACACAACTCCACTGACCTCCTACAGATCAGCTGTTTTGTACCAGCTGCAGACAGGTGCTCTGATGACCTTGCTGCTGAAATCCAGAGTACTTTTATCTGGCCTTGGCCTTAGCCTCTTAACAAAATGTCTTCAACACTGAGTTTTCCGAGATAAATGCAACTTAATGACTTGGAGTTTTTATTAAATGTATTTTCCATCAGCCCGGGCAATGAGGTCTTTCAGTCCCTCCACCTGGGTGTTACCAGAGTCAGACAACTTTGTATTTAGACAGACACACCCCAGGAACAGCTCAGCTAGAGCCCTCATTTCTCTTCCATTATCTTGTCCTGCATTCTCGTAAGCTTAGATCATGAGATAGAAGTATGTTTTACTTTGACAATAAAGGAGACCTTTTTCCACACTCCTCTCTCCCTGTGGCTCACAGCACAGGCTGAAAACACGAAGTCTGGTGCCTTCTGGAGGGACGTGAGGGGCTCAGGGACCTGCCAGTGGGTTGTGCTGTGTGTCCTCTTCTGCCTGTGCTCTGCTGCTGGGCAGCAGCTGACTGTGACTTCAGCAAACAACAGGGCTTCTTGGCACAACACTTTTCCCTGTGAGGAACATCAGGGACCTTTTCCTGCTGACATCACATGAAGCCTCTACATGTGTTTTGAGTGGGTGCTGCACTCTCAGCAGCGAGGAAGAACTGAGGGTATCAGTTTTCACAAGGATTATTCTTACCTGTCCCAAAATGCTTTCCCACCCTGTTAGAGTGTATTTTCTGAAACAAATATGTCCTGTTTATTTATTTAATATGCTGTTAAATGACCTTCTGGAAAGCTATTCCTTTCTCAAGGCCCTAAAATGGATGGGCAGGCATAACTTAAGAGAGCATGTTCCTTACAATCAGGATGAATCATTTGAGTAGTTACTGTTTAGATTGATATAATTTTAGTTATAATTATGGGTAAAAAGAAGGCATTTAGAGTCTATAATATTGTAATTCATGGTAAGAGGAGTCCTAAATGAAATAAAATCTATCCAGATTTGCCTTTTCTCCCCATCTAGGTATTCTGCATGAAAGCATGATTCTTTTAAGGAACAGATTTTCTGCTGCTGTAAAAATCTAGCAAAAGTAGGTCAAAAATGACATCTAGAGATAGCATGTTTGGTAACCACAAAGGGGTTGTCTGTGTCTTTCTATTTGGCCTTCTAAGAGTCCTGTAATTTATTACTGTAAGTACAGCTGCAGTGTGAAAGGTTTTGATCCAGACTCCTGTGGACTTTGATGGGTGGATCACAGGTACATGTTGTCATTTTTATTATCCCATTACACTAATAGAAGATGAGAAAATTATATTAGGAAAGATCTGGGGAAAAAAAAAAAGCATCCCAAAATGTAAACACATGAACACATGAATCTGCCTGTCTCTGGAGTACCATCACACTCAGACCGTGCCACTGCAGAACCCAAAGCACAGTGACAGCAATCCCCAAGAGAAGAGCTGAAAACCAACCCGTGGGGGGACAGGCCATGTCCTCCCCGCTAGGAAGCTGTGTCATTCAGTTCATGTGGCTTTTGGCCATGAAGAAAAGGGGAAAGGGAGACTAGAGAGAGCAAACAAAAGCATGGGATTTGGCATGTGTGTGAGCTCGCTCTCTGGCTGCTGGTGTGGTGAGCGGGAGCCAGGGTGGCCCAGGAGGCCATCTGAGCAGCGCCGGGCCGGCCTGCCGAGGCTGGGCACGTGCACCAGCAGCTGTTGACACACAGTTGACAGTTGTCTCAGCTTGCAGACACGTTTGAGAGTTCCTATTTCAGAGGTTTCACAGCTGTGTTTTTGAATGAGGGGAGGGAAGCTGTGCCACGGACAAGGAGTGGGCAGGTGATTGTTAGAAGGAATCCTGAGTCCTGACACATCCGCGCTGAAACAGATTCAACTTTTTACATCTGTTGAAGGCTCGATAATTAATGTTAAATAAAAGCAAAGCTTCAGTATCTGCAACTGATATTTCACATATGCTGTACAAGACATCAGCATAATGAACACCCTCAACGGCATTTTCATAACATAATTTAAATGACAGGTTTTTCTTTATGGTAGAGGATGAGCTACATTCCAACAAATGCCCAGGAAGCAACAAACTTTGCCCATCAACTGCTGTTTGAACATGCACCAGACTGTGGGTGACAAGCTCTCCACATACTCCCTGAATCTCTTCGAGACTTGATAATTAAATACATAAACTATGACCCTTATTGATCAGAGCTCACACTAATTAATTTCCCAAAGTCCTGTCCCAGCCTGCAGTGATATCAGTGAAAAAAGAAAACCCCACAAACCTAAGGATGGAGACTTTGGCCAAAAAAAAGACCTAGGAGTGAAGTACCTACCCCACTGAATTCAATGCCATGTCTCAACTCATTTTAGTTATGCATGAATGTTGTCATGAGTCAAGCCTACGGACACTTATCCTCGAAAGTTTATGCAACTGTCACAGACAATTTTTACAGCAGTGCTAAACCAAACCTGTCCATGCACACGCAGCAGTGTAGAGAATCCTCTCCAGCTCCCAGCTGCTCTGTTCCACCTTCCTTCTTCCAGCAAGAAAACCAGTTGAAGAGATTTCCATCCTTCCCCATCAGCTGTGCAGTCCCAGCCCTGCACTGGGGAGTCCTGTGGGAAAGTGTTTGTGTGGCCCCTTGGGAGAGCTGGACCCAGTTTTGAGCTGGGGTCATGCAGACTCATCGATGGTTGCAGGGACAGAGTTGAGGATTATATTATACCACGGACCAGAAATGATAGGAAAGGGTGAGAACTTCTGAAGGGAGTTTGTTGCCAGAAGAGTTTTCCTGGACCTACACCCTTACTAATGTGCCTCTGAAGAGTTCTGCCAAGGGTTAACTGTGTCCTTAATGTTGCTCTGTGCATGCTTCTCTTGTGATGTAGGAGTGACCAGGAATATTACTAAGCTGATTTATGGCTGGTCTAATACAAAAGTCTAAGGACCTTCCTTACAATGAATCAAAAAGAAAAGGAGTCAGGAGTTTGGCTCTTCAGTTTCCCAATCCAAGCCCTTGATAAATATTTCCCGCTGGCGAGAAAACAGTATTCTGCTTCAAACCAAGGCTCCTTCCCAGATTTAGCACTTTCAGTATTACTACATGCTGCTTAATTGCCCTAACAACATTCTGGAAGCAGAGTTGAATTAATCAAGAGTTATGGCTCCTGCATTCAGCTCTTTCACCACTGCTGCTCACATTGACCAACCAGGCCACAACATCCGTGTCCTGCACCCATGAGCTGGGCAGATGCTCTGCATGTCAGAGCTGCTACAGAGCTTGATATGATCCAAGGCAGGACTTATATGGTGTGACACAGGTAGCTTTCTGTCTTGGTGAGGACTGAAAAATCTACTCAGAAAATCAAATGCCTATGCCACCTTTGCAGTCTGCACCGGGACCATTTGCAGAGGGTGATTCTGCAGCTGAGAACTCAGTGGCAGAAGCAGAGCCAGCTCATGGCATGACTGTGTTTCAGCTCCAGGCATTATAATAGTAAGACTTCTGGATTTCTTTGAAAATTTGAACAAGACATAAATTGACACAGCTTTGTCCTCTTGCAGTTAAAAATAATAGCTTTGCAAAGTGTGAATTGCTCTGGAGCCTTACCTCTGAAACCTAAAGACAACATTTTAATGTGTCAATGTGGATTGCTTTTAATACTTTTTAAGTGAGACTAACGATCTAAGGTATTCACCGCAATTTCAAACTGACTTCCATGCATCCTCAGTTGCCAAAAGTCTCTACATTTGGCTGCCAAAACAACCCCTTCCCTTCCAACAGTTTCTCCATAGCAGATTTGGGTTGCCAGTGCAAAACTCAGCATCACTGTGAAAACTGAAAAGGTGAAGATGTTGTAAAACAAACCATATTATAAACTGAACAGCATGAAGTCAATGGGCTCTTTTGTTTTCATATGGAACTTTTTTTAAAAGCTGAGGGGGTTTTTTTTGCTTTAAATAAAGCTACTGCTGAATTTCCAGGTGATTTAGCCAGGACACGGGGAACACACCGCAGGATTTGAGTTGTGTTTGCTGAAATGTCCATGGCCTTGAACAGAAAATATATTTTTCAGTAACATATTTCTCTTTGCCCGCTGTTGATCTTTTTTTTCCTCTGTGCTCTCTCCAGATTGACTTTCACTGTACTTATTGCTTGCCTCATTTCTCACCCTATTTTTTCCAGTTGTTTTTTTCTACTGCTTTTCTCAGTATCTTTCTCCCAGGTTATAAGCCAAACAGAACTCAATTTTGGGCTGAACTTTTAAACCCACATCTTGAAATTAAATAAAACAAGCACCTTCTGTCTCAAGTAACTTCACAACTTGAGTCACTTAGCACTTTTAGTAGCTGCAGAATGGAAAAGGAAGAATGGTGGCTTTAGTTGAGTAATTGAACACAACGTAGGTGCCAGGATGTCCAACTTACCAGGAGGATTTGAGAGTATATTCTTGTCTGGAAGTAGAAAGAAGCTCATTAGATTGTCCAGGTTTATGCAACATGAGGGAAAAGCAGAGGTGCAGAGTAACGCAGTCTGGACCAGGCAGAACCCAGCATCCGCTCGAGCTCACTCAGTAATCCCTGTGTGGTTACAGGTATGAGGATCTGGGGGGTTTATTCACACTTCTGGGTCTCTGCTTTTTGTGAGCCTGTGGGAGGACAAAGCAAATCAAAGCTGACTCATTTCCAGAAATTGCTATTGATACAAGTACTTATTCACTAAAATCTGGAATCATGCTTAGAAATTGGGTAACAATAGCTGCTGTCATTTTTCTGCTTGCAGGACGAATGCCTTAGCTCCAGCTCTCCAGCCCCGGGTCCCGCACCCAGCCTGCCCCTGCGTGTCACTCCCATCCTGACACTGAACTCGCAACAACCCGGACCGAGAAGACTGCCAAAAAACTCTCGCTATTCTTCTTCATCCTCACTAACAATTTGGTAATGAAGTATTGATTTCCACTCCCCTGCTTATGGACGATATTAGATTTTCATTGATAAACTGCACTGGGACTGTCTGGTCTCCGCTGTCCCTTTTTGCTGTCACTAAAACAAAGTGCCACTGAAGTAAGATAATGACTGAGAACATTGATGTACTTATTTCGTCAATTTGTAACACTTGACAGGAAAAAAAAAAGAATTCTTCATAGTTTAATGTCCAAGTGTGCTACACAAGATGCAGTCACATTGGAAGCTTTACTTTTCATGGTAATGTCCATTTCCTATTTATAACCCCTTTGGGATAGTTTGTCTAAAGGAAATGTTTCTATTCTGTGCAGCTATTACTGTTGCACCTGGGTTGCCCAATCCAGTCATTGCACTAGGGATCAATACATCACAGTAAGTACAAGAATTATTAAGTTAAAACAGATTCTGAGCCAAAAAACCTCTGAACAATGTTAATCTTCTGTGCAAGTTGTTCAAATAGTTATGCTTAACCATGTTGCTGCCAAAGATTTGTTTAAAATGGATTATTTTCAGTTTGCTTTATTCCTCAGATATATATATATATTTAAATCTCCATTATGGTTTATGACGAGACATATGTGATGGAGTGATTTTTAAACGAAAGTACTATTGTTAGATTATTGAACATTATATAAATATAAGTATATCTATATATAAATATCACTATATAAATATCTATATATAGATATAAAAGAATAAAGGTAGACTTCTTTTCTGAGGTGAACGTAAATCTGAAGCTCTCTGTTGTGGCCAGTGGAGTTTCCTTGGATTCATGCTACCGCAGATGAGATCAGAATCTGGTCCTGGTGCTCTCTGGCCGGCTGGTGGGTGAGCATAACTGGCATCACCTCCACCGAAGCCTGGGCAGAAGGGGGCTACAAAGATGGCAATTTGAAATTGGTGCTTGTAACTTTTTTCATTAAAACTTTGAGGTCCCGATTTTAATTTGTGGAATATTCACGTTAATAATGAGATCTAATTAAGACATCCATTAAAAGCCCGTTAAAGTTAATTTAACGTAAAAATTCCAATAGAACTGTATTAGATTTCCTCCATTAAATTAACGTTATGGATTTTTAACGGATGTCTTAATTATACATTATTATTAACGGGAATACTGTATTACACAGATTAAAATCGGGTCCCGAGTCAACTCACAAAACCGTCCAGGATATGCTAATGATGTCACAGGCTCCCGTTACCTAGTGCACTGCTTGGAAAACCAGGCACAGCCCCAGTTACTCTCGCTAAGCGTTTCCTCACGACGAAAGCGACCTCCAATAGACAAACCCACCTCTGCATTTAATGAGGAACTCCCCTTCTATTCTCAAAGGAAAAATAAGTCTGGATCAAGCTATAAACCGCTACTCTGTTACAAATGAGATGTTCAAAGAACACCAAGCAGAAGTTGAGAAGAGGATCTTTCTCAAATGAGGGAGGGCTTTAGAGTGTCTTTTACCATTGTTTTGCTTTAGATATTCAAGGATATAATTGAAGTGCAGCTTTTACAAAATCAGGCTAAACACGTTTGCTGCATTCCCTGTGGCTGGTGCAGAAGGGCCTGTTTTGGCATTGTTGGGGAAATTTTGACATGATCCCTAAACTCAACATGAAGGAGAAAAAAAGGCCCTTCTTATTTACCTCCTAGGGAAAGTGTTGCCCTTATGCCACATATAATAGCAAATTGCTTTTTTTATGGCATGCATAACCTAGATGGGAAAAAATATGGCGCTTGAGGGAAGGGGGGAAAAAGTAAATGAAGTTCCAGGAATGTCATTCTGAAGTAATGAGGCATGGACAGAAAATATACCCCTCACATCATCGGATTGAGATGGCAGTCGAAATAGCTTCATTGAAGTGTCAGCACTCATCCATCAATCAATCATCCACAAGGAAAAATAGCGACAGTACAACGGGGCGGCTTTTATGGGATTTACTCATGGGCATAGGGAATAGCAGCTCAAATGTAGTTCTGACATGAAAAGCAAGGTGCTGATATTATTTTTTATGATGGGAGGATCATAAAGTGAATTGAGAACAGTGAGGTCTGTCTTTGCTTAACCTATTCAACTGGAAATGAACGGAGCTCAACTGGAAACGAGCAGAGCCTTCAGATGGGTTAAGATTGAAGCCTGCACCGTGCTGAGCACTGGCCATTGACAACAAAATTCTATTAAAGCAAAATCAATGCATTAGCATCGAGCTCTTCAGAAGCGGTTAAATTGCACAGCCCAGTTCAGAGTTATTAAGTGAAGTTGCATAAGGTGGGTCCTGAGGCACAGACCCAAAGGCAGCAAGCAGTAAAATGCCACCTGGGAGAAACCACTCGCACATCTCCAGCCCTGCTGCCTTCCCCAAGCTTTGGGACCATCTAGAAAAAATAATTGGCTGCTTGAAGCATTCAGCAGGTGAAGTTTCCCCCCCACCTCACACGGCCCTGATCCCACACCCTGTCATAGATGGGCCTTTTGCCTCTGCTTCGATGGAAGCCTCTAGGCAGGATGTTTTGCCACTTGTGGCCATGGCTGAGCCATCCAGATGTCAACACGGGATGCTGCTGGGAGCAAGGAGCCCTGTTGCTGCTAGAGTTCCTGCTATAAGGCCCTGGCCAGCACCTCAGGGCACCAGCTTCTCAGTTTTGGCAGAAAAGAGGCTTTCCCAGAGGCCCACAGACAGTGAGCGGGGCTTGTGATGATGGTAGGGCACAGGATCCCACCACCACTGGCTGCCCCAGCTGTGCCAGCACCTGGGACTCCAGAAATTAAAACCTCTCTCAGGATTTTTGGGAGTGCTGGAGTCTCTGAAGGAGGTCTGGCCGGCCCAGGAGTGTGTTTTGCTCAAGAGGCTTCACTCCAGCACAGGGAAGTGCAGGAACAGCTCCTTCATTTGAAATCTGGCCACAAACCTTTATTACACAGTGCTAAACCTTGATTATTTTGCCTGCATCGTTGTCCTCTGGGAACATTTTAGGTACACATTTGAATTAAGTGATTGTTTTTTCTTTTTTTACAATATGATATAAAAAAAGAAAATGTATGTCTCTCCTCTCTTTCTCTGTACGAAACTGGATGAGTTGATAGTTTATCTGTCATATAAATCAGGTAACACAGAAAATCATTGCATCTTTTCTCTGTCGTATCTACTCAATATCTATCGTTCTGACTTTTATTCTTATTGGAGATCATCAAAACATTAATTAAAAGCCTGGTGATCAAACAGCAGAATATTTATGATTCACGTCCTTGCTTATTAACAAGTGGCATATTGATACACCACATATCCAAGCTGTTTATGCTCTTGCACTGCAATAAAGCAGTAAGAATTGTTACCCTTACACACCGCTTTGAGAGATTTATTCAGAAACAAGTGCTCCCTTCCCACCACCATCCATGTCAAAATAAGCCGTAACACCTTGAAAAAAATGTTCTTTTTTTAAAAGAGGGAGATATAATTAGCATCTCTTTGGAACCTAATATGTAAGAATTTCAGTGGATCAGTCTCAGGTGGTTTTTTTCCAGGCTCTTCTTATTTAGGCTGAGAAGGAGAAGGACACTTAACTTTAAAAATGTCTGTCATTAGTACAATAATAATTGTTGGTTTTAAAAAAAAATCTTTGAGAATCCACTAACAAACTTGCCCAGTAATTACTTGTCAAGGCAACTTATCATGGCTTTTATTACCTACTTGTAAAAGTATTTACAAGACTGGCCTGCCTAGCTTTTTTAGAGATCATGGAGGACATAAGAAATCATTTTAAAAATCAATAATTATATATTAACACGATAGGGGTTGAAGCCTTCCAAACCAGTTTTACAGGCTATTGAGGCAACTCTCACACGTTCAGATGGCAAAGATTGTCTTGGATTTTTTGGTCTTTTTTCTTTCATTAATTGTGTTTTCATAAAGCACCATATTTATTGACTAATTCATACCCACAGTTCAATTCCTAAGATAGAAGGGAATATTCCCACCAGGGAGTGTCTGTGCAGGCTTTGCATGAAAAGCAAGCTACCCTTGGTGATGGGAAAATACAAAAGCAAGAGTTTTGGCCCCAGACAGCCTCTGAGTGGGGGCTACCAAGGGCAAATTTGCTTTCTACAGTATTGTGCCCTGATAACTCCTAATGGCCTGATCCTCCCACAAAATCCCTGCTCTGTTTCAAGCACAGCAGCTCAGGTCAGATTTCAGCTTGGTCTTGCTGTGACTATTATCTTGCAATCAAACCTATTGAGAAAAACATAGAGGAATGAAAGATGGCAACCTAATTTTTGGCAGAGGTTTTCTGCCACTGAAGAAGCGACTTCAGTGCCCAAGGCCAAGCTGGGCTGAGGCCTCTGGCCCCTCTCCACTTGCCACTGTAACTCTCAGGCTGGAGAAAACTCTTCAGCTCTGTGGAGGTGGATCTCAGTCACATAAGGCTTTTGTCTTCTCAAACAGATATATGATGCAATTTATATTTAAAATTCTCTCTATAAAGACAGTATTGATCACAGATTCCAGATCAATATGTCACAATTACAGCAGGGTTTAAAGACCATCTGTCCCCAAGCAACAACACCAATATAACCACCTCTATATATTTTGAAAAACTGCTGCTATGTGCCCATCTTCCTACCATGCAACCTGACATATTATTTTTGCTCCCAGGAAGCTGTGTTTAGGAGATACATAGAGTTGTAATTCCTGGTTCCTGGCCACCCAAGAAGAGACCTTGTACCAGCTTTTCATTGGGTTTCAAAGCCACAGCAGGCGCAGTGACACTGTAGTTTTGCTGGCCCATTTTCCTGTTCCTCCTCACAATTTCTCCCGCAGGTTGCAACCAAATCTCTATCCTCAGCTGAAAACGATTGGCAAAAATTTACTGAATTTTACTAAAACTAAGAACTTTTCAGTAATGGTGCTGAAGAGTTTGAGCTGGCCATGGGCAAGAGTAAACTGAGCCTTTTTTTATATGTGAGAGATCGGACCACAGCAAAAGTAATATTTTGAAACCTGTAACTAAATAAATACCATGCAACTAAAGGCATATTTCAGTTCACATTTCATCAAACCAAGGTCTTACTTTGTCAGCACTTGAAGTCAAGAGAAGTCTTTCTGTTGGTGGCCCTGAATGATTCCAGAAAGAAATGCTTCCCGGGTTAGCTTTTTTCTTCTTGTCTTAATTATTGCCTCCAGTGGTTGACTTCACACAAATACACAGATTTTAGGATTCTTACTCTCCAGTTGTCTCCTGAAAGAAAGGGAAAGAATAAAAAGTAAATCATAATAATGAGTTTACAGTGATAACAGAAGCCAACAGACCTCTGCACATGAGCATGTGCCAAGCGTAAAAGCCCATTGTCCCTCACACGCTGTGCCATGTCCCACCAGCATCTTCCTAATCTTCCCTGCGACTGCCTCCCTCAGATTTCATTTCAATCTTCAGCTTTATTTATACCAACTTCTAAAAAACAGAAACCAGATTCTGAATTCATTTATTCCAGTGTAAATCCAGAGCTACTCCTTCAAAGTGACTATATTTACCCACTGCCTCCACAGCTCCAAACACTGTCCTCATGGTCCTAACCTGGGATTCCAAACGTGTTTAGATGGTTTTGAAAACAACTTCAGCAAACAGTCTCCAGTGCCATGCAGATTAAATCTAAGGCACAGTCTGCACTTCAGAAGTTTTATAGTTGTGTCAAGGAAGCGTTTGCAAAGCTTTGTTGTTGATGTGACTATGCTGGTAAAAGTCCTAATATAAAAACAGTTGTATTGCTGTAAAGCACTTTATACTAGTACAGCTTATTTTGCTTTGCTGGACCACTTTTATCCCAGTGCAAGCACTTTTATTCCAGTATACTTCAGTCTACACTCATGGTTACTTTTTGTTTTAACAAAGCTGCCAAAAACGTGAAGGGCAGATAAAGTTTAAGATGACACTGATGTTTCTCGTACCAAAGTGTCTGCACAATATTTTCTTTGACAGAATTTTAAAAAGTGAAATAGCTGTACCACTGGACTTAACTACAGAGTAATAAACTTCCAGTTCATCATCACTCTCAGCTCATGAAATGTCTTCAGGCCTTTGTAAAAAGCCTTGTTTGAGACAACAGATTAAACACTAATCCTGGCAGATTGTACATCTCCACTTGAGCTCTAGCTGAGCAATCCTTTTTTTTTTTTCCTTTTTTGATCTAAGTAAAGGCAACAAATTCTTTCATTACACTTAGATGAGATAGCAGGGGGAAAAAAAACAGTATTTTTAAAAGAAAATGAAAATAACATCTTGCAAAAATGCAGCTACGTTAGATGCAGGCAATGCTTTCCCTTGAAAGCCACATCCTCAGGTGGTCATCAGCCCTGGATGAGGGGTGCATTTACAGTACTCAAATATCCATGCAATTGTCTGACATGCAGAAGATTCGTATGGGAGATGTTTTCACTGATTAACTGGTCCATGTAACATTAAAAACCAGTGTATCTGTATATATCTAGGTAGATATGCAGCTAGATACAGACATCTACCCCTACGTACATCCATCTACTTGTGCACTCACTGGCACACTGTACTGGGGGGAATGCGTGTCTATTTATAAACAGGCAACGATTCCGTGGCTGAAGCAACAGCTGGGCACTGTTGGCACCAAGGAAGCAGCAGATATCTTCAGGATGTACAACACAGTATTTTGGCTTTATAATGCAGCAAATGCTGGAATGTGCAATACAGGTTGCAAAAGCTGACAAGCTAAACAGTTCTTATTTGGCTCAGGGTACTTCACTGTCATATGTCTCTGGTACAATATGCCCTTTTGTCTAGTGCTCAGGCACCACTTAGTAATCCTTTGTTGGTTTGGGGTCTTTTTTTTTCTGTACATTTGTTCTGGATTTTATTATCTTGAATATTTCAGCACGAATCATGAGAGATCCACCCCCATTTGAAATAATAGAGCATAGCTGGCCATGATAGCAAAGTCGACAGTTTTGCTCTGCCCTGGCGCTTGTGGTATGTAGAAAGTTTGTTATTGGCAGCATCTTCAGGTTACATCTGTGACCCGTGGTGTTAGGTCTAGCATTTTGTTTAATAATAATTTAAAAAAATAGAATCAAAAGCTCATTTCTCTCAAAACAAAAACTTGTATATACTACAAATTGCAACAGGAAAGATGAAACACATTTTTTATATTAACAACGCAAATGGGACTTCTTTCCGAGAGAACTCACGGTGACTTGATCTGTAGAATGTTTCAGTGCTTCTGCACTACTTTTGTAACAAGTGCATGCTGTATAGAATATATTGCCTGTATACTTAGAGTGGAGGGGGGGGGGCAAGCTGCTTTTCATTGTGCACTGCAGCTTGTTTGGATGAAAAGTTGCGCCTTTGATGCATTTTTATACTGTACATATTTGTATATATTAGCTATATTGCCGTGTTATGGACACAGATTTTGTTATATTTGCTTGTTTTGGTTTCCTACAAAAAACAAATTGGTCCATAATGGGGGATAAGTTGGGTTTTTTTTGGTATAGAAAATATGCTTGCAGTTTTTGTTTTTCTTGGTCATCAGCTTTTAAAGGCTCATAAAGGAATTAGAGAAGAGTTTTTTGGAGGAACTCTGAGAAGCAAGTCTGTGTTTGCATGAGACCTGCCCAATTGCTGGCTATAAAGGGGGGACGGGGGGAAGAGGGGAAATCTAAGTCAAGTTTTGCTTTTAAAGCATGCTTAGTCCCATGGGAAAACTCATACATGTACAATTATTCTCTTTGTATTTTTATCTAATAGTGCCTGAATTATTTTTTTTATGTCTTCTTGGAGGAGCAATTCATAATTGTCAAAATTTGAAACATTAGCTTAATTTTGTTTTCATGACCTCTCATTTCTCCTCCTTATTTATTTTATTGCTGTTTATAATGGGCCCCAAGGCCATTTCTGACATTGCAGTGTTCTTCTTCCACATTAAGGATGTTTTTAAAATTACAAAGATTATTGAGCCAACAGGCTGTTTTAATCAAAACCATGTTTCACTTGGTTTTGATGATTATGAATGGTTCTTCCCATGGAAAAACCCTTTCTGCTGGGAGGACCATACCACCTAGTGGCCTACAGCTCCAGCACAGACACACATCTTCCCCATATTTACTGTGTTTCTCCAAGCCGAGCTGGCAATTTGTCTCCAAATTATTTGCTTATAATAACTAACTTAAACTAAACAAATTGATAATGTTAATGGCATTTTTTTTACCCCTCCCCCCTTTTGTTGATTGCTAAATAAATTTGTATAATTTATACTAGAGGAGATTACTGCTTTTATTGTTTTGGGTTCCCCCAAACCAATTATTAACAATCAGGACTATGTATCTCATTAAATTTAAATCAGGTCAAACCTATTTATCTAAGGCCTTTTCTGATTTACAGGAAGATGACTGTGTTCCTGTGTGTTTAAGTTGTATTTCTCTGTATGATTTTGCAGCATTGGAATCTATTAATGTTGGGGTTTTGTTCTGTATTTTTACCACAGTAAATACATTGTAAAACAAAACAAAAAAAAAAATCCCTCAACTTTCCCACAGAAAACATTACTTTTTCTGCCCAGGGATTTTATTTTTTATTTTTAATAAAATCACTGCAGTTTTAGAAGTGTAATTAAAGCCCTGAATAATAGATCACACATCTTTATCTGTTGTGTTTAAAAGGACAAAAAAAATAGCCCAAACTGTTCACATAATCCTGAATGCCTCATTTCCATAAAAAAGGTTTCTATACATATATTATTTACATTTTTAAACATGGTAATTCTTTCCTTTGTGGCATAAAATGTCTTTTCCACTACAGCTATTGGAAAGCGACTGCTCACATCTGAAATGTTATCGTAATTTGCATCAGGAAACCCAACTGCAGACATTAAGGACTTGGGTGTGTTCAATTATGATTTTGCTGGAGGCTGTCCCTCATTTTAATGCTGCACTCATTGAACTACCTTTCTGAAATCTAGCTGATATGGTTCACCATAGACATGCTTCACAACATCATTAGCTTTGCAAATGGCTTCATTTCAGTCAATGCAGACTTCAGTTTTGGCCAATTGTAAAATGGAAATTTGAAAAGGAAAAAAAAAAACCAGATGCACTTAAAACATGAAAAGAATTATTTATATGATAAAAATATATTTAGATTTTCAAAGCACAAGACTGAACAGAAGTGCTCTTTTTATGCTTTCTGAAGATGTTACTGTTAAAAGTCTTTCTACATCAGGCTTAATAAATCTGTAATGACATTTGATGGATTGATTTTTGTGTGGGTTTTTATTTTCTTTCTCTTTTTTTTCCTCCTTTCTTTCTCTGCAGAGAAAGAAAAAGATTGACCTGGAGAGGCTGCAGGAGTGAAAAAAAAACCACAGGAATGTGCCTGTTTCAGTAAAACTCACAAATGATTTCTAGCAGTCTCCCTTCCCTTAAATAACAATCACTTAAAATAAGAAAAAGGGGAAAAAAAAAATCCAACTACACCACGCTGCATTTGTTCCTACAGATCTTTTTCTTTCCCTCATCTGGCTCCTCTGACCACTCCATGCCTGGGTTATTTATGGTGTAATCTACAGCAAGGCATTGGGCTGCTGTCACACAAATTCAAGGCTCGCTAGCCATAAACCAGGCATGATTGAGATACCAAACACCCTTCTCTCAAGAGCTGCCCCTCAGACGGATGGCTCTGTTTAACACTTCGTTTCCCTAAGCACTCCCTGGCTCCCCATACATCCCCCTGTGCAGGGTGATGTCTGGCATCGGGGTGCCGCAGCTGCCTGGGCCACGGTGGGTTATTTACAGCCAACCAGCTGAAGTTCTCTGTGGCACAGATTCCCAGGACTTGGACTCATTAAATTTTGGTAGGTGCATTAACACCTGTTGGCCAGATTTAATTCTTCTCACCACGATAAAATGTACAATCAGGGGTAGAGCCCACCCTGAGTTAGGCTGAATGACTGTGGGGCCACAGGCCCGAGAGCGGAGCACCCTGCCACGCTGCTGACAGCTTTCGTGCCAGCCACGTGCTCTCAGGCCACTGAAATAGAGGGCAGCTGTCCCCACGCTTGTCTTTGGGAGAGGAAGGATGTGCTGGATGCATCCCCCCACCCTGTTGGTATCTTTCTCCTCTAATTTCCTCCAAATCTCCTGCTTTTCCCAAAGTGACCTGGAGGAGAAGCACTGCCAGAGCAGCACCCATCCCTTCATCAATCACCCATCCTCATCTCACAGAGCCAAAGCTGATGAAAGGCTCTACACTCTCCTCACCCCATCACCCCCTTCACTGTGTGACGATCCCACACCCACACACACCCCTGACACACAACTTCAACACAACGGGTAGCTCGTTAGCAAATCCACTTAGGAGCCAGTGCAACACTGGGGGTTTTTTGGGGGGGTTAAGTGATTTTTTTTAGATTGCAGACATTTGAAGAAACGCCTCTAGGGTGAAATAAAAAAAATAGATATAGATGGCTAAAATAACAAATGAATCATAAAACTTAGAGATGGAGAAGGACTATTAGATCATCCAATTTATCTTGCTGTCTGCCAATACAGGTTTGTTCCCCACAGACTGCTCCCCAGGGCTTTGTCTAGCCTTTCTGACTTAACTCCAGCACACGGGGTCCTCTGCCACTTTCCTGGGATGAATAGTTAATGGCTTCAACATGTTTTATAGGTACAGGGCCAAATCCTGGCCTGGAGGGAGCCTCACCTGCACGGCCCACAGGCCCTGCCCCTGAATCTTTGGGTAGCTCCACAAAGCAGTGATACACACACACGCAGGCTGTGCTGGCCCACACCAGCCTATGCTGGCCTGCACCAGGCTGCTGTTAGCCCATAACACCACAAAGGCCAGGCCTGTTCAGCCAGCAGACACATCCCCTCTGGCCCAAAGAGTGGAATCAAGCCCATGCTGCAGCCTTCCTGTGGTGATGGAGGCTGCCAGAGCAGCTGTAGGCAGCTCTCAGCAGGCTTAAGAGACTGCTCTAATTTATTCCAAGGGTTTGAACTTGTATCTCTTTTTTTTCCTCTAAATTATTGGTGATACACTCCAACAGAAGAACAAACAAACAAATAAAATCAACCCTTCAGCTTCTCGGATGGATGTTTTGGCTACAGGGCAACTTTGAAAGCTGGTTCAGTTGTTGGTTTTGCTTTCATTTTTTGCTGCTCCTTAAAACTGCCTTGATTTAATAAAAGTTAAATGTTTTCATAGGAAAATCAGGCTGGGTGGTTTGTGATTCTTTTATGTACAACACGATTATTACATTATTCAACAATTCAGGAATAAATTTAGTTCTGTCTTACCTTTGCTGAATGTTTTACAATTTAAATAGCTGGTCTGACAGTGAAGTCCGGGTACTAAGGAGAGATCAGTAAGCTCCAGAAGGGCACCGAGGTCATGGTACAAAAGACTTCAGGTGGGACATCACCAAGTCTGTGGGAAGCAGGAGAGGAGAGTCTGGGACCAGGGGCTGAGGTCTGCCACACCAGAAGTGGGATTAAGTGACTTACCTTCTTGAGAAAACACAAAATGGGAAGGATCCAGTTTGCCCACAGTAGCACAGGAGTGCTAGTCTAGCTGTCTGCCCTTCACAGACTGTTCCATTCACTGCCCCAATCCCCTCTGGGGACAAAGAGGTAGCAGGGCCAGGGGCAGCTCCATGTGGTGCCATTACTTATGCCCTGAGTCTGGGGCACGGCTGCCGAGCACATCACAGGCAGAACATGCACAGGAGAGGGTTACGGCACTCAGGGCAGTTTATTAGGAAGATTTATGGTCAAGAAAACAAAAGTTTAGAGGGACAAAAGGCAACCCTACATACCCTCAGCATCTGTTCTGGGCTCATGCTGACTCCTCAGCCCCAGATCACAGCACAGTGCTTAGGGGAAACACAGTTCAAATACTTGCTTTACTTCTTGTCAGCACATTAAACCATTGCAGGTGTGTGGAACAAGGTAAAGACCACTCCATTTTGTAAAATGTAGGACTGTGGTAGAGTGTTCTACTGCCCAAACATAATCTAGGCTAAGATCTTTACATCTCCCTCTGGTTGTCCTGCAAAATACACAAATCCCCAAAATATTAAGTGCATCACATATTTAAATGGCCCTGGTGAGGGAGGAGGAGTCTTGCAGAGATGATCAGATAAACCTCAGCACTAAGAAGAGCATTTGCTAAACAAAGACTGCCTACACACTGAAAATATTTATTGCAATGGTAATGTCATTTGAAAGGTATTTACAACATTTTTAATGTAGAAAAGACATACTTTTGCTGGTGAACTGGTCCTTTTATGGATGCAACATATTTAGAGACTTTGTATAGATGTGGCCTTTGAAATGTGGGCCCTACAGTGACCCAACAGAGCTGTAATGCTAAGGTTGGACATTTTGGGTGCTACTGCAAAAGTAACACTAAATTACATGAAGGAAATATTGCCCAAATAAATAGACTTGAAATGTGAACTTTCTTTTTTAAAAAAAAATATACTAATTCTACAGTAATACTCAACCTTAGTTTATGTAATGATACAAGTACAGGTACAGTTCCTCAGTTGGCTCTCCACCATGTCCTTTTTCCTGGCAGACTATCATTGATCTTTATTTTTAAAGCCTTCACAAGTAAATTCACTGCATCTGTCTTTGAGTGTGCAGGTCAGTGGTGTGATACAATCCAGGGTGTCCCAAGACCAGGCTTATTCCACTGCCAAAAATCTCTGACAAGTTAAAACTCAAAAGCCAGAACCAAAGCCATATCCAAAACTTTTCTTTTACCAATACATTCAAGCATTCCCATTCATTTGACATGAACTTAAGAGCTTTACAAGTGTTTGAGAGTTTTGTTTGCTTGTTTTTCTGAAGTAACTAAAGAAATATCAATAGCTCTGGATAAACTCATCCCAGGATGCACTCAGGTTAAATTAACAAAATGAGAAGTCCCCAAGCTTAGGGAAACAGCAATAATGCTGTGTTAGAGAAGGGAGAAATCACTTTTTTATATAAAAAGTCCATCTGTAAGCAATTGTGTTAATGTTTTAAAGGTGACCAGCTCAGGCTTGCAGAGTCAAACAGCAAAACAACCAAAACTTTTACCAGGAAAGAAATTTTTCAACCCAAAAAAGAGGTTCTGTCAGAATGTCAAAGGCCCAGATTCAGGTTCTGCCAAAAGAGAATTTTCTGAGACCCAATTTGAATAGAACTGTTGCATTCAATTAACTTTTAACCTTGAGCAACACTTGCAGAAGGAGGCAGACAAACAACACAAACATGACACTGAAGGTAAATCAAAAAGAAACAGAAGTTTAGAAGTGCTGAATCTCAGCCCCATCTGACCCTGTGGAATGCACAGAGCAAACCCATGACACCACCATGGAGAAGTGCAGTGGGAAGGTGTTTCCCTTAAATTTTAGTGCAAACACAACCTTACCAAAAAAGAAGCAAAAAGCCTGAGAAATATGTTATCTGGACAACAAAGTGAAGTGCAGAGCCATTTCTACTCTCTTAACTGAGAAAGGAAACCTGTAGGCAGATGTATGAAGTACTGGGGCCTGTTGGCTGAAAACTTGGGGAGTTCTAGAGGTTTTGGTGAGTAGATGGAAGCACACAGGATTAAAAAAAACCCCAAGTTTGGTAAAAATCTATTTCAAATTTAATTATAATTTCACTCAGTTGTTCTGATCTTTTTTTCCCCAAAACTATTTATGCTCAATTTTGACATTAAAATTTCATTTGGCTTGCTCAGGATTACTTTATTTAGTCCTGTTTAGTTCGATTATTTTTGGAACATACATATTAAAAAAATTCAGAAGCACCCCAAACTGAAATAACATATTTTATGACAAAATGTGAACTTTAATTTTATATGAGGGGGCATTTTTAGCTATAAGTGAAAATGGTTTCCTGATTTTCCAGAATGATCAGATAAGCAGGAGGTGTGTCGTTCCCTGGCTCACACAGGTAACATTGGCTCTCTCACATGACTTCCCTACTTACCACTAGTTCCAATAAACTGCACCAAAGATGGAGGGGTGATATCACAGAAAGGTTCTTTGCAAGCAATTATTCAACAAGACCAAAAAAAAAATCAGTAATTAGATCATGACTTTCAGAGAGGATTAATGAAAACATTTTAGAGGTGTAAAATGAGTTTGAAATGCCAAAAATGTTCCATAATTATTAGACCAGATTTGCTCATGCAAATAGTTTTGTACCTAAGATTCATGCAGAGAAATGTCTGTCTCATAGTGATGTGTACCACATTATAAAATGCATCATTTAATTAATCATAAAATCCTGAGCAGTCAAAAGCAATGGTAGCCAGCAGCTAAACTGCATGCTAAATCTGCTCTGTAGCAACACTTTTCAGTAAATATTGATAGGGTGAGAAGAGAAAATTGGAGATAACATTTCTGTATCTACAGATTTCCTTTAGTTCATCTCACTTGTCGGTAAAGTCTTCTAGTTATACTGTGATTACTGCTGCACAAATTATTTAAATAGGTCAACATCTTTCTGCATGTATGGCCTTTTCCGAGGCAGCTCTGTGTTTGTTTTATTTTTATCTACTTTTATGCAACTGCTAATTAATCTAAATCTAAAGTAAACTTGGCCTTGAGATACACAGCACCTTCAGCAGAGCGAGCTGGTCTGTCTCCTCACAGCTGTCTCATCCTTCAGCTGCTCCAGGAGGTTCTTCTTTGCCAACAGTGCCATCTAAAGCCCACACACACTCCAGGCTCCCACTAGCAAGAGGAAACTGCTGTGATTGAAATAACCGTGATTGCCTTTTCTAGAGTATCTCCTGATCAGAACTGCTGCTCAGAGCCACCCCTTTGCCCACCCTTGAGCTTCCACCATGAATAAGAGGAAAGGAGTGTTGCTTTGCTTTCACATAAAACATAGAAGGAGCAATATAAAGCTGCTGTATCTGCCCTAAGCAGATGGGGGTCAGTTCAACCACAGTCAATCATCAAATTAAGAATGGATGATCTCACACCTTTACATTTAACTCTTTTCTTTTAAGACATGGCACAGTTGCAGGTCCACAGTCAGAACAGTGGCCAACGTGGCAGTCAGAGAAGGGTTAAACCAGAGCATTTCTGGTTCTGTAACACCGTGTTTATTAACCCAGCAGCCTTCTCTCCAACAGCTACTAAGAGCAACAGTAGTCAGTAGTAGTCAGTAGACTAAGAGCAAGTCAGTAGCCTGTTGCAGTATCAATGACCAACTCCAAACTAAAGGAAACTGCCCATCACAGAACCTTGTTACAGATAACAATACAGGTCAAAATGGGCACTCTTGTAATTAGCATGTAGTTACTCAATCTGCATAATTACACACAGTAATCATGCTGGAGCATGTTTGGAAATGCTAGATCTCATTTTCCCCAGTAAGCCTAAGTCATCTGAAGATCTTCTGTAGGAACTACCACTTTAGAAGTTAGGCATTAATATTAAGATGAAATTGAATTAAATATACTGATTTTAATGTCAGGAATGCACTCATAACTATTTTTTCCCCTGAGAACCATCTGCAATTTAGAGACTTGCTAATCCTAATTAAATGCACTTTTCTTAAGCATGTGCAAATGAACAGAGAAATCTGCTCAGTAACGCACTTGCATATTTTCCTCTTTCACAAAGGGGAAGAAGAAACTGTTTTGTGATTTAATATTAGATCTTTGTAAGAGAAGATGAGTGTCACTTCTTAATAATTTCAAGATATACACTAAATATCTTAACTGGCAATTCATTAAAAGCACTGGAGAAAGATCACTCCAACAAGCGCTTATAATGCTGATCTGCACAGCCACAGTCACTGCAGAGAAACACCATATTTCAGTTCTGTCTCGCAGCATTTTAGAAAGTACTTGAAGTCCTCTGATGCTCTGCTGGGAGGCAACAAACAGAACCCAGTACCTAGCAAGTTATTGTGCAAAACAGTTCTCAGGGGGCTTCATTGGCATGAGGGGGTCAGAGACCAGATCAGGTCCTGAGTCAGGGATGTGTCTCCAACCCCTCAACTTTATCAACACCAGCAGTGAAAAGGCATCCTAGCTTCATTCACTGTCTCCATTTCTTTTTGGCTTTGGCCTTACCCCAGGAGAGTGTCAACTTCTCCATTGATCCAAGTTAGTCAGCGTATAACATTTCTCTCAAAGGAATTAAGAGCGGGAGAAGTTTTAGAAGTATTAACGTGCACAACCGAGGAACCAATTACGTTACAGAACAGACACAGTAGCAATGAAAAATGCACCTCCAAAATCCCACAGTGTTTAAAATGCAAGATACTTGAAGCCAAGACAACTTTTCCGACTTTAGTTGAACATCCTATACCTTCTCAGCCAGCAAGACCTGTTCTTTTAATTCAACAGCTTGCCCAACTCACAGATTGGGACCTAAATTCACTGGAATATACATCTATTGTCTCTCCAAGAGTCCAATTTATCTAAAACTATTAAAAGGCAAAAAGGTCCCTTAGCACTTCTGAGGGTGGGCACAGGTAGCATCATAGACACTGTACAAATGTGCTGTTCCCAAAGCAAGTGGCAGAGCCACACACCACAGCATCTTCTTAAGCTGCCACACTTTGAAGCTTTTATCTTCCCCAACAGCACCAGTTTTACTCAAGTCAAGAAACTAGTCTAACCTACTCGCACAAGCCTTACCATGGCAACAAGCACCAGCACAGGAACTCAAAGCTTTACCTGCAACAGCAGAGGTGCTGTGGTCACCCACACCAATGTCCTTAAACATGGAAGATTTACATCAGGTCTGTCATTTGATGAGCTTCCTTTCTCTTGAGGACAAGTTGCCTTTGACAAACCTTTTCTATCAGTCTTCCAAGCTCATAATGTAGTTTTGGGATATGGTCAGTTGGTGAGGTCCAACACACATCAGTCAAGTTCCAAGAACACATCAAATAGAAATTTCACAGAACTTACCTGGTTTTACAAACAATTTAAGCCCATGCAAATTGTGAAGCATCATTAAAAAAACCAATCCATGCTTCTCATTTTCAGCACCACAAAAAATGCCTGCAATAGCTCAATTCCCTTTCCCTGAAAGAAAATTACTGAAAAAGAAGAAACAAAAAGTTTCTTCATTATTTTAAAGAGTTTTCCTCTTAAGACAGGTTTTCTGGAGATAGACTCAGTCTTTTCATATAAGCAACTGAACAGGGCATGAATTTGGGTTGTGGTTATTGGCAGGTGTTCCCCCTCCCCCTGCCATGCAAGTACAAAGAAAGTTCAAGGGTATATGAAATTCTAGGCAACTCACTTTAGGAGGGAAGACACAGAAACCAGTTTTGCAAAACACCAAGTCTATATTTACATCCACATGTAATAATATACTCAACTAAAGTGAGATACATCATAAATTAAAATGAGTAATGTGTGTCTACTGCTTGACGACTTCTGGTTTCAACAATTAAAATAAAACAAAATGGAATGAAATAAATACATCAACAAAAAAAAAAATCAACAATTTGTACCTCTATATATGCACTGTTATTTCCAAAGAAACATACAAAACCAGTAGTATCCCAATAGTTAATACTGATGGGCAAAGTGTATTCTGAAGTACAGGGCTGCGCTGCCACAGAATAGTCTTCATGTCCATTTTTCCATTCCCACCCCAAGATATTTACCAAGGAAAAGCCTTGAGGGAAACTGTACCAGCATGAAGAGAGATTAAAAACAAACAAGTCTTAGGTCTGTTTGGTGAAACATTTTAAAAAGCAGCCCTGTACACTTTAATCACAACCCCGTCAGGTACACGGATGATAGTTACAGCATGCATTCTATAAGACTCATTGAAAGATCACACCAAAAAAATAGATTAACCATTTTCCAAGTGAATTCATCTTCAAAAAATAGGCTATAAAAGTGCAAAACTAGGAAAAAAACCAAAATTCTAGATTATGTACATATGGCTCAGCTTATGAACAGGAAAAAAGGTAAATAGTGTACAATTTCCTGATACACAGCACTTCATCACATCGCCAGTTTACAGAGACATTAAAAATAGGTCCCATATACAGGAACTAAGACATATAACTGGAACATCTCAAGTTGCATAATGAAAAAACAAGAGTTTCTAGGTTTTGCTATTTTACATCTGCTGTATGAGGGAAGAGAGCAAAATGAACAGTGCAAAATTTTTCCATTTTTTGTTTTACTAAAAATATATGGAAGTCAAAGCCAGGTACAGAAAAAATTAACTCTTAACTATAGGCTGTATGAGAAGCAATTAGGAAGGAGAGTCAAAATATGCAACCATTCTGCTTTACTGGCTGATAACTGGCCATCTTCCCTTTACAAAAGTTAAACTGCATGTGCATTAGAAAAAACTCTTGTTGTCTTCACAAAAAAATAAAAGGAGATATTCTCCCATTTACAGGTTATTTCTCAAACGCCCAGTAGATGCTAAAACCCGACATCAAGAAGCTTTCAAGCACAGTCAAGCAGGCTATACCACAGCCACATCCCTTTCCAAGTCTGTCGATCCCATATTCATATTTCAAGTCTGTTTGTTTGTGACTTTACAGTTTGGACAAAGGTGCAAAGTAGTTTTCCTCTAAATGTTAACTGCATTGAGTTTAGTACAAAACTAAATGTTTAAAACATTTAGATTGGTATCGTTTCTCATGCAAGTCCTGGGTATTTTCTGCTGTAAAAGTTTGTATGTTGGTTGAGATGTTTAAGAGGCTTCTCTGAAGAACAGTAACCAATGCCAAGAGAAGAATCCAACCATGTTTCAGAACGCCACGCTGAAATCCAAATGTCAAGTATTGCCTCATCCTCGCGTTTAAAAATATGCTGGAAACAACTCCAGGGAAACAGATCCCTCCAACACATTATGGTCCTAACATATACAAGGCAGATCAGCATAATGTCAGCACCATTGCTTTGATGTTCACAACATTTATAAACAGGACACTTTCAGACAGTTTATTTGGAAGTTGTTTTAAAAAAAACTAACATAGTTCAACAGAAATTAAAAAACAAATGAGAATCTTTCACCTTTATGAAAAAGGAGCATTAAGCCAACAGGATTTCACCTTCAATATTTACAGTTTACCTGAGGTGCAATGACTATATATTCTTTCAAAGAGAAACTCTTCAGCAGCACTCAAGTATGTAAAAATATAATTCCTACCTAATTTTTGGTCAATTAATTCTAATGAAAAATACTCAAAAGTCAATGTCAAGATATACATTCTCCACACACCTTCATAACCCAATTGTTTAGACTACTCTTTATGGCTATTTGGTACAAAAATGATAACAGAACCAGTATTATAAAACTGTAGTGTTTTTATATAACAGTACAATCACAGTTTCATTCAGTAGCTTTCACCATTCACTTTCCTCGAGGGATGAACTACAGGTATAACTCCATACAACATGCACTTGTGTCCTTGGACCTGTAGGGAGGAAAAAAAAGAAGTTTTGTGGTACACAACTACAGAACAGCACAATATATTTTTTTTGTTGTTGTGAGGAGACCTTTAAAACAAAGCGAATTTCTTCCACACCCTTGCATAAGCGTGTTTAGAAACTGATATTGTCATGTAAGGTCTGTGTCTTCTATTTACCAAGTAAATGGTGAAAATCAAGTCTATTTTTGAAGTTAATCAATCCCCAAGTAGAAATAAAGGCATGAAACTGAGTTGCTTAAAAAAGTAGAACCAGATAAAAACGGTTAGTAGCAGGACAAAGAAACCTAAGAATATTAGAAGAATATCAAGAAATAAAGTGAAGTATTTTGAAAGCTGTCAACTAGATGTCAGATAGCTCTGGTCCTCAAATATGTAACATTTTTCCCTGAAATAGCACATGCTGATCCAAGTGCTACAGCATCCAAGACGTATGTCCTTAAATTTGAATGAGGAAAAACTATCTGCAGCCCTAGGCTTGAAAAAAGCATACAGATATTACTTATCACCTGAGCAGCTAAGAATGTTGCAAACACAGTGGACTTGTTAAGTTCTGAGATAGAGCTAAAGAACCAAAGAGATGAAGCACAGAAATTCAGAAGACCGGGTTAATTCTTTTAACTCCACCTGTTCCACTAAGAGTCTACAGCCACCCCTCAATCAAACAAAAGAAAAAACTATTTGGAATAACCTCTCCAGTCCATAAAGATAAACTGTCAAGGAGCTATCAGGACATTCTTACTTCTTAATGAAATAAAAAGAGTAGTCTTCTTTGAGGCAATCCTCACAACTTTCAGAAGTTGTAAAATGAGTAATATCTGCATTTTCAGGAAGGACTAACCAACATAACCTCTCATAGGACTCATGAACTGTGATCACAGGCACTTCCTCTCACTTCTAGTTCTCCACATGATGTTCCCTCTTCTCCAAGTACTGACTTAAGGGGAAAGTCCTTTTGTTGAACACTTCCCACTGGTATTGTAACTAATTAATGTGTTTATTTATTGTTAGCCCTTCAATTTCTTTTCAAAAAGGAGCATCTATGCATCTTATGCAAGCCATTGCCATTATTCAAAATAACTAACGCTGCTACATCAGTAACGGGCTGATTTCGTTACAGAAAAGGAGTTTGTATTTTCAGCTCTTCTGGTTCAGACCTTCATAATCTCTCATCATGTTCCACAGCAAACCTTTGATGCACTGAGTCCAAAAGGCAACGTTTAAGTGACAGTTATTCAGAAGGTTTGTTTACCATTTCCTGCAGGCAATGTTTAAGTTTTCTTGTCGCTCGCTCGGAAGTGTGCGTTAGCAAGGAAACTTTCGTAACTTCGCTTCTGGAGCACGCTGCTGGATAAGTGTTGGTATGACACGGATCTCTTTCCTGACAAAAAAATTAATTGAGAGGAGTTAAAATTATTTCCTGCTAACCTAACTGGTCAGACATTCAACTGTGAGCGGGTTCACATCAGCATCCAGAATCCCAGAATACCAAAGATGCTACCACAGATCATCTGATGAGGAGAGCCCAAGGCAATAGATATTCCCAGTCCTATTAAAACATGATATGACATTCAGCATCCATACCCAATACAAGTATTCATTTAACAGCTTTGTCCTGAGATCTCTCTAAATCTTGCTTATTTTATTTGCAAGAAAGAAATGTCTTTGCTTAGCTCATCACACAGCAAGCTTCACATGAAGAAGGTTCAAGTGCTGCAGTACCTTCTATACCATGATGTCTCCAAATCCAGTTTGTGTGTTTGTTTGAAAATTTAATGTTTGAATATGAGCATTTGAGAGGAAAAACAGGCATGAGGCATTATCGCCATCACAGATTATGGCACTTGTGACACTTCAAAGAACGTTAATACCTATTTACTTGAAAACCTTTGTTAAGCAATTTTCAGTCTAGTATACAGGTAATTTCATGTTTATCTGAAACCATTAATTCAGCTTTATATATATATGAAATCAATGCTTGTTCCAGATTAAGTCTTATTAGCTTACACAGGCAGTCAAAAACACTTCATAAAATGAAGGAAAAAAAATTCAAGAATCATTACTCCCACAGGATACAAAAAGCCCAACTGCCATCCATATTCCATGAAAGCTTTAAATGCAGCATTGAAAAAACCTTGCAAGCTTTAATTAAATTAAAATGGCAAAGCTAAATTAATATTTCAACAGAATCTACAAAGCCATTGGAGTGTGTCATGAGCAATTGTCTTTAATTTGCAGCCTCTGCCAGATCAATCAGCCAACAGGTTATCCTTGATAGCATGTTGCCATTGCAAAGGCAAGTAATTTGAAAATAACACAAACTGAGTGGTTTCAGAATGTTTCTGTCTCTTCAGGGCAACACAGAATGGCAGAGCTTACAAGCAATAACAGAAGGCATCATGCTTTAATCAAGTTTGCCAAGTGGAACATATTCTCATGACAACTTGATCCAGCATTTAACATGCGACATAACATGTTCACAGGACCTAAATAATGTTGCCACAAGGCACACAGGCCCTTAAAAAAGGTTTTGACATCATGTTTTGTAATATCACCAGAGTTCAATGAAAAGTCTACAGAAACCTGCAGGTCTACACCTGTAATACTTTGCATACGATATCTTACTAAATACATCTCCAAGGCATTACAACTCTTACACAAACAGTTGTCCTTCAGCTTTTTCACAGAAAAAGAATTTGCAGAAACTTTCATCTTCAGTGTCTGCACTCACATGAAAACTCCAATACTGAGAAGTCTGCCTGTTTGCTACTCTCTCAAACAACTACCAAGGTTTAGGTTGGGCACTTCTAGGCAGAATGGTTGGAAAACTAGGAAACTAGCCTTAAAAATCCACAATTTATTGCACACGATTTTTATTGATGCTGCTAAGAAAATCCAGAGAGATGGTCTTGTTTCACAAGTCTTCCAGTGTAGGTAATGGCCATAAAAAATTTTTTCTTGCTCTGAGACAGCACTGTATAACAAACAATGAAATCTTCATTTCCATGACAACAATACTGTCAAATTAGTTGCAGCCATAGCTTTGAGAGCTCTAAATAACAAGGAACGATAGAAAGTTCTTGACTACAAAGCTACTGTCTCCAGGCTTGTACTAAAAAGGAAGAAAAGCCTACCACAGAGATTTTTCTGGCAGACAGGTGGAGCTTTCAAAAGAAGAACAAGGTGGATTCCAATGAAGTAATTGTTTAAATACATTATTGAATCAACTGCTACTTCAACCTCATCAAGACTACTGGCAAAGCAAGAGAATTTCCCTATGCCCAACATACACTAATACTGGAAAAGGAGAAAGATACTGACCACCACCTAGTCCTTGGGGTACAGACTACTCATCTACTAGTTGAACCTGCAAAACTTTAACTTTCCCCTTTGTATTTTCAAGAACATTATTAAGGTTTTATATAACACTGAAAGCATTCCCTCAGAATCTTGAATTTTCTGTGTGCTCAGAGAGCAACGTCAAGAAGCAACGTCGAGTCCCTGGTCAGTGTTAACATACTCCGGCATGTCCTCCACCAGATATTGAGATCACACTTTAAGTTCTTAGCTGCTATCAACCATTAGTTTTTAAACAAAACAAGTCTAGCACAACACTGTAAATTCCACAACTGCCTGAATGACTTCTGTGCTCAGAAAAAACACCCCGTATGTATTTCATTCTCTCAGATCACTAGGAATCAAAAGACAACAACATTTGTCCTTCTGGCCGTCCCTCTGCATTCTATGCATAACCTTGTGCCCCTTTTACATTCCTTGTAGCAATTTGTGATACAGTTCATGGTATACAGATAAAGCTATTCATAAAACTAGGAATTGATTCCATTTCACAACCACAGCAGCAAGTCCAGCACAGTGCTGGCTTTTCCTTTATCCACTCCCTGTAACACTTTCCTTTATCCTTTCATAATCCACTAGCAAGCTTGAATATTTATGAAGCCCACAACCTTAACAGAAGCAAACAAAACCCAGAACAGTGCTAGCAAATACATTTTTTGCTACATAAATTAATGCAGGTACAGAATTTTGCAGCTCACTTTCAGCTAAGGTAATACATACCCTGCTTATTGTGAACCCACAGTACTTCAGAATAATCCTAGTGCTTCCAGACAATGGAATATTCATAGAGTTTAAGAATTTAGTAGACTACACAGCAGACACATACTCTTCATTTTTACAATAGGATCTTCATTTCAAAAATGTAAGTGCTGTATTTATAGCTAAGTCAATACTGACCTCAGCTCAAAGTCATAAATACCAGTCAGACAATTTCTTAAATATCACCTAGTATCTTTTAATCTTGGCCTCCTGCTAAGTTTTGAAAACACTAAGAATGAAACACAAAAAGCATGTATTTCATGAAAGTACTAAGTTTTCCAAATCCATCACAAAACATTTATCTTTGCTAGGCCCAGATTTTTCCACAAAGCATTACTACAAAATGCCATGAGACACCATAATCACAATAGCAGAAATTTTGCCTCAATTTAATGGAGCATCTGTTCCTGCTGAAAACTAACCATTATAAAAATCCATTGAAGAACAGAGGTATAAATCATAGTTTTATGATTTGTAATAATACATCCTGTTCTGCAACTGAAGGGAACAATTGTCCATGACAGGTTTTGTTTTGTTGTTTTGAGTTTGGTTTTTTGAAAAGAGGTTTTATTAATACTGCAGATGGTCCAGAACTTCTTGTATAATAAGCAGAAAGGCTCATTCCATACCCTGGATTAGTGAGAACGTCTGGAGTGCTCTGTTAAAAGAGCAATGTATCTTTGCTATCAGAGACCCATGGCAGGGAAGAGGAGGGAACTTGAGGAACTTTAAATCCCCTCTTTAAAATTCAGACCCTCCGTGCCTAAGTTCCCCAAGCCAGGAATTTGATGAACCTGGATTTTAAATTTAAAATCCAAGCATTGGCTGGACTTGGTGAAATGCTAAGTACAGCTTTATTTTCTGTTTCAAGGTGAGTATGCACTTATTTCTATTTCATTCACCTTCCTTTGTAACGGCATAAAACATTTCAGTAGGAAGGAGATACAGTACCTTCTACTGTAGAGCTGGTTACTTGGCCATTGCTAGATCCACAAGAACTGTAAAGTGATCCAGAGCTGTATGGCTCATAAGGTTTGAGAACAGTCAATACATTAGGAGGATCAACATCATCTGAATTCAGAAGCCCTTGTTTGATTGGCAAAACAGAGGATGCAGGTTTGGTGCGAGAACATTCCTGAGGTAGCAGATTTGCATATCTGTTTGCAATACGAAATCTGCTCATTTCGTATCTTCTGTAATTGGCCATTGGAGAGTCAATATGTTCAATGGGTAACAGGTTAGGTTTCATTCGTTTAGAAGACGTTTCACCGTAGTCTAGATTCACATTGCTGATAGATTTACTACAGTGATAGTCTCTTCCTCGATGACAAGACCAGGCAGATTCATTTAGGTGAGACTCAAGACTCCCATTCATACTGCTGCTTACTAGGCCAGGTTGAGACACTGGCCCACTTACAGCTTTTACTTTAGATTCTGATCTTTTTATTCTGTCCAATACTGGAGAGATACTGGAACTGGAGTGCATTTCTTGCTGAGGTTGTCTATAATTATTTGCCTGAGCTCCAATATTACTTTGCTGTTTATGAAACTTGAGGTTACTTGGGGCTGTGCTGCTTGAGTCAGTCCCTGAAAAGAGGGGGACTTTGTTCTGCAGAGGATGACATTGTTTAGCTTTCCCTATTTGCAACAGTTTTTGCTGTGTAGATGGGGAAGCTGTACTTTTAGAATTGAAAGACAGAGGAACCACATCTTTACCAAGCAGAGCTGGAGGGCATCCAGTGCGTCTGCCTTTAGCTAGAGCCTTGTTTCTACAGCCAGTTTTGTTAACGGTGTCAGGATTGTATTTGTGCATCAGCCTCTGGTGAATCACTAGAACCTCCGGGTGAACTGTTCTGAAAGCACAGAATGGACAGGTGCTGTAGACTACTGGGCCTTTATATGAAACCACTGAACACTCTTGTGAAGTCCGAACACATAAGTTCAAGGGCTCTTCTCGACAGTCCACCACAGGTTTGTGTTTGTAGCTTTCAGTGCAGTCTCGCAGATCATTCACTATTTTTCCATCCTTTAAAGCACAAACATACTGGACGTCATCTCCCTCTGATGCCACAGAAGCCTTTCTCTCTCTTTCATGAGGAACACTAGGCTGAGCTTCCTTTGTTTCCTTCTCAGCCTTTAGTTTTTCGGGGTAAGGAGCAGACACATTCTCGTGTAGCTGCTTTGAACTGTTGCAAATGGAACCTTTGTTTAATTCTCTAGAGTTATTTTTCATTTTTAAAAAGACTGTGTTGCCTATTGCATTGCTCAAGGACACAACTTCCTTTTGCTGCTTGGAAGGTGGGCAGACCTCAGCATCTTTGGCACAATCAAAAAGCCTCTTCAAATTTTTGGTTTCTTGAGTACCACCAGCAGACAGCAAGAGCTCTGTCTCCTGACTCTGTAACGAAACTTTGCTGTCACTTTTCATGTCTGCTGCACTATCAGCTTGCTTGTCCTTGTGATGCCTCTCTAAATGATACCTCAGTGAAGTTTTCTGCGCAGCTGCGTACTCACAGAATTCACATTTGTACGGTTTTTCACCTGAAACACAGTTTTATCAGTAAATAAATGTAATACAATTTGATTTGAAGTCTTGAATATAATTAAAGGGAGTAATGTAGTAAAATAGTAAAATAGATTTTTCTTTCCCCTTCCACATACTCCCAACCTCATCCAAATCATTTAAGCTACATCCTACACTGCTTTTACTAACTGCAGTGACATCTTCTGGCTACAATGAAGATATTTTCCACACATTGGCTATGTATGGAGATGGCAGCTGACAACATGTTTGGCAGAGATAAGCAAGAAGTATAACTGCAGGTCAACTCCAGCAATTTGTAGCCCTTGATTATACCACAACTATGTCACTCAACAACACAAATGTTACAGTTCATCTGTAACTAGAGGTGTTTCAAAAGAAACAGGGGCATAGATTAACAGAAGTAGGAAGAGTTTGCCTGGCTATGGAAAACAACAAGTTGAATTGGAAAGTAGACACAGCCTTTTCCCAGCTAGCAGCAACTTGCAGACAATCAACTTGGTCCTTGGCATTCAGGCTGGTATATAAATTATTTTTTAAAAAAGAATCACCAAAACTTTTTGCTACATTGCTGAAAGCAGACAAGAGGATTTTAAATTTGTGTTCTTAACAGTATTTACTGTAATCAGCCCTATTCAAAAATATTTCAGTTATGTAAATAATTAATTCCTTCTAAGAAATTTCAATTAATTTGGGTTTTTCATCATTAGAGGAAACTTTGTTCTTAATATCTGATAGTTTTGAAGTCAACTTCTGTTTTTCTTAAGTGAAACCAAACATTCCATCCAACTGGAATCAGCAGACTTCCCCTCCCACAAAAGTGAAGCCCATTTACCTGTATGAGTTCTGAGATGAATATTGAGGTAATAATTTGAGCGAAAATACTTTCCACAATAGCTGCATTCTCTGGAGGCTCCAAGGTTTTTAACTTTTGCTCTTTCCAAAACATCTTCATTTTTATCTTTGGGAGAAAATATAGCTATATTATGAAGAGCAAGTGCAAATTTGGAGTCTCAAGTAAAACTACAACTATCTTAACTGTCTTCAACAAAAAAAACCACAGAATGTTGTCAGCTACATTAAACAAGCATCTTTTGTTCTATACTGCTGCACACTTAGCAACCAAAGAGCAAAAGAGTTGAAAAAGGTTTATATCTATGTCAAATAACATTTGTGGTTAGTGACTGAAACGAAGAAGCTCCAGAGAAAAAACAAGATGCAAAACCAGGTTTCAAACAACAACAACAAAAAAGTTGTCTTTATTGACCTACAGCAACTTGATGGAGACGGGCCCATCTCAAAAATTCACACAGCTTGTCAACTGCATTATTTTATCAAAGGGAATGCTTGAATTTTTAAGTGTAAAACTGATTATTCAGACTGTATACCTGGTCTGTGCACCAGGGCAAAACACAGGGAGGTGTTTTGAGGAAGGAAGCAAGGGGAAAGATGGATCTTTTTTTAATTAATTGTAATGACATCGTTATTAAATCTGTGCTAATTAACGGAGTATTATGCCTATATAACAACATCCCTAGATTTAATGGTAATCTTAAACTAAAAGCATTAATGCTTAAGCTTTGACAAACAAGGGAGTAGGAAAGTGCCAGGAGTTGCTAGTTCTTTCAAAAACTGCAATTCGAGGAACAAATGCCGATTAAAAAACTAGTTCCACTCAAGTGTAAGCAGAGGTAGTTACCACTGGAGGGCAGCAAGTACAGTATAATGTCTAACAAGAACAGGGAGAAGCTGACACACAATACACTATTCAAGTCAACATGTTTTCCCTGGCAGGTTGAATTGAAAAAACATCCAAGACAACTTCAGTATAACATTCAAGTCAAAGCTGACTAGAAAGCTACAGCAGGAAGAGAAGGAAGGAGATGTTTTGCTTGACTAAGGCATTAGAAACATAATAGATAGCTTATAAACAGTTCTCTGAAGTTCCTACATGTTGGAAAGCTTCCACACTGGAAATGCTAAGTACGGCTAAACTATGACTAAAGCAAGCCATAGCCATTTTAAACAAGCAGATAATGTCTCAATAAGTATGACTCAGCATCTCACAATGAAAGCTGTTGTAGTTTAGGATAAGACACTGTGAACCAAAACAAGCAAGTTTAACGTTAGGTAATAATTCCATTCCTTTGTTACTGGAGGCAAAATAAAGGGCTGCACATTACCAGAAATGGAAAAGTCAGCTCTGTGTGCCAGGACATTCTGTGCATTGCGTCTTTTCTTGAGATTATGCAAGTGTCTGCTCTTTAAAGGCAGACTCAGAGCAAGCCACACACAGGAGTGCTAAATTAGCTAGAAGACTTTTTGCTATTCCTTTTTGTCCCCAGACATGGAATGTTCTTCAATTAAAGGATCATTCAGTATCACTCATTTTTCTAAGACACTGTGAGATGCAGAATTGATCCTGGTTAACGTACAGATTACAGAGCTACTCTGTCAAACAGAACTGTTAGCAACCCTTCAAGGAAGAGGAATTACATATATTCTGCTCTTACATGATCTCCACATATAAATAGCTTTCATGGATGTCTTTACACAACTAATTCAAAACTGCTGGTTGGGAATTTAGGCTTTCAAGTTATATACTGTTCAAAAGAAACATAGAACATGCAGTTTAGCAGGAAAAAAACCCAACGTGGAATTATTCTTTACTTGTCAGGATCTTAAAAACTGCTGGTATCAAGCACTAGACATTTTCAGCCCTTTCTTATAAGATGCAAGGAAAAGGTGAAACTGCAATGATTTCTTCAAAAATAATATTGTGCTGGACAAGAAGGGATATGCAACGCTTAAAAGTACCCAGTGAAACTAAGAATCTTGCTATTTCAGGTATGAGAGAAAATGGGAAGGGGTAAGTAAACAGTGACTTTTCCTAGACTGATTGCTATTAAAAATATTTCAATTACTTCAGTAACACAAACTAACAAGAAGGCCCAGCACAAATATCTCAAGATGTCAGTGTCAGAACTTTTCTTTCCCTCTCATTTTTCTCTTTTCCACTTGCCTCACCATAACATTTCATATCTCTGGACATGTTTTTAAAAGATAACTGAGAAAGGCAAGAAGCATTCTTTGGCTCTAAAAAGTTCCTAAACAACATAGTAAAGGCTTTTTCAAACTGAAGTGCTCAAAGTGCTACTCACCTATATGAAGTGTTTCTGGAAGCCCATCTTCAGACCCATCTTCCGAGCCTCCTTCTATTCGTTCTGCTCCGTTTTCATCCAGACTTCCAATTATATCAGCACAGCACGTCCTTGATGCAGCTGAAGTCTCTCCATCAGTCCGCCTGTCTCTCTTATGTACTCTGGAATGAAGGACTAGCTGGTGGTACGTCCTGAAGGCTTTACCACACGCTGAACAGTGTGTTGGTTTCTCTTTGTTCTGCGACAGTTTAGAATCCATCTCCATAGAAGGCACTTCACCACTGGCATGTTTCAATTTGTCTTGGGATAAGTTGCTGTTCCCTGTAAAACCGCTGTTTTTATTTACTTTTGACTTCCCTGTAGTTTCAGTCTGGCTACTTTTACTTGCATTCCAAATTTCACCAAGTTCTTCTTTATCGGAAGATGAGTCATCATTGTCTGTACTTCCTTCTTGCCCTGGTTCTTTAATTTGGCCATGGCCAACTGCAACTTTACCTTTGGTAGCCAGCTGCCATGCTTGATATGTGGTGAAAGGATCTAGTTCAGCTATCCATTTCATAGGTTTTTGTGATTTGTCCTTTTCTGGAACCAAATTTGGTCTTAAGTTCAAGTATTGAAAAAATCCCTCTTTTTGAGACGTTTCTTCTGCATTAGGCTCACCAGTCACCTGGGGGCTTTCACCATTGGGTACTGATTCTTTGGTGTGCACTTTACTGTGCTCAATTAGAGTCTCTTTATTGAGAAATAGGAAACCACAAACCATACAAATTTTGTAAGGTGACGTTACATTCTCAGTTACATGCTCCTGCACCACCCCATTTATTGTTACGGGGCTTTCGGAACCTTGTTGGTGCTTGTTTCTAGAACCAGGCTTTCCAGTATGCGTTCTCATGTGATTTTTGAGGAACCACGGCTCTTTAAATCTTCTTCCACATACATTACACCAATACATGAAAGAATCTTTATGCTTCTTCATGTGCGCCTCAACATCATAAGCTTCAACAAACGTTTGTCCACAAACTTCACAACTAAGTTCTTCACTGTCCTTCTCATTTTTTGGTGAAGGCAAGTTTGTTCTTACTTGACATTTGTCTAGAGGACTAAGATACTCTGCTTCAACACGAAGGACAGCTGGTTCACAAAGAGTGGGCCTATGTTGAGTTAAAACATGTTTACCAAGTTCTTCAGGATGTTTAAAAGTCTCGTCACAAAACATGCAGTCCAGAGGCATGCATTCCTCAGCTTGCATGAGAAACTTTTCTTGCAAGCTTTTGTAAGAAATTGTGTTTGTTCCTTTTATTGTCATTGAGGCATCATTACTCTCCATCTGTGCACCAACGGTACTGGCTATTCCATCCGGTCCATCCATGTATGCCAAGAGAGGCTGAGTTGGCATGTTTCCTGCGTTCTGTTCCTTATTACGTGTTTCAATGTAAGGTTTCAGTTCTTTGGGGATGCTTATTGATCACAATAAGGACACTTGTAAAGTTCTCCAACATGTGCTTACAAGTCTATTAAGATTAAAAAAAAAAACAAACAAACAAAAAACACCTCTGCCAGGGAAAAGATTTTTTCCACTAGCAAGAAAATATTTATTTTTTGTGTTCACGCGTTACTGAAAGTGCATCCATCGGTTCTCTCAGTGACAGAACAAAGTTTCTTCCCACTATTTCTTCTGATTTTTTTCAAGTCTGTAGAAATAGACAGTTGCACTTAGTTTTTTTGTAAGAACGTTTCAAATAGTTGCACTGGGAAAAATACACTTGAGGACAAGTTCAGTGCCACAAAGAACTCCAGCACCTAGAGAAGAGAGAAAATGGTCAGTCAAGACTTTTCAAAAGAAAAAGAAGGTATTGTTTCCTAATTAACGGAAACATTATGGTCAGAGAACTATCAAACACTTTTGAACATAGAAGGCATATTTTTAATAAACAGTCAATGAGAGAAAGACAGAAAGCACTCTGGTCACTTTTCTACCTACTGCAGGTGAAATAGTATGGTCTGGAACACCCCTGTATTTCCTCAGCTGGGCTTCTGAATTAAGATTGCTATATAAAAGCAATACTTTGTCTACTAACTATTCTAAACCTACTCTTATTCAGTTATACAAAGCTGTTGAAACCATAATTTCAATACAGACACTACTGAATTCATAACAAGTAAATGCAGCAAGCCAAATTAACGTTCCTCAAACCTGTGAAACCTGTGTTTACAGGCACAGTAAAGCTACTTGTTTGTCTCAAAGCTATTGAGCAAAAGACTTTTTTTTTTTTCCCAAGACTAGACAGCTTGGAATGTGCTCTCTCAGTTCTGGTACACAGTAAGCATCAGTAAAAACCTTTGTAATAAGAACTATTCACTAATACCACTACTCAAAGCTTTTACTATCATCCATAGTCTCTGTGACAAGTTTGGGCTAGTACAATCAGATCATCTCAAAGTTTGAAACAAACTACTAATAGCATTTCTACAACAGTAGTTTAGTATTTAAAACTTCCTAGAGGCCAATTACTACATTTTATGAGGAAATGCTTCCAATTTTAAATTGTATGTAACAAAAAATGTGCTTTATTAATTATACTCAAAAGGGAAGGATTAAGATTCTACAATATTAAAAGGGTTATAAAATAGTTCATCACAACGTCAATTTAAATCTTTAAGTCCATAGGGGTTGCAATGTCTGCTAGTAGCAATTAACAGCCACCACTCTCCGGGCTGACAAAATCCAGTATTGTGGAGTTTAAGACTATGCTCGATCACATTTTTTGGATAACAAGAGTCTACCAAATTAATACAACACCATATAAACTGAAGAGGGATCACTCTGAGATGAGACACGTTTCCAAACACATTAATATCTTCAAAATTTGCTTCAAACTTTTGCAAATTAGTTAATAAAGCACAGTTGGCCAGTGAGTCACATTACCTGAATTAATGCCTCAAAACAATATGCTCTGTAGCTCTTAGACAGTATGAGCAAAGCAGGATTTTAAAATTCATCTCAACATGAATGGAAACATTTTGCTTCATTTCAGCCCAAGAAAGGGCAACAATTGAGACACAGTCCTGTAATAGTTCAAGATCTAGAGATTTCCATGACTAGTAGTTGTAGCAAGTAAAGATGTGGTTATGCAGCTGAGGTTACCTTTTCCAGTTTTCTGGACAGAAAAGCATGATGTTAAGACATTAAAGTCTTAAACCATTTTGGTAGAAATCAGTTGCCAGCACTGTTCATACAGTTTAGTGGCCCAAACATGTTTGCAGATAATGCTTCTCTAAGGTTGCAGAACCTGCTGGCAGAACCAGAACACCTAACAGCCTACAAGAGGTTAATGGGACAAGACCTTTGGACAGCTGAAGTGAAAAGGCAACTATCTATAGACCCAAGGTTTGATATGATGCCTTCAACTATACTGGATCCCATTACCTACCACAGAACAGTCAAGCTCAGGCAAGATAACTACCTGGGAAAGGAAACATGACACCACATTGCCAGGAGTCGGAGATCAAACATCTCAAATCACTTTATCCACTCCTTGAGAATACTCTTTGGTTTTACTTAGAAAAGTTAACAGCTCCTTTTCCACCATCATCCTGAGAACAAAATCCTGGAGCCCAATGAAGATGTGTTAAAAAAACCTGAACTAAACCTCCAGAATGTCAATACAGAATGAAATTATTGTTGCCAGTTGCCCATCTTCCATTTTTTTTTCCATTTCTCCAAACTTTGTCTTCACTATCCAGTTCCTCTAATCCAGGTCTAGACAATGATCAAATCTAATATCCAGAAACTTCTAGGGTTTTTTTTAAATCCCAAATTGTTTCAGACCTGGGCTAAACCAAGTCTTTTCTACCTACACCCTTTATCCCTATTTTCAGTTTTATCACTGCCATGATTAACACTTCCTCTCTGCACCATGACTCAAAAATCTTTTATAATAGGCAGGTTCAGCCTGTGGCGTGACACTTCTGAATTGCTTCTATTGCAGCCTCTGCTTTTGCCTGTCTACCTTCCCCATTCAGTTTTGACTTTCTGGCTTTCCCTCACCCCCTATAGACAGGTGAAGAGGTTAACACAGAAGTCTAAAGCTGAAGTATTCAAAAAGGTTTTCCTTTTGTTAAACATAAGGAAAAACATATCAAAGGGTGCTTGGTTAGTGTGCTTAACTTCATGTTTCAACTTGCCATTTTGTTCTATTTCTACGGGAGTTTTAAAAGGTATTTTTTAATACAACAGGATAACATGCTGCAGCAAGGCTCATGTGCATAAATGGTGACTATCTGCCTGAAAATAATTTGCAAGCCAAAAGTGAACATCAACTTTTTTAAAGACTCCTGGACACCTATAATAATATCCAGACAAGAGAAAAACTAACTCAAGAGTTTAACACATTTACTTTCAGAGCCACAGGTGCTTTCAAGCACTCCACAGTTACAAGTATTAGAATCATCCTACAAACAAGCCAGAGGCATTTCTGGGGTATGAAGTCAGAGCCAGACAGCAGTGCTTAAAATCCCACATACTGAATTGCTGAGATTTGTCATCAACTATTTCATTGCTAGTGTCTACAACTACAGAAAGAGCTGATCACGCTTTATTATGCTCCTCACTTGTGGCATTACAACATATGCAATAGAGCAATCAGAATTAGTCACTGTAGAGAGAAATAGATGAAAAACATCAGAAATGCACACACAATCCTCTATCTTCCACAGCATTCTGGGATGAGATGAGAGTAATACAGACAACCACACGGGGTTCTCTCAAACCTAACCTAGGATGATACATTCTGCAAAAACCACATGCTTCAAGATTTATTAGAATTTAAGGGACAAACAGATCTGATCTAAGGAAGGCCCTAGGTTGATCACTGATGCATGAAAAATTCACCTCAATCAAGAACATTTTCTCTGATAAGTTCTTACAAAAAGTGTCCATTTTAATGTCACCTCAGCTGTCTAAAGAAACTAAATCTGTCCCCACAACTGCACATCTAAATATAAAGCATATAACACATGGATCCTGAGAGGACTTTTAACAGGACTTTGGATCCAAATTTTATGGGGTATCAATAGGTTTCAACAAGTCCTTTGGAGACTTCTTCCATGGCTCTTCAAAGCACTTTACACACCTCCACCAACCTGTGTTAAGCTGCTGAATGTTTTTCAAGCTTTCACTGTTTTTAATAGGAGGCTCAGAACACTTTAGAACTGGCCACAGCTCATCCCCTAGGCAGCATTGCAAAGCAGAGCAAGATATTCCTGTTTTAGGAATCTGAAATGCCTATTTGCAGTTCAGGCAACTACTGTTCTTGGATATGCTATCATATACAGGAGATAGTACCTGTAGACTGAAAAAAAAAAGAGTCAGGTAGCATTTCTGAAGAAAACTGCAGATGCAACTAGATAGAATTCTATCTAAACTGAGAAGACGACAGATTACTACAGTCAGAAGGTAAACTAGAAAGCTCTAGTCTTGTTTTTGTATCTGGTGATTATACACTTCACTGATTAGATATGTGGCTTCTACAAGTGGACATGATTTTACACTCTCACTGTTCAGACAAGCTAACACATGCTAAAATTAAAAACCAAGTATCTACACTAGAATTTTATCCATTATTAACAAAATCTTTGTTCTTATTGAAGATAATATTACACCTCTGATTTAAGGACAAAAAAAAAAAAAGTCAATTAATTACATTCCTGTTATTCAAAACCCTGCAGACAGCAGCAAAAGTGTCAAGAGTTGCCATTATTCCATAGTGTTGCTTCCTTGGGAAAGTGGATAACCTACAGTTTTGACGAGCATTGTAACTATTTGTGGCTGAAGGTCTGTATACTAGTTCAAGTAAAAAATACAGTACCTGAAGTTTCTTCTGCTGTCTTTCAGTTTCTGAAGACAAAAGGACATAACATACCAGTATCAGTCAGAGACACTGAATAAAGGAACAGAAAAAAAACAGGAAATCCTTCCTTCCAACAGCTGAAAGAGATACATTTGCTACAGATTAACTCAAGGTTGAAAGTAATGAGTCTCCTCATAATAGAGTCAAGAAATCTTGACTTCTGTCTTCTCTATCCATTTGTAAGTGCCAACATACACCTCACACCATAGGCCAGCGCCTTCATGTTCCAGTGTTTGTTGCACTGCCCTGAGGGGAACGAGCAGGGTGGAAAGAACCCATATCTTGGCTCAGTACACCCGATTATTCCCTGGAGTGGTCTGTCCAGAAGTGGCAAATTCTTATCAATTGCAGGATGCCATCTATTGTAGTCTATTCTTCCAACAGCCCAGAGTCTGAGCATTTAGCAAACTTGAGGTCTCAACTGAGCCTTAATTCAGCAATATGGCCTTTAGTCAAATATTTCAACAGGTCTGTAGTGATATCCTTTATAAACACCACAAAACATACATAAAGATCAAACTGGTCATAGGAGAATATCTCATTTTTCTAGCATTTCCATACAGCCTAGGAACCACACCAAAAAACTGCTGCATATAAGTGGATTATTAAACCAGACAATTTTAATTAAGTGTCTGTAGAGATGGTTAATTTATTTTTATTAAATTACACAACAAGAGACAACATATTACAGTCTCAAAGATTTCTTTGGGAAATGACCTATCGGTAGTAATTTTATTGCATTTCTAGTTCCGGCATTTCAAAATTTCCATGAATATGTAATAAAAAACTCCAGACATCTTTTAGAGAATAGCAAAGTCTAACTATTGCATTTCCTATTTTTAACACCAAAGAGCACTGGGAATAAAAGTTGAATAGCTGGTATCAAGAAAAACAACTACATTTTGCTAATTTTGTGCTAGCAAAACTATTGTTTAACTGTAAAAAGTAAGTTGGAACAATTACAGAAGTTAAACCCAGTTGCTGCAACATTTTCTTAAAAACAGAAGTGAGAAAACTAGAAGAGTTGCAACTCTGTGACACTTAGTTACACTAGAAGATACCTACTCAGACATAACTTTCACAAACTGTTAGCAGATCCTTAAATTCAAGGCCAGTAGCAAAGTTATCAGAGTTTAACAGGTGATCAGTTTCTTTCACTATCTTAGTAAGATTCCAAAGTTTTAAGTCCTACATAATCCAGTGCCAGCAAAGAACAAGAAACTTACACTCAAAACCCCACCAGAGCCAGCTGCTGCACATTAACTACTCTAATTTTTACACCATCTATTTGACTTGAGAAATTTTCATGTAACTCTCAATGTTACATTTAAAAAAAAAAATTCCGTTTCAAATCCTCATGTTTCAAGAAGTTTCAGGATGTCCAGAGCCATTTCACATGAAACATTCTTTTGTCTTGGTATGTTAATACCTTAGAACAGGTTGCTGCCCTTTGGCATTGCTAATAAAGTAGACTTTATACTGTCGATTGCTTCCTGGAAACCACAAGTTATTTAAACACCTTTTATTTCAGTCTAAAAGTCTTACCTTTTTTTAGAATAGTTTTTTCCCAATTCTATCTAATGACCTTAAGTAAAATAACTTTTTCCTCATTGAGAGTGCAAACAAAACTACGTACTGGGCACATCTATGTTCAAGTGTAATATTAATCATAGGCAGAGCAGCTCATGCATAAATAAATACAACTTCAGATTCTCAAATGAGGGCCTGAGCAGAGGCAGAACTCGGCTTATTTAGCACCTTTTTTTATACATTTATCATTGCATGAAGTTAGCTACACCCAGTATATACTCAGGATATTAGGCAGAAATACTATTCCCAAGTAGTTGTTAGCAATATTAAAGAGCTCCAACTTCCTAAGATAGCACCTAGAAAGTCACAGGCAGGGTGTGAAGTTGAAGAACCCACCCATGACAATGGCTCCATTGGATAAGCAGTACTGATGTGCTGTGGCCTTCATAGGCTCCTATGTATAGTCAGAAAGTTAAGCAGTGTTATTGAGAAGGTTCTAATTTACCAAATGCTCCAAAACATTAGTCAGATTTCCAAACATCCACAGCGTGATATTTCAAGTTGGTCATAACAGGTATCAGGGTTTTTATGGCAACCACGTAACTTCCTTTCTCCATTTAAGGAGAAACACATACATGGCACACCTCATGCAACAAGGTGTTTTCCTTTATTAGATAGAAATGCCCTTCTTACACCAATATGAGGAAAGAATAGTCCCTAAATCTAGGGAACACAACAAACTATTTCCTGCATGGCCTGTGACCTTATTTCTGAAAGAGTACAACTGTCCATCTGCCTATGACTTGAGTTAAAACCCTGGAAAGCCATAAAAGTCAGCACAGATAAACATTATTTTGCAGAATAGCTGAAGATTTAGCTCTTCTTCCTAACACTACATGAAGCCAATAACTTGCTCTTCATTACTGTGTGTGCTACTGCTTTCTAAGGAAGGGTAGAACTGCTCCTGTCTCTTAACAGCATATCATTTTAACACAACTTCCCGGAACGTTTCTTTGTTAATGAAGGAGCACGTGAGTACACCTAACATTGTTTCTCACCCACACATGGGCTTTTATACCAAGCATTCACGTACAAAAATGATTTTAAATAGTTTGTTAACAGTTCAGACCCATAAAGAACTAACATAATTACTTTTAAGGAAATGGAGATTCAGGGAGAGGAAGGGGAGGAAGAGCATTGTTTGTTTCAGTTGTAGGAAAGATCAAAACAAAGACAGAAGTTCAAGTTGAAAAGAGAACATAAAAGATGACTCCAAATTGGAATTTCCACTCCCTAGATCTGCAAACTTAAGTTTCCTTGTTAGTCTTCAGCCTTTAGATGAAGATTTCAAAGTTATCCTAAACTTAAAACTCTTGGAAAAGTTTTCATGGCTTAGCTTGTTATCCTAAGAGAGAGGCTGCTCTGTTTTCCTTAGCTACAGTCCCCTCCTAACAACATGACAGAGCTTTCCAATGCAACGATACTAAGACAACTCATAAAAACAAGAGATGAAGAGACATATACACCAGAATGCAAGAATGTTATTATCCAGGTATTTCTCCACAAACACTATTGAAAGTTTGTGTTGAAAGACTCTTTTGTAGGCAGATAAAACAGACATACATGCAAGCCACTTTCCACCTGAAGTGTAGCAAACAGGATTTTAATCACCAGTGGAAAATAACTAGTAGTTAATAATGAACAATATTAGGAAAACTCCCTCCCCCCATTTCAGACATCTATACTAATAGAAACAAAGGATATCCTTTCTCTAAAAAACCTTTTCCTGTGGAGTCCCTTTTCTTCAAGGCTATATGTCTAACAGTGTTTTGGCAGCGGACGGATGAGCTGAATGTGCCTCCTCAATGATCTGAATACCTCTTCTACCAAAAGACATCATTATTCCTCTTAAAGCAGACGACATATAAGCTTGCATCATTTTGCACATGTTTTTCTTTCACTGAGCAAGAGTAAATATTAAAGAGACTAATCCTTGGCATTGAAGGAGGAAGTGCTACAAATAAGTATTGACTTTTAAAGTTCAGAAGGACTGCTCTAACAGCCAGATTTTTCCCCTCTGACCAGCAGGTAATTTCTCAGGAGCTGCAAAATCAAAATGTACTTGAGAAAACGTGAAGTGCCCAAAACCTGTTGTAGGATGGCTGAAAGACACAAGAGTGATCCTATTGGAAATAAGTCTGGCACACATTTCACCAGGGCTATAAGATGATGCAACTTCATTAAATCAAGAAGTTACATGCACTTAAACTGGCAATGACCCCTTACCTTACAAAACAGTTTATTGTTCTCTCCACAGCAGGTAAAGAATCTCTTGATGGAGTGGGTGATACAATTTTATTGAGTCAGTCCCGCTTTACATAGACTGCCTTATGTGTTTAGTCTCAGTTTTCATTTGAAAGAAGATATTTTCAGAGACCTTAAAAGTAAATTTTACTTTTTTACTTCTTGGCAGAAGGATGTTAGATCTCTCCAGCAGCCACAATGGCAAAGAAGTGGTAAACTCAAGAGTTTACCACATTAGACTTAATTCCTTATTACTCAAGAGTCAGGAGTTCCTCCATAGCAATTATAGGCAGGTTGCATCCCTTTGGGCAGCACAGGTGAAATAACAGGAAAAGATATTCTCTTACTGTTCCTGAATTTGAGACAAGTAGACACTTCCAGAGAGTTTATTTCATTAAGATCATTAATCTTCCCCAGTGCTCTCTCACCTGATTTCAACTCTGAACCTCTTACCCAACACAGCTCAAACCCCTGTCTACTGGAAGAAAAGACAGCTACTCCTTATCCCTCCACTCTGCAGAACACTTTGAAGTTGTCACTTTCAAACATATCCACAGTTACGCATCTGCAAAAATCATTCTTGAAAGATGGAAAAAGGTACACAGTCCAAGGGAAAGACATTTACTTCTACTTAAGTAATCTCCTAGACTATCATCTGAAGACACTAAAATAGAAAAGTTATAGGAAAAGACACTTCGTATAACTGCCTCCTTTCTCGTCTGCAGGTGGGTATCTTCCAGAGGTCCACAGAGTCTGGTGGAGATAAAATGTTTTTAATTGCCTACATTACAATATCTCATACTAGAGGACTGAAGGGATGTACATGATGTAGTCCAGCATCCTGTGCTTCACTCACAGCACCAAACTGTCCTAGAAAGGAGAGTCAGCATCTGCAAGAAACTGACCTTTCAAACAGCTGGTTCTATATGCAAGTTTTACTAGCATAAGAAAAAAGGGTTAAAAACAAACATTAAAGACAAACAGAAATTGTAGCTTCTTTGGACCACCTTTACACCCACCTTCCTTCCAAAGTATCATACATCTAATTTGAGTCTTCCTGCATGTCCTCCAAAAGAACTCCACAGACTTCACCCAGAGTTCTCAACTACCATGATAAAAGCCCAGGTACAATACAAAGGCCTTTAATTTGCCTTATGTAGTTTATGTCATAGGTAAACTGCACTGGCTTTATTACACTGAAAAATGCAAGTGTACTCATTGCGCATAAACAAACTCAGACTTTGATACTTCTAGTTACCTAAAATCTTCAGCACATAGAAAATCACTATCCAGTCAATTATTCACTTATTCTTGGATGAGTTTTTGCTCAAATCTTGAATTCACGCTGATCTACATAGATTTTCCTGCATATTCTAACCCCATTTCCTCTTGTGCTTTCTTTTGAAATTCTCAAGGAAGTCTGATTACCAATTCCATCTTCTGCAATGAACTAAGACATTGTATTTCAAAACAAGTATACCTCCTATATTTTTTACTTGTAACTATATTTTTCCCCAGTATGTACATTATTTTACTTAGAAATTGAAAGTCTGCTCTTATATTGAAATTGTTGCACTCTTAAAAAAAGAAACCACGAGGAAGAATCAAAAGAGCTATATTTAAAAGCTATAAGCTATGCTCTGACTAAAGCCATGTGACTCTAACAGTAAAGTTTTAATATTTTTTCCTACTGACATACACTCAGATTTGGCATAAACAACTTTTCATCAGCAACAAAACAAGACTACTTGGGAATTTCATTTAATAAAAAAGTTTCTAAAAATCAAACTGTTTTGAGTGTAGCTTTCTATTCAAGAGTACATAAAAACATAGGTAAGTTTCAGCTTGAAAAGTGGTTTTGGCTTTTTTAACCCCAAAATACAACACACATTGAGAATCTTACATGGCTTGATCATATCCTTTTCCTTACTTTTGTATTCAGTTGCAAATCTCTTGTGGTATGAGTCACATCTCTCTAAAAGCATGCATACAGTAGTCAGCAGAATGCCCTGATCGTATTAATGCACCAGAAAGAAAAACTTTTTTGTTACTAAAGTCAGTAAAAAAGGGGGTCAATGGTCACCAGAAATGACCTAAAGTCCATTAAAAGTAAATAGCAGTTTGAAATTAATGCAGTTATGAGATGTGGAAAGAGTATCTGACTGGAACGCTGATGTTCTAAATCAAGAGTCTCAAAAATAAGAGGGCTGAGCTGGCAAATGGCAGCCCTGCTGTAACTGAAATGTACTGTCTTGCTATATTTAAAGACAATACCTCAACAGTTAAGTATTAGAACATTTTAAGTGAGATAAATAAGCATAAGACACGGGAAAATATCCTCGGTTATTTAATCATCCTGAAAGCAGTGTGGAAGTGTGAGGGTGAGTTCAAAGGTCAAACTCTTCTTTCAGCTTCTTGCAAAGAAAAGAAAGCTTAGCCCATTTTACCTTAGGGAAGGGGGGGACTGTTCTTTCCATATGCCAGCTGTAGTTACAGCATTTCATAACACAGGAAAGAGAGAGTGTATTTACATATACAGTGTATGGAATCTTTTACTAGGACAATGAATTCCAAATCAAGATTCAGGTTAGAAAGAGCTGGGGCAATACAAAGTCCTAAAGAACAAAGGGAAGTTGAAATTTACTTTACATTTCCCCAGAGCTTCTTAATTACAAACTCTTGGATTTTTGGAACTAAAAGTTTACTGTAATCAGTTCTTTAAAGTCTAAGTGAAACCCTCAGCTCCCCTTAAAAATTATTTCCCCCCCCCGATTACAACAACAACTTAGCACTTTGTTCATATAAAATACATTAATCAGCACAGTTTTAAATGAAAATGTAGTAGTAAGGAGAAGGTAGATTCTGAAGTTCAGAAATAAGTGCTCAAAAATCAATTTTTTTTAAGTGTGATCTAATGAAAAGGGAAACCAAAATGAAGTAACCTTTTGTGTAAGACTGTCTGATAGAAGGTGCTAAAGTTAATTACCTTCCTCTTTCTAGCTCCTACCCTAAATCTTGTTCTCTCCACCCTTACCAAAACAAAGCAAACCCAAAAACCATTATTCACTTATAATGTTTAAAAAAAAAGAAAAAAAGAGGGGAAAAAAAAATCCTCTAATCCAAAGCCTGGAAGCCATTCTCTAAAGACTACTTAATATGAAACTTTGTTTACAAGATACAAATATAGCCTTCTTACCACATTCAAAACCAGAAAACATCCACTTATTTAAAGAAATGTTTTTTCTATTTTGATCAACAAGGATGTAGGTACTCATTTTAAATTTAAATTCGGCCCCAATAGTGCCATATGAATGTTTTAAATTCATATATGATATGCACTGCTTAAGAATGTTTAAACAAAGGAAGTAGGAAAAGCCTCAAAATACACAGCAAAACTTAATGGCTTCAATTTTAAAACATGTACTGATTGCAGCATGGCAAAATCCTTCTCTTGTGCTTACAGCCAGCCTTCAGAAAGAATAAGTGCAGTCAGTGTAGTAATTTGTCCCACTGGAAATTCTGTATAAAACATCTACCTAAAATAAACAAGGCTTCGCAGCAAGAATCGTCAGTTGCCATTAAGGACACACCTTAAAGTTCTTACCACACAGTAACTAAACAAGTACAAACTAGTGGTGACTGTTTGCTACTTTTGTCTTAAAAGTTAATGAGATCAATTCACTCCTCAGTATCAGATCTTAAGATAATTTTCTTAAAAATGCAAGAGACAAACAAGCCCAAAACACGAATATCCAGGATTGAGTGTCTGATGTTTTATCTGAATGCCTATGGTTCTTGTAAAGAGGAACAGAAATATTAACATTTAAACCTGCACCACCTAATACTAAAAAGGTAAAAATGCTTAACTGCTCAGAACACTAGTGCTCTGGTACTGGAAGGCAGCTGTTGTTCCCCTGCCTTTTCTTTTGTTGTGCTTAATCTCATGTCAAGTCATTCAACCAACTCCAAAGCGATGAAGACATAAAATTGAACAATCTTAACTAAAAACTGATCTACAGTTCTTGAATAGCTATATATGCTGTTTAACGCTTCAAAAAGGCGAGCATATGAAAAAGAATCCATAGAATTTAAATCAGCAACTCTGGTGCACGCAGAAGAGTTCCTTGGCTGTAGGCCAAGCCAATCAATAATCGCTGTAATAACCATGTTTCTAAAGTTATTTGCTTTTCATATTCATCATCCTAAAAACTTAAAAGACAAAACTTAAGAAACTCATAATGATTTCAAGAATGAGCTGGGAGATATAAAATCCACATATTTTGCACAAAATGACAATATTGCTGATTAAAGAAAAATATGTTACAGAAAGATTAGTGATCACAAAGCCACATTCCTGCTACAGATCTTAAAATATTGACTCAGTCACAGAACTAGTAAAGGGGAAGAAAAAAAAAAAAAAAGAACCAACAAAACTCCTCCACCCTTTCCCTCTTCCCTCCCCCTCTGCCAAAGAATGCAGTTTATCCCACTTATTTGAAACTGTCCCTTTATATTATCCAAGGAAACGCTTAAACCTTCGTGTGGACATCACAAATTAAAGTATTAGCCCTATTCCCAAACCTACAGTTAATAAGAGCTCCTAAGAGCAATAAAACATGGCGTTAAAGCATTTGCAAGCCATTGTCATAGCACTGTGCTCTGATACCTTTGCAGACACAAAACCAGCCCCCACCAACCAACAAGCATGTAAGCACTGGTCAGCAAGTCAATGCCTGCTATTCAACTTGTAGTTAGGCATTTTATTTCTGTGTCTTCCAGATCATATCACTTCTGCATTTCAGGGCCTAATAAAATGTGAAGAATGATATGCTCCCTCTTTCTCCTTGCATCTGAAACTGCGTTATTTCCCTCTCTTCTTTTTTTCACACATTCTTACAAAAACTTCCCTTTTCACATACTTCTATAAGAAAATACTTCACTGCATCTACTTCAGTTCCCATTTCTATTTTCGAATTTCACTAGATTCTTCTGCTACTGCCTCCCCCTCAAACCTACAGTCAGAAACTGATGTAGTTTTACAGCTCTCAAGGTCATTTAAGAAATGAAGGGAAAAAAAAAAAGTTGTTGCCTTAAAAATCCTTTAAACAGACAAAACCCCTAAACTAAATCCTTTTCAAATTCAAACGCCTTTCATCAGCAGATCAATAACCCAACATAAAGATTTTTGTTCACCACCACTTCAAAACTATTACACTTCAAATACTTACTGGGAGTCACACAGCACATTTTATGGGATGGCTCATTAAGAGTACATACAGACCTTACTTTGGCTGCAGGTTTTCTGTGTGGGAAACAAACAAACAAACAAACAAAAAAACCCAACCCCACACCCAGAAACATAAAGTCCAGTGGGTATCACGGAACAGGAATGAAATCCAATCTCTAGATATTCTAGAATTTTATTGTCCTCGCTTGGCAACGTCTTTTGTTGCTCAAGAAGTCAGTTGAGGCTTATTTATTTATTTTCTAAACTTCCTATTCCCCTCTCAAAAAAAAAAAAAAAAAAACCGAGAAGCACGATACCAAAGAAATTATCAGGAAGGGCTCAGTCTTTAGAAGACAAAGGTAAACGAAACAAAACGGCAAACGGATCAATAAACTTTTCATTAACATCCTCCCCTCCGCCCCATGAGCCACTTACTACAAATCCTTCTTCCAGGAACATCTTTGACTCACAAAGAAATAGTCTCTTCCCGCTCCACCTCCCCCCCCTCCTCCCCGGGCAGAAAAGCTCCCCCAAAACCCCGGCTCCACGCAAACACCCAGGTATACAATGGGAGTTTGAGACACCTACTTGCGCGGGGGGAACAGGGGAGGAGGAGGCGATCCCAGGCAGGCGAAGGAAGCGGGGGGCACAGCGAGAAGTTCTGGGGCGGAGGGAGCGAGGCAAGGCTACTGGCTGCGCGCCCGCCGCCGCTCGCGCCCCTGCCCGCCCGCGGGCGCTACGGGACGGGTGGCCCCGCGCAGGGCGTGAGGGAGGGGCGCGTTACCTGCGGCGCCGCCGCCGCGGGAGGGGCCGAGGCTGAGGCGGCCCGTGGCGGGCGGCAGCCACACACCTGGCCCCCCCTCTTGGCTTTTCCTGCCCCCCAACCCCGGGAATCGCGTCCCCCCACACACCTGCCCTTCCTCCTCCTCGCGCCTCAGGGGCGGTCAGTGCGTCTCGCCCGCCTCCTGGGCGCCGGGATGGCACGGGGATGGGCGGCCCTTCGAGGGCGGGGGGGGGGGGGGGGCAAGGTGAGGAGGGGGGGGCTCGAGGTGTATCCCGCAGATCCCGTAAAAAAGTCCCGAAGGGAAGCTTGCACACCCCCCTCCCCGCCCCCGCGGTCAGTCACACAACCAACCCCTCACGGCAGAGACCGCCCCGAAGGGAAGGAAGGGGGCTGCACCTCCCTCAGGTGCCCCCTGCGCGGCGGGTGGGAAGGAGGAGGGGAAGGGGGCCGGAGCCCTCTGGAAGTTGACCCCCAGCCCTCCCTCACCTGCGCCTGAGCCGCCTCCCCGGCCGGCATCCTGAGGTGGGGGCAGAGGGAGGAGGGGAGCTGGGGACGGCCGCCCGCGGTGGCACCGGAGCCCGGACTCGGCGGCGCTGGCGCTCGCGCTCGGGGAACTGTTTGTAAACCGCTCCCGCGGCAGCTGTTGCTCGGGCAGCACCGGCCCCGCCCCGCGCGCAGGCCCCGCCCCCGCCGGCCAGGGACACGCCTCCCCCGGCGGGGCGGGCGGCCGTGAGGCGCGGGGCCGGAGGGGCGGCCAGGCCGGGGCTCGGCGCTGCAGAGTGTGTCACGGTGCGGGGCAGGGACCTGCGACCTGGGTCCGGGCCGGCTGGCAGGCTGCCGTGCGGCCCGGCAAGGCCTCGGGGCCGGGGCCTGCCGGGCGGTGACGCCATAGCCGCGGCGATTGTTCCCTTTGTGCCGTCGCCGGGGCGGGGGGGGGGAAGCGCGGGAGTCGGCCGCGGCGTGCAGCCCGGCAAGGGCGGCCTTTGTGATGCAGGGAGATAACCATCGTCCCATCTCCTTGCATCACAAAACGCAGCGAAGGACAGTTACAGAAAGCCTTATATCACCACCACATAAAGCCCGCGCTCGGCAGGGGCCATTTCGGCCGGATCGGTCTGCACAGCCCCTGCAGCCTCGTCTTTGCACATGTAAATAAAACCAATACACCTCCTAAGTATTGTCCATCGGCTTCCTTTGGTGGATCGTTGAGGGGTGAAATGGCCCGAGCCATCCTCCAGCCCTGCTACTGGGAGTCCCGGTGACCTCTGAACCTTAGCCTGCACATGGAGATGCGGCCTCATCAGGAGGAGAAAACATAGAAACATGGCAAGCTGCCGTAGACAGTACTCAAAAAAAGGGCCAAGGATTCATATATTTTGCATTTCTTTTGACAGTCCTAAGCACTCAACTGTTCTGTCTGGCATAGCCCACTTCTCTAGAGGTACATATGCAAGAGTGGAATTAAACTCATCAGACAAAGGCTTAAAATATTTTCCTCAAGTATTCCACTTGGAACTGAGATGCTTTTTATGAGTTAAATGCAATCTGTAATACTGTTACCAAACTGCTTAATCTCTGCTAGGCTCTGAGGTTAGCGCCTTCTTCAAGTAAATGGGGTAAGAATGAGGTGAGTTTCCATGTGGTCTCTCCTTTTGTTTTTCCCCCAAAGACACAGGGAGACCTGTTAAAGTCAGTTTAGTTTACATCAGTAGGTTTAGATCACACCCAGGGGCTTATTTGCTTCAATATAAAAATCATCCTGCCTGAATGGAGGACATTTCTAAAATTACGGCAACTAAAATTATGCGGGATATTTTTTATGTGTTTTTTAAAGTGTTTTCAAAATGTTCCCCCAGTCTAAAATGAGCAACACTACTCAGGTTGAAATTTAGGTCACTTATATGGCAAATAAAGATTAATCAAAAACATTACAGAATGTGGTAATATACTTACTCACTAGGTATTTCTGGAAGATGAAATATCTTTATTGGCAAATTCAAACCTTGCCTCACACTACCCTGAAACAGAATTCTTTTCATGAAAAGGTCAACACTGATAAGGTCAAGCTTTTAAAATCTATGTAAGATCTGGCCCTTCAACTAGTCACGCAGGTAGACGGTGCACCCTCACTAGTTTCCTGAAAGTTAAAAAACCTCTGTGTGAATCAGCTGTGTGAGCGGAGAGCACAGAGTTTTGCCTTAGTCTGCTTCTTTACAGATTTTCAGGCATTAGGTCTCAGTCCTCCCGCTACTCTGAATGGTCTGAGTTAATTGAGCCAGGAGGAAACTGATGCAGGGCTCGTTGCACAATGAGCAATTTCAGTTGGGGTTTTTTAAGTGTGATTTTTTTTTGCAGTATGATGTATCCAGAAGTGAGGTGTTTATACACGCATGCAAAATATTCCACTGAATTGCAAGAGCTTCACATTTCTTTGTAACTTGCTGCACACTAATTTGTACTATGTGACCAAACCTGATCCCTCAAACACTCCCAAGCTGAAGCACAGGACGACTAGGCCAGTCCACTTCAGTGGGACTTGCTCAGTTTAAGTATCGATTATCTGCCAACGGCAGCATGGCAAGAAGAACAAAGTAGAATTTCACTGGAAATGGGTGTGGGAGTTACCAGTTTTGCTACACCCAATGTCCTGAATCATATGACTCTCTTAAAAATCTTGACTGTTAAAAAAATTGGGGTTTTATTGTCTTCTGATTTTAGCATTTTGAAAGTCTTTATATTGAAGAATTACAAACAACTTTAGGGACCACAAACTTTTAAAGAAATTAATTCTGCTCTTAATTGTGTCTCCTAAAAGACTCACAGAGTCAGGTTTTGCAATATTTCTTCTTCTTATGACATACCAAACCCCATTACTTCCCCCTCCCTCTTGCATTTTTTTTACCTATTTTTAAATATTGTACTCTTTCAGGTGAAATATACTGACCTTATTGATCACAAGGGGTGTTTCACTGGAGCCGCGACTCTAGATGGCTATAAACATGATTTAACAGAGAACATAGAAGCCGTATGGTTTTTATCCACTGAGATATGGTACCTCTGTGAAAAAAACCATGAGAATAAAAACACTGTTTCAGGGAAAAAAACTCAAAAAACAGAGACTCTGAATATCTTAACTTTTCTCTTTTTTTTCCCCAAAATGCATCATATAATACCATATTGCATGACTGAAAAGAAAACATGCAATTTATTTTTACGGATTAGCTACAACGACCTTCATGATTTTTGCTCACGGTGCTGGAAATGTTTGATATGAGGCAAGGGCCACCTTGTAAAAATAAATGTTATATTTTCTTCTCCCTCTGTTTTGCCTTGTGTTGAAGATATTTGCTGCCTTTCTGGAGAAGCTTCAGCAATCCATGTATTATGCATGAAATAAAAACTTCTACAACAAATGCACAGGAAAGACTGACAGACCTCTGTTTACTGTTCTGTACTATATGTTACTACACAGTCTTGCAATATTAAACCTAGCCCCAATCTAGACTTTGGAACCAGGCAACATGCCCAAAATTGTGATAATCTTCTCCATAACAACAGAAATGAAATAAATAACATTGCCAAAAGCTGAAAAGTTTGGTTTCAGTCCCCAAACTCCTAATGTAGGTTCTTTCAAAGTTCTTTTATATTATGTTCTTTTAAATTACAGTTCTGTTAAATTACATTATGCACATTTACACTATGTAAAAATCCATACAGAAAGTCTTTCGAACTGACTTGAGTCCTGCTCTTCTGCATAATGCACATGAGAAAACCCTTGCTGTCAGAGAGAGTGAAAACAGAGCTGATCAGGCAACAGGAAGCCTTTGCCTAAATTTAAAGTCTTTCGAGGGTTGCTGCGCATGTTTGCCTCAAACAACGGACCTGAGTAGCAAAATACCCAGTCTATACCTGGCAGCAGGAGATCACAGGGACTCTCTCATTTTAGATTCGTATTTAGGCAGCTATTAAATCTGGCCCGTCGTGTGGTTAAGGCACAAATGGGATTTAGGGGATCTGGGCACAGTCCCAGCTCTGCCACAGACTTCCTGCGTGATCTTGGGCAAGTCTTCTCACAGGGCTCACAAAATTTGGCAGGGCTGTTTTAAGCCCCTTCTCTAGCAGTCAAGTCATTACATGAAATTCTCCAATTGCTGGCATGAATAGATAAATAAAGTAAATACGCAAGGTTTTAGCTTTTAAGGAGATAAGCTTGAAACCATGATCAGAGCGTAACCTAATGGCTCAAAGTTAGAGATCAAATTTTAGAAGTCGTTTTTCAAATATTTTTAGGTGTCTGAGCCATGAGTTGCAATCTAGAATTCTACAATCTTCATTCCTGCACAATTCCTGTTTGTAAAATAAGGATCGTTTTGCTTCTTTGCTTACAAAATAGTTCGTAAATTGTTTGTGCAATGTTCAGATGAGACTTGAGACTAGAAAATAGACTCTCTTATGAGAAATCTTAATCAGTGTTTTGTGGCTTGGTTTTTTGAATTTCCTCTTTGTACAAATTACTTCTTTCAGCATTATTTCAGCAACGAGTAAACGAAAATCCCATCGTGTCAGATGATTCTCCTGTTTTTGCCTCTGCAGAAGCACAGGCAGTAGTGTGTTTACAGGAAACGCCTGCTGCAGAGGCACTGTGGTAGTTAGACATGGTCTCAGATTTGACTAACATCCTCACATGATTAGATTTACTAAATGAAGACACAGAGGAGACAGTGATGAGAAAGCTGCAAGCAATCAGGTTCTTGCAACATCAGATAATCCATGAAGCGACTTTGTGCAGTAACCATGCAGAAGGCTCCCCCTGCCCTCCCCCCCAAGAATGTGCCTGGCTGTTGCATTAGTAACTATCTCCTCAGCCCATATTCAGTTACCAGGCTCCCTCGCATCAACAGCGGCTCATTTTTTTTTCCCCTCCCCTCTTTGCATTCTAGACCAAAGTGCTGCATTCTTTAAAAATGCATTCGTAGGTATTTTCATGCTCAGCTAAAATCTGAACGTTCAGTTACTTTCTAAGCAGTATAGTTAACATACAGCAGCATTTTTATAAAGAGAAAGAGATTGCAGGGTTTTTCTTTCACTGTTTTCTACATGCTGTCTGTATAAACACATAGATTTCGAATCCTGCAAGGCACATTGACAGTGCAGCTATTAAACATTCTCTCTTTGACCTTAATTTTGGTTTGTTTTCACTGTGTATGAACTTTAACAGACTTGAAGCGTGACACGTCTTTTCTTTCTGCTTATCACAGTACACATAGGGTAGGAAAAGACATGTAAACAGAAGCTTGTAAAATAGCATGTAGATTTCTCAAAGAAAACATATCGCTTTCCTGAAGCTTATTTTGCTCAACCTACAGTTTTGTTCCTGTACTTTGTTCTGCAAATGGATCCTTTTCGAAATGACAGCACAACACGATGAGTATGTTCACTTTTCTTATAACTCATGGGGTGAAAGATCTTCAGGATCTTGCTGTTGTTTATTCAAGCACAGGTTAGTTGTTCAATAAGGTGTATCACAATAGCAATAACGGCAATTGTTGCTACTGTGGCAATAGAAAAAGAATAAAGATTTGCATGGAGAAGTCGTATCTTTTATTAGATGGAGCTGGAAGAGAGAGAAGAGCTTTCAGGCACTCTAGTCCTTCCTCAGAACAAAAAACAGAAACAAACTTCAAGTATGCATACATTTGTGCAGTGCAGTGAACAAAGACAAATACATCAGTGAAATACAAATGATGTAAAAAAGGCTGCTTGAGAAGATAAACAAACTGAAGATAATGAAGTCATACCCTCTGCCTAGGATAGCTCAGTTATCTGCACCAAAGGCCCTAAACTTTTGTTGTAACTTTCCAAATTATCCTTCCCTGTATCACATGACCTTTACTGTGAATATCAAGAGTCGGATCTGGAGACTGACTGTTAATCCTTTCCTTTCCTTGATTAGTTTGAGCTTCCAGTCTTCTCTCTCTCAGTTTATAAACTACTTATTTTCGTTGCTTAGATATGGCAAAATAAAAGCATATTCACCAATAGTAATTAGCACTTGACACTATTCTCACACATACAGAGGTAGATGTGCACTGAACTGGTTCTAGAACTGAAGCCTGAACGTACTGCTTTGATGTGATCACATACTTAAATGCTGTATTTGTTAATACAACTTCCCTTATTCTGTTAGGGAGCTCTTTCACACTTTTCAGTTACAAAATAAGCTGATCTACACCAAAAATCCAAGATCTTACAGAGCTCACAAGTCTGTAAAACAGGACTTTTACAGCCACATTTCAGTTCTGACTCTTGTAAAAATTGTGTAATTCAAATGTCACCTTTTTCCACACTTCTCCTTTTAGTATAATTTTCCATTCAGCCTTCCATTAAAGAACTTTTCCTCCTCCTTGTTTTGATCTTAAACAAATCCAATCGAAATTTCAGTCACACCAATAATATTTACAACAGGGTGTATCAACAAAATGATGGAAGTAACCTGTCAGCGTTTCACAGTGTTCCCAAAATGAAGGAGGCGTCTCTAAATGAATTCCTTTACTTCCTATGGCATATTCCAAGTGCATCCGAAGACCAAGATTGCCTTAAAGAGTGTTAGTTACTACTGCTTGTAATTGTGATGTGGAGACTGACTCATGAGCAAGGAAAATTATCTGCTTTAAAATACCAGAGACTGAAGATATCTATGCAATGCATATTAATTAAGAGTTAAGGAAGTATTAATTCTGTAGAGGTTTTTATGTAAGACTGCCCTAGACTCTTTCAGGTGTAATCCCCACAAACAAGATGGTGAGTGCAGTTCATTTTTTTTTAGACATACTTTTGCAGAAGTATTTACCTTGCAGCATATCCTCACACTCAGCTGCAGTGCTACTGGAGCATTAAAATGCCCGAATCGTAGGGCAGAGTAATTCTGTGATTCCTTCCAAAACTTTCACGGTGTTAAAAATAATAATTGTCTCTCATAAACTGAAAGTGCTGAGACATTAATAATGCATGATGCGATTCTTGCACATGTGTTTATTAATTTATAAACACGGCACAGCCTCAGAATGAAAGGTACTCTATAAATAGAAAGCTAATATTGATCAATCCTGAAGTGGTATTGCCATTCTTGGAGGGCTGAAACGTTTGGGGTTTTTTTCTTCTTCCTAATCTGATAACAGAAAGAATTCCCTGAGCTTGGCTCTTTGTTATCATTATTTGTTTCTTCCTATTGTACCTTCATCAACACTTCCTCTGTGTACCAGAAAAATCTGAGGCTTCTAAACGTTGTGAATGCCATAGAGCTGGTATGGCAAAAATGTGCATTTGAAAGGTTATAGAAAAAGACAAGCAATTGTTTAAAATAAGGTATTAGCATGACAGTTGACAAAGGCATGGTATGTTGCCAGATCTCACTGGTTTCCAATGCTAGTTAATGGGAACAAGTACTCCTTGAGCTGAGGGAGGGAGAGTTGCCTCACATGTTCTTACACAGTGAATGTGCTTCCCTATTTTGAGAATTATTGTTCCAACACCACAAGAAGATATCATTTTACACGTTGGTGCTTTTTTTTCCCTTTCGCAGCTGACTAGTAACCCGATCCCTGTCCTTACATTTGTTATGTTTATTTGATTTACATTTTTCTGCTTCCCTCTTCTTGCAAAAATAACGTTCTTGCAACCTTATGAGACAAGGCAGTCGGTGCTCTGATAAACAGGTGATGAACATTTGCCATCTATGTTCTGGGTTAAAGGGGGAGGGGGAACAGAAAAACCCACACTTCCCAGATCTAAGAAGCTTTCAAGTAACTTTCAAAGCCAAACCCAAAGTGCAGCCTCTTTACACAGCCTCCACGAGTCCTGCTGCGCTGAAGCACACTATCATTTCCCAAACCATCCCACAGGAGAAGTTTTATCAATACAGACACAACTCTTAAGAGCCAGCCATTATCAAAAAACCTGCCAACTAAAAAAATATACATTAAAAAATGCTGAGTTCCTGCTTAGCTAGCGTGCCTTCCCTACACTCACTGCTGGGCTGGCTCCAGTGCCAGCAAGGGGCTGCTCAGAGCTGGGCTTCAGCTAGCGCATATCAGTATCACACTGTTGCCTTTAATGGAGTACAATAATTTCTAGCAGCTGTGACTGTACCACAGCATTTTAGCCAGCTTAAGAGGAGTTTTGTTTTTAAAACCGACCATTCTGTGAGGCCTAATCCTGCGGTGATGGGCAGGCTGTGGGGTGGGCACGGCGGCCCCCTGAAGTCTGCCCGTCAACAAGCAGGGTTTTCACTCACATGGGGAAATTCAAAATTTGACATTGGTGTTTTGCTACAATGGAAGTATTGTATATGGGACAGAGTAATATCTTCCCTGTGGTCTGTTTGTGTCAGGATCTTATTCAAAGTAAATCATCAGATTTGGTTCATTTTTGCCATTGTTACATTATTTCCGGTATGACGATTTTTTTTCTCTCAAAAGAAATTGTCTATTACTTCAAATTGAAGTTTTTGAGAAGACTTTTTAAAAAGAAATTAACACCACTGGATTTTTTTCTACAGTTAAAAAGCCTGTTTTCAAACAAGACACCACAAAGCCTGACAGTAACACATGCAACTGAGGACATTTTGAGCTTAAACTACTGACATTAGACAAAGAGGAAGGTCACTTGTTCTGTGGAAGCAAATGCAGAAACCAAACCATCAGAAATGAAATAACAAGTAGAATTGAAATGTAAACCCCTTTCAGTTTATTCTTCTGAGGTGATTAAATAGAGTAAATAGGAGGAAAAAAAAATATATGGGACTTTTTAAATGCAAGAGTGTTTTTCTGAAGTTAGAGGATGTTATAGTTTTATAATAATGAAGTTTCTATTAACAGTTTGGGAGAAGACAGCTTGTTTCTGTGATTAAGAAAGCAAGACATTCAGTATAGACTATATATAATATTTGGAAAGTACATGTACACGCATACTTACAGGAACAAAGAAGTATGTTTGTCTGAAGCATACTGCAGTAGCTAGCTATTGATATTGGCAAGAAGCAGACCTCTCTCCCAGTTCTCTTAATAACAGCTTTTGGGGCTGACAAAATCCTTGCCCAACAGATGCAACCATAGCTTTATCAAGGACTTCTGGTGACACTATAAACCATGAGAGTGAAAAAATGCTTCCTGCTGCAGGCTTCCTGCTTCAGCTGCAGGAACAGCCCAGACCAGTTTGTTTCAGACGTTATATCTTTATCAGGCTGCAGGGTGAATTAAAGCCTTTCACACAGCACACTGAAGTTTAGAAAAATGTGTAAACTCGTAATACTGTTGGAGATGTAGATTGAGGTAAATACCTTTAGGAAACGTTGAAAAGTAATAGTGAATGTGATAATTTTATTCAATGTAAGAAAAGCACCACAATCTGTTCTGCTAGGTTAGGGAACAAAATGGGTTTAGACATTTGTCTTCAAAGGTGGATTTTCAAGAGAAATTAGGAACTGAGTGGAGCATTGCAAATGTATGTGAAGCTGGATGGCTGCTTTAGGCATGTAATTATTTTAATTCAGGTATGTAAACTAGATAATTGTACATGGAAACAGCTAATTGGGCAAATTTTCATTTCCTTTTACCTGTACAGACACTCGGGAGAAATTGGAAGAACTCACTATGAATGTGTGCCCTCTGCATTTTCTACCTGCACCATCACCACCAAACAGACCTAAGGTTCTGTGTCCTGCTCCAGATCCCCGTTCAGAGCTGTCTTTGACACAATAAGACTGTGTAGTTTGCAGCGCCCTGGCTGTGCCAGCGTGCTGACCACCCCTTCTCCTTTCGCACTCTCCCCAGGAGCACAGCTCTGCTGCCTCTTCCTCCATCCCAGGACACTGCTCTGACTTTTTTTGTAGTCTAGGTTTCTGTGCTGTCTTTCATTCTGGTACTTTTAGACCTGTGCACAAAGGCAAAAAGAGAAGAAAGGAAACACGGGATGTGTCTTTCTGGGCTTATCAGGAGGATGTTTTTTTTTTTTAGAAGCTGCAGTGAATATAGTTAGATGAGGAGAGAGCGGGTGTGCATATGTACCAGGAGATACAGGAATATCTCAATAGGCATTTTACTATACTCTCAATTTCCCTACCCCTAGCAACATGCTGACAAATCAAGAACTGCCATCCTATATACAGTACTCCAGCTGTCAGCCTTAAGCAGTGCATCTCCTTGCCAGAGTGCTGCAGCCTTCCCTTTGTTTCAGCTTTGAAAATAAAATCACGATTTGTAAAATAAAGGGGAAAGAATTCTTTTCTAAAGCAGGAAAGTGACTAATCCCTTTTAAGAGTTCATAACTGCATTAACTGCTTTGAACAAGAAGCCACACACTGAATGATAATGGATTTGTAGTTACATTGTGCCTCATATTTAATACAACAACACGTTCCATAAAGTCAACAGACTCACTATACTCACCTGCTACTTAATTTTATAAATATTTTCATTGTTTTAAATTATTCTCAGTAAGAAGTATTTGTCATCTGAACAGCCTTTGTTTCTACTTGATCATTGTTCAGGGAGGAAAAAGGCTTTTTGAAGACAGCTATGACTATATAACATTTTTGAAGCTAGCTCAGAGAGACACGGTGTTAAATGTCCTCAGATTTCATATCTTCTGTCTTAGAAACAAGAATAGGTCAAAGGTAATGTGAGTTTTGTGGGGCTTTTTAAACGTGTCTTGTGACTTAGGCACAACCTGCATAGGTAACACAAGTCTCACTTAAAACCATCCACAATTAAATTAACAGTCATAGGTGACTGTGAGAATAAGAGAATCACTGGTGGATATTGGTACAAGTACTTTAAAATAGTGAAAGGCATCATTATACCCATTTTATAGATGGAGAAATTGAGGCTTGGAGAGGAACAGTATTTTCCCCAAGATACTACAAGAATGAGACACAGCTGCTGAACCAAGTGTATAAAACCTTTAAAGAATACCATACAATAGCCATATGACATCTTCTAACAAACCAAAACTATGGATCTGTCTGTAATTAACCAAGGGAGGAACAGAATAGGAAGATGCAATACAGTGGGATTAGCTGAGGCTGCTCTGTGCTCAGATATTTGGATACATAACCTTTATTAGCACTGACAAGATGGAGAAAATAATGTTTTGTTCTTTTTTTCTTTGTTCAAAAAAATCCAAGGCCTGGATTTGCCCTTCATCTGGGCTTTCTGGCTAAAAGGGCAGTCATGTCATGTGAATTTTCATACATGCTGAATTCCTGGGATCTATGCAATGGATGTGTAGATCTTGTCCTGCTTTTCTCAGAAGTATTGGATTCATAAAGCATGTGATGTACGGATGATTCACACATGTGCAGTAAGTTTGATGTGTCCTGAATACATCAGATTTACTCTACATGCCATTACACAGCACATGTGCACGTATTTCTGTCCAGGAAATCCCAGATAGGAATGTATCAACCCCAGATTAGCTCTTCATAGCCAAGGAGGGGCTGAATGGATTAGGGAGCTGCTGGCTATGAGGAATATATTGATTCATGGCTTTGGAGACAATACCTATCATCCTCAATGCAAAATCCCAAGGGGAAATATGGGAAATTTCCATTAACAAGTCAGCTTCATTTCCCCCTAATCATTGTGTAGGTTTCTTAGGACCGAATCCATCCAAACCCCATTTCATCCAGCAATATTCAGGAAGTACCAGCCAGGCTCTGTTTTCTTTGAGAAAGGCTGCACTGTGTCAATGGAGCAGGGTTTGGGCCATCGCAGTCAGATGCAGACAACCTTAATCCAAGTGTTTTTAAAAAAGGAAACAAAGGAATCTTAATTAGATGGACTATTAGAGAATCTCATCTGGGAGTCTCTCATTGTTTGCAAGCCAAAGGTGATTAGGAAAAATCCATGTTTAAAAAAAAAAAAAATCCCTGAAATTGCTCCTTTAGTTTGCAGGAGCCACTAATTTATAACACAACAGGGCAAAGTAATGTGTAATATTTCCAAAGTCTGCAATAAGGCTGGTATCCTGAACTGAAATATTTGTTAATACAAGACTAAAGCCAGTTTGCACATGAAATGAATCCCAATGAAATGAATAAATTCAAGCATTATTAATATAATGCAAAGCAATAAAAAATAGTAAGTGCTGCAAAAGCAGGAAATCACTAGGGAAAACATCAGTTGCCCCAAGACTTAAGTTGGAATGAATACCTAGAATCTTAAACACTCATTTAAAACTGCTTCATTGCAGATTTATTTTGAATATCATATCTTGTCAATATACAAAGTGTAAGCAGCACTAAAGCACTGTGTTAAAAGCAGTCGTAGTAATCAAGGTCAGATGTCTCCATAAGCTGAGAAGTAGTCAAATGTACTGTATTTCCCTAGTTCACTTGTGGAGTTTTCTTCCCCTGTATCTTTTAATTTGCTAAATGATTTGAAGGAAACAAACCCACGTGTAGTTAGCTGTATAAATCAAAGGTGACAATTCTTTAGTAACCTGTATTATTTCCTAGCGTGGCAAGCTAGAAAAATGCTGACAAATTTATTTATTGACCTGTTGTGTTTTGCATGGTCAGTCAATGTTATATCGATCCAGTCATCCAAAATACTGTAGCAGGGGCAAAACCATTCAAGGGCCACTGTCTCCACATCATCACTGTTTTGTTCTTTCTCTACCTAAGTAATATCCCCCCATCTCTTACAAAAATGCAAATGCAGCCATCCCCAAGACCTGCTCTCCTCTTGCTCTCCGGGAGGATCCTCATTGTTATAAATTAAACTGAGAAGAGAGCAGAACCCTTGAAATTTGCTTGGCATATAGTTTGCTTCTTCCATTGGAAGTGATCATTAGTAACTACTGTTGCAACTTTAATTATATCTTCAATAACAGCTCCCCCACCCCCCGCACTTTCTGTTTAAACTTCCCTTTGTATCACTCAGGAATCTGATTCTTCATGGAAGAATCTCTGTAGAAGTCAATGAGGCTGACTTCTGATTTCCTTGGGTCTCGCTTCTGTAATGTTTATATTTAAGGTGTAGGCTTTCCTTTCTGTTGCTTAAAAGTATGAAAGTACAGAAATCTCTGGATTTCCATTTTCAGTTCATGATGAAATGAAACAAATAAATGAAGACTTTGGTGTCTGACCTATTGGGATCCCTCACTTGGCAATCACTCGTGAGTTGAGGTGACAAGGTCACGTTCCTTATTCTTTATTCATTTAACCGTTTTATAATTATAAGTAGCAATGGAAAGCAAGCAATCTTCGCAGTTAATAATCTTCCCAGACCCCAGGGTACAGGTCTGGAAAATGGAGAAAACAATGAGGAAAAGTTAAAAATTGTTTTCCATAATTTATTACCATCAGGTAAAGGAAAAAAGCATGGCTTTGGAAACATATGTTCATTTACATTTCTAGCAAAATCCATCCTGAACGCAGCAACTAAAAAGATACAGAAGACAGTGAAAATAAGCTTGGAATATTATTATCCAGTTGATGTTCTCTTTTTCCCTTGTGCATTTTTATGTAAATATTGTTAGTTTCACCACCTCCAACGATCCTTAATTCCCACTGAAACCTCTGAGAGCTGAAGGTGTTCATCATCACACAATTATTTTATATATTAAAACACAGCTGAGGACAGGAGGTTAGGCTGTTGTAATAGCCATGTGTGGCTGCCATTCCCCGTGCATATTTTTGTATTGCAATGACAAAGGCCACAAGTCAAGAAATCAGTTTCGCACATGCTCCAATCCTGCCCTCCTCAAGACCGCATTTAAGTGCGTGACCAACTTTAAGTATTACCTTGTGCGTGTTGTTAACCACATGCTTAAGCGTGGGCTCGAGTAGGGATGCATTCCTGAATCCAAATCAATCTATCAAAATAGCTGCAGGTGAAAATTCTTCATATGTGCTTTCTGTGCATGTAATGAAATACGCGTGGTCATGCAAGTACAGGCCTGTGTTGCCATTTCTTTCAGGGAAAAAAAAGAAAGAATTTAGTGTGATGTGTTGTTCAGTTTAAAAACTGCCTGTGGAAAAGCAGATTTTCCTGAGTGTAACATTGGTTAGGTATTTAATGCTCAGAACGATGACCAGCAATTAAAAAAGCAAACACCCAGCATTTAATAAATATATATAGTGTTTGTATTTTACAGTGTTATTTTTTCTAGAACATTTCCCTATGAAGCCTGTTTCAGACTAATATGTAACTTTAAACAAGTAAAATGTTTGTATAACCTTGTAGTTTGAAAATAATCAAAGGGATGTGAGATACATGCTGAGGACCCAGATGGATAATATTTTGTTTTTCTTTGTGAACGTCTTTTGTCTTAAAGCTAGTGTGAAAATCTAGAAGAGGGCCCCACATGATTGATCACCACAAGCATCAGAAGGAAATGATTCACCACAACACTGTAACTGAAACTGCTTCAACACCTGATTGCAAACTTCACACTGGGGGACTAATTAACTGTTGTACCTGCTCTGTGCTTGCTTTAATGCACAGGACACCTCCTCTAGTATAATTCCAGCCGTGAATACCCACTGATCTGGCTGACAAGTGTTGGTGGAAAGGTACCTTGTATTCAGAAGTGCAGGGAAAAGTTCAAAATTATATATTTAAATTACAATATTTTATTTTTATTAAGTAACAGCACCTCAATATATACCTAAAATGAAGTTTATACGTATTATTTTGCCTAATGGCAGGACTGCTTTCAGCTTAAGGGTTTTCCTACTTTTTTCCATTAGCTTCTCTTCAGATAGAACGTTAACATTTGTGAAACATTTTCAGGATTGGCAGTATTAGGAACATAAGGCTCATATTGTCTGAATTTAGATACAAAACAGTACATGAAATATCATCCAGCTACTCATGCATTGTGCTCATAACTAAGCCAATGTCTCAGCAGATTTATCATCAGAAATACAAGTCTGCAGTCTGCAAATGGGGGTAATGTATCTCTAGCAAAGCACTTATACATAGTGATTAGAATTAATGGAACAAAAGCTGGAGGAGGGATAGGGAGAAAAAACCCCAAATTCTATTAAATTGTTGTATTAAATATATCTGCAAGTTAATCTATTAAAATGTAGGGTTTATATCCAGTGCCCAGAAACATGGTGTTCTTTTTCACTACGTGGACAACGTCAGTTGTTTTGACAAATCAAATAGTTCTTCTGTTTCCCTTCCTGTCTCCCCCACTCAATTTAAATTAAAACCAATATTTTTGAATACTGTTTCAAGCAATTTAAAAAGAAAAAAACCCCACTCCTACAGTTTTACAAAAGCAAGGAAAGATTTGGCAATAGCAGAAAATGGTTTATCCATCCTTCTTAATGATTCTAAATGTTTTGTTTTCTAAATGATTCTGCCAGTTTATCCTGATAAGATGAAGGAACTGGTGAGCTCTTCAGGAAAGCAACATAAAAAAACTACTCATGCAGTGTAACAATGACATCAATTTGATGCTTCTAAAAATAACTATGCACAAATCTCCCTTACCTTCACAGGTTTCACCAGGAGCAGAGTTCCTTAAGCACCTGTAATAATAGGTACACTTCTTCCTCATCAAATACTATTTTCCCTTTAAAAGCCTACTAAGTCATTGCATATGAGGATCTCGAGTCACTGGCATTAGCATGTCAATGAGGAAGATTTAGGGGAAACATTTTTTTAACCTGCCCTCTAAAGTGATCATGTCTATAAACCCCCCAGTCCCATGTCCGTGCAGTATTTGCCAAAAAAACCCCACTCCAACCCAAACCAGCCGGTTTGCCCACGTGGAGCTGTGACAGGCAGAACTCCTGGGCCTTCCCTTGGGTTTTTCCAGGTGTCTTTCTTATCTCCACACTAAAAAGAAGGAGGAATGGCTGGCAGGAGGAGTGTGGGAATGTGCCAATGCCCAGCTGCACGATTTAGACATATGATGACCAGACATCTTGCAGCCTCCCTAAGAGAAATTACATATTGCATTGCAAATTGGCCCTAAAAACTCCGACTTCTGAAGCTGTTTCCCGATAGGCATGCATATGCATATTTTTAATGCAAATGAGAGTTTGTGGACTAAACTAAGGTTTGCTGTGTATTTTGCCTTCTGAAATCACAGCAACCCTGAGCTCAGCAGCAAACTGCTAATTTCTTATTTAGCAAATTCATTTTGCCTGTGTAGACAGTTGGCAATTTCATCTAGACGTGTCTCCAATATTAATCAGAAATAGACTTCCTGTTTGCTGGGCTTTGTCAAGAAATACAAAGTTCACATCTGAGGTAGAGCTTCTCCAAATTCCTCGGGCAATTAAACTCAAGAGTTTGGGAGAAAAGAAAAGGAAAAGAAAAGGAAAAGAAAAGGAAAAGAAAAGGAAAAGAAAAGGAAAAGAAAAGGAAAAGAAAAGGAAAAGAAAAGGAAAAGAATCACAACCCTAAGAAATAAAATTCTTCTTCCTCTAAAAATAGAGCAAGGAAGAAAGCTCTCCTAAGGTGGCCCAGCCACTCAAACTTATCCAGCAACTCAGCTTTGATCTGAAAATTGCAGTTCTGGAAGGACAGAAATCGAATCATCATATCCTCCCAGATCACCTCACTGAGATTCACTCACCAGGAGCTAACACTGTCAGCCACACCAATGCTTTCAGCTGCAGGGATACATGCACATGGAGTCACTAAATTTATAGGCCAATTTCATCAGTAGGTGACAATTTTCAATCAAATTTAGTCTGGATTGTATTCACATGCCGTTGTTTTCACTGATAGGCTCTGCTACTATTGTTGCACAAATGTTATGACTCAGAATTCTTTAAAAAATCAACACAAAATCCAACAGTTCATTAAACTGAGAAAATAGGATGCTTGGAAAAAAGTTTTGTCAAAAGGTCCTATGATCATTTCTCAGAATGGGTTTTTTTTCCCTATTTTATTTGGATTAAAAAAACTCCACTAATTTTACCAGTTCTACAGCTATTGGGGAAAAAAAACCCAAACCAAACCAAAACTCAAATGAGTGAGTATATCACAAAGTTCCCAAGTATTATTCATCTTTAAAATAAATTCTAAGTAGTGAAAAAAATGTGCAGGTTCATAGAAACATACAAAAAAACTACTCAGCACTCTGATTTGACCTCTGCAGAGATCACAGGGCTAAGGACAGATGTTAAACAGGGTGTCAACTTTAGAAGTGGGTTTCAATGCCTGTTTGAGTGGGAGTTTTTAATGGACTTGCTATATTTTGAATGTCCCCAAATCTGTGGCTTCTGTCAGAAGAGAAATATTAAATTGGGGTTTTTTTGTGTGTGTGGAGGGCAGAACATTGAACCTCTTACCTAGGAAGCAAAGTGAGCCATGTCAGTAACTATCAGAGGAACAGGTCCATAAACCAGAAGCACTGTGAGCCTCAGGAAAGGGACGATGACAGGCAAGGCAGAGACCAGCATGAAGCTGGGCAGTGCAGACAGGACCAGGCTAGAGCTGGACATGGCTTGTAAGCAAGGGGGATTTTGATAACTCTCTAAAACTTTATAGCTGGGAAGATGTGGGCTGCAGACCAGAAGCAAGGGGATATCTTTTCACATCGCTACCTTCCTCAAAAACCTCGGTCTGTACCAACAGCCACAGCCAGGCTTCCTGCTGGCAGCACTGACCACCTCCTGCCCTGCTGGCTCCTTCTGCAGGACTGCAGCGGCAACTGACATTCACAGTCTCCCGTCATCAAACAGAAACCCCTCTGGACTCTACTCAGCCCATCAGATCATGACTCACACCTGCAATCCATTCACCCCTGCGCCAGCCGTGTTTAACAACACTAGCCCCCGTTCAGCCATCTCTCTAGGACACATGATTTTATATTAACTGACAGACATCCCCACAAAGAGCCTTTACTCTGTTTACATAAGCATTTTTTCTTGACAAAACCACACTTTACACTTTGCAGATACTGGGCTAGCTCTTCAGCTCCTTGTTTTTTACACCCAGTCAAACTCTAAGCAAAGATTAAATCAAACATGAGCTAACTTAATGAGTTTTTCACAACTGTACAGTGAATTTTTCATTGAGGGAAGTGCAGCCACTTCTGGAGTCAAATGCAACAGCTCGTAAATAATATGCAAGAATTAGTGCAATAGCAGAGGAAATTTTAGGTGCCTGCAACGTAATTTGTCGGTGTGGACTAATGGAGATAGGGTTGTAACACTCTCTTGCTTTTCTGCCTGTGTTTGAATGAGAATCTTTGTTTTGTGTGCATCTTCTTGTCTAAAATGATTGTGCTCTGTAATAGAGGGTGACCACAGGAAAATACAAAAGAGAAAATATGAAAAAAGAATCCACAATGGGATACTACTGCATATCACAATGTTGTTCCAGATATATACAGGCAAAATGAAGATGGAACAAAAAGAGGATGGAGCAAACACATGTACAATTCTTTGTGCTGTTTAGCTCATACCTATGCCACAGTCAATACATATTTTGAGTGTTTTATTAGTAAGTGCATAAAGATTTATCAGCTTATTTCTCATATTAATATTTTATTGGTATTAATGTTTAACTATGATTACTCTGACTTAAAGACTAGACATTTCCAAAGTCAGAAGAATAGTGTTTCCAGAAAGGATAGGAGGAACCTGTGTTCTGTATTTATTTTTGAGGAAACTGTCAAGCATCAGATACCATTTACCTTAAATGAGAAAATAACTCAGTCGCATGGTTAGGAATCGTTTCCCTGCTGGAGAGATGTCTGGAATAGGCTATATACACACTGTCCAGTTACATTTCCAAACTCTAATTACACATGCTTCTTACTCACAGCATTAATAATATGGATTAATACTCTACACATGTATATGACCTTCACCCAAGAATTTCAGAGCACATTTTTAAGGATTCATTTATTAAGCATTACAAGTCAGCTTCATATATGCAGAAACTGAAGATGTAAAGAGCTAATGAAACAGTCATGGGGAAATCCAGTGGCTGAGCTAATGATAGAGCCAGGTCTCTACATTCTCAGCACAAATTTTCCTGTATAAAATTATAAATGTTTTGTACAGATTTTTAAAAGTGTTTTCATAGCAGAACTGTTTGTACATCTCTGTCTTTTATAAATAAGAATTCAAAGACAACAAATGATGCTTTGTGTAGTGTGTCAACTCTAGCAATGTCACTAAGCCTTACAATATTGGGGTTTTTTTAAGATTCAGTTCTGAAAGGCAGAAATGTTCTCATGTGTTTCCATGAGAACTGTAAGCACTTTCTCCAAGTTATTTCTTTATTTCTTTTAGTCTTTCTGAATGAAAACAAAAGCTTGAAAATATAATCTGACAATACATAAAGTCTCAAAAATCACAAACAAGTAAAATGGAGACAATGCTTTTAAAACCTAAGGCTTTACAAAGTCAGTCCCATGACTTTATTTCCAATACTGTTGTTTGGCAACACAATCTTGGTAGTGTCATACAAATCATGCAGATAGGCAGTAACATTTAAAATCTTTCCACTTGTGTTTTGTCAGTTACAGAGTTGGCAGGTGTAGATTTTAACAGAGAAACTCATCTCCTTGAAACTCATGTTTTCAGAAGATTAGGTTGGGTAATCAAAGACAGAGCCCTTTTCCTTAGGCAGACACGCAATTGCAGAGGGCTTTGATTTGCGGGATCAGTGTGTTATATATATTTTTTCAGTCTCCAAACATAACTATCCACTGAAAAACAGAATGCAACAAAATAGGTTATAGAGATGAGTTTGCATCTGTTCTTTTTTGATCTAAATGAAATAGAGCAAGAATCTTACTTGGTATCTTGACATAAGACGCTTCATCTTTGTATGTAGTGAGATCTTTCCTCTTATAAACAAACCTCTTCCTGTCTCTTTCATTTTCTTCTGGTATCATCTACAGATCAGAGTATTTATATTACGTATTTTTGAATTCTCTTTTCCTCCTCTGCAGTATGCTCTGCTGACTTCAATTGAAATGAACTAAAATGCTTCTAGATGATACTTTAGTAGCAAGTGAGGCCATTTTAGATTATCCATAACAATTTCTATGAACATGTGTAGGTGAGTGTATATGGGCATGTTTGTGGATGTGTACTGCAATCTGATTTAATAAACCCATGTTAGATCAAGGCCTATGAGTCAATTATAAAACTCTAATTGACTTCCATGGGGTTTGGATTGCATCCATATTAGTCAAGGAATGAAAAAACCTCAGTAGCAAGGCCAAACCTAAGAGCTACTGCTCACCTTAAATGCAAGGGTAATCAGACACAAGAGGACATCTAATTAAGCATGAGTTTAGTTAAGCACAATCCAGAATTGTTATGAGAACAAGTGGAGATAAAAATGATCACGTGGAGATAAAAACGATCATGACAGATATAGTTAAGAAGAAATAAGGAAGTTTGTAGGCATTAGAGCTACCTGGAACATCATTCCAGAGAAGGCTCCTACCCATCCTAACACCAGCCTGGCCCTGTATTCCTGTCTAGGGCAAAAGAACCTTATCCTTTATATTCCAAGCATTTCTATAGCCATAAGATGAAACTTTGGTTTACATGATCTTTCAGACTCTGATATGAGCCTACCCTGACCAGGGACTTCCAGACCTGTACAGGAATTGCAATGAGAACTCAGTGCTACCCGTTGCCATTGGCTGGTCTCCAAAAGGGGCAGACAGAAGGACCACCGTACTTACATTGAGTAGTAAAGAGGCAAAGGCCTCAGCTCCCTGTTACTCTGACACAGACTTTCACTCCTCTTATACAGCAGAGCTCCTCTTATAGGGAGGTTTCCATCCACTGTAATTAGATTCCATGGATTTAATCCCCTGGGAATGTAGCAATTACCATATACCTGACAAGTGCTAAATGCTGCATTCCGAGGGGATTATCACCTCCTTCTGAACAGAGAGAAAAGGGGAGGGGAAGAGAAATTTCCACTTCCCCATGGGGTGGGGAATATGATGGAAACTGTCTGATTTACTGCAGCTGCTGGCTTGCTGTGGGACAGGAGAGAGTAAGGCATCCAGAAGAAGGCATTCCTGAGAAGTACCAGACAAAATGTTTATCTCTAATAAAAAGAATATGGGTAATGCTGCACACGTGGGTTCTTGGGGGGCATGCTCCAGCTGGTGTGTGTTTATAGGGGGTTTTTATTCATACTGTTGCTACACAGAGCAAATGAACTGCAGAATAAGTGAGATTAAGACAACTGGCTCGAAAGATTTCAGAAATAAGTGAAATTAAATAAAAATCATGTGCACAAAACATAGCATTGGCAAAGAAGAGGCATTTATGTAGTGTTTCTGCACCCTGTGATGCAGATTTTATTACATCCTCTTGAAAAGCACAGTTACTATAAAGCTCCTTTTATTCTTTTGCATTATCATCTCAGTTATTTACAAGGTTCACAGTGATGTTGTGAGGGCATCGTTCATTGTTGATAAACTGCTCAGGATCATCAGATAAAAGGCATAATTTAACAGTATGATAATAGGAGCATTTATATATGCTAACGTTCACTCTGGCTGATTCTGTTTAGCAAACTGGAAGGAAGGGGCACTTTCCCTGCTGGTCCAACCAATGCTCCTCCCAGTGAGATTATGCCAGGCAAGATCCCATTAGAGGCAAAGGTCACCAAAGTAAAACAATTTGGTTTTAATATCTGCTGTTGCAGAAGCTGTTTCTGGGACTGTGATGAGCAGAGTGGAGTAGGAGCAGCGTTGTGTCCCAAGGCAATGGCCAGGCTTTGTCCCCAGGAGCGTGCTGTGTGCTGAAGCTGCAGCCGCAGCTGCTCACTGAACTACTTCTGCTACTGATGAACTACTTCTGCTTCCTGCCACACCTCAGACAGAGTCTGTAGTTCAGACAAACAGTCTGCCATGGCGCTCTGCTGCATGCACTATAGAAGCAAAACCCTCCTCAGATAGATAGAGCCTGTCTGGGCACTACAACACTCTGTTCTTCTCCTAGAAGTAAAAAAGTACTGCTGTATTTTAAAATGTAATAGATATAATGTGTATGTGTATACATGATTGTGGAGAAGTGAGAATGAAGAAAGAAGAATAAAACCAAACCCAGCTTAACAATGGGTGAGAGTTGGTCAGGTCAGAGGGTGAGCAATTGTTGGAATCTTGATACAGGCTGAACAGGAGAACCGTCCCTGCTGTAAGACCATGCTTACACTAAATCAATTTCTGACACTGTAGTTCAATCCTCCACTTCTAGTAAGGCTTTACCTATTTTATTACATAAAGTGAAATTCATTAACCTAGTTGTATCAATTCTGTACTAGTGCCAAAATTTAAGCACACCCCTGCAGATGCACTTTCTAACGTGGAGGCAGAGAAGTGACTGGTGCTAACACAACCAACCTGCTTTGCCTGGGTTTGCAATGACATCAGTGAGGACTATGTCCCTCCCCAGTCCTCACCCAGCTGCCGCACCAGCAAGAGCCCTGCCTGATAGACAACAGTGCAGGGGAGACTGGGACATAGGTAATATTTTTATGCTTGTGGGAGGAAACTCAGCTCTGCATATATAGGTACTTACATGCCAAGAGCATATATGGATGCTGAGATGGTAATTTGAAGATTTTGAGGTAATAAGCCAAGCTTTTTGTTCATCTTTCATGAAGAGCAAGTCACATATATATCCATTTAGTGCAGGCTAGATCCATAAATGGTTTGTCATACACCACCATCTGTGTTCTTCATCACATACAAATCCATTGTATGACCGAAATAAATCAAGTGCAGGGTGTGGTGTTTGTGCATTTCCTAACTCATTAGCAAGAGTTTAAGATTACTCCTGCCTTTCAATAGCGTGGTAAACCGTTTAAACAAACAAAAAGAAAATAATTATTGCTTGGCTAACAATAACTGGTCACTTGGATTTCTTGAAAATCTCACCTAACTAGAACAAATCCCTTGATAGCAACATTAGTGTGTGCATCTAATTCTCATAGCTGTTCTGAAAATTGGATTCAGAGGTGATAATACAATTTCTGTTAATGATCCCAGTGATGCCTCCCTGTTCCATATGCTCTGGGACATAACCTGGTGATTCTTCTCTGTTAGACTCTTACCAAGTTGCTCTGCTTGGGACCAATGCCAGCATCAATAAGGCATGCAGTTGCCACAGGCAATGGGAAGGAATGGGATGCAAAACAGGGAAAACAATATGTAGGCTTTGCACCTGTGTCAGGGCAAAGGGAAGGCATCTCCATGCTGCTCCACCCCAAGAGGCACTGGGATGTGAATGTGTGGATTGTTTCTGCTGGCGATGTCATTTCTACCTGTTTTACCCATCCAGGAACATCAAACCAAATCATCTATGGCTTTCCCCTTGTCTCCTCCATCCAGTTCCACCTTTATCTGTGTGAAAAGTGGTTGGCCTTGGCCAAACTGGTACTTTATTCCTGGAGAAGCCAACTTCAGGGTAGCCCATGTTGTTGAGAGCTTTGAGGCAATTTTGATTGTCTTGGAATTTCACAGTCATCCTAGAGCAGAAGCCTGAGTGTTATGTACCTGCTTACACAAGAGAATCCAGTCTCCCATCACTCTCCTGCAGTCAACAGAGTATATCAGACCCATTTGCTCATCTAAAACCTCAGCTGTGTCTCTAACTGCATGTGAAACCTTGTCCCTGTTGAAACCAGTCTTAAACCTTTCACTGACTTCAATAAAGCAAGAATTCACTTCTTGGCTGAAGGAAGAATTTAAAAAAAAGGTAGGAAGAGCTTATTGACAAGTTAATCCTTTCAGTGTCTCTGGGCTGACATTAAAACTGTTGCAACCAAACCTAACCAGCTAATGACACTGAGTTAAAAACAAAACCTGTTTTCTCTGCAAGCTGTCACAGGGCTTTATTTTCAAATGGGGGGAAGAAACTATATGCTCTGCAAGTGAATGAGACACATGCATGTGATCAAGATGATTAGAGCATGCAAAACACATTAGAACAAAACATATACTGAGGTCAAAGCAACATAAAAATGAAAGCATTCTGTGTTCCTCATTTGCTTGACTCATTGGATCTATGGTTATGTACGTGCCTGAACCAGACTTGGCTTATTTGTCCTACATACTATGAAGTTGCATGTAATTACCTATACTGCTCCAATCAGCACCTGTTCTGCAGTAATTTTGAATTAACGTATCATCCAAAGCCTCAAAGAGATGAACAAGAATGTTAGCTGAAAACTAGTTGCTTCTAATTGTCATGAAAACAAATGTCAAAAGAACATGTGTTTCTACTTAGCTAACTCTGCTTACTAGGTTTGAAGCTGTTTTGTGTTAGTTTCTACTATTTAAATTAAATGTTTTGTCTTTAACATACTTGATGTGGCTTTAAGAAGCTGTGCTTCCCCCCCATCCCCCTTATGAATCTTAATGTTTGGCTGGATTTGTTTGTAACATCAGACAAAAGACTGGCAGGCTGCGCCCGAGTGACACAGATTTTATGTTGAAACAAAGCAAAGCTGGAAAAAAAAAATCAATTAGGGGTCATTAAAACCCAAACTTTTCAATGAAAGAAATACTGTAATGGAATAGTAATACTTTGGGGTTTAGGAGTTCTTTTAATTCCTGAAAGAGCTATTTTGCACTGCCCCTCCTCCACTTCATCTCTGTGAATCTGCTGTGTTGCAGAATGAGTCAGCTCTGGAATATCCAAACTCCACAGCTGTGCATTAGCATTTGGGAAGAGTATCACTGGGAGTTCATATTTTACATGTGGAAGCAGTGACACTCTTTTTAAGCCACGGAGAAAGAATGGTTCAAAACGTAACATGGATAGATAGAGCTCTTGCCCTTCAGCAGCTCTAAAACAACTTTCTAAAGGAAGCTTTCTGCACATTTCCTTGGGGTAACACCATGGCCCATCGTGGAGGTGGAACAAGCATAGCAGGGGCTGTTAAAAGATATTTTTTTATAGCATGATTTAGTGTGTGATGTTGTAAAAAGTAGATGTCTGGGTTGTTTTTTTCTTTTCTTCCCCCCCCCCCCATTCCTCATTCCTTGAAGCCATCTCATTACAAAAGGAACACTGCATCTTTGTTTCCTAAGGAATGGAAGATCAACCTCAGTTCTTTCCATTACAAATGTATTATTAGAAAAGAAAAATAAATCCTGCTAATCACAGCACTTCACTGGAGCTTGGCAATGGGGTTACATGGACACGTTAAATCAGCAGTTCCCAAAGATGAGCTTGTGACCCAGCTGGGTTCATGACCTGGAAGTGCAGAAGGAAATAGGCACACAAGCCTGGAATGGGATTCACAAGCTGAAAACTTGGAAACTTACCACTTTGCATAAGAAACACCATAGTGACAATTACACTTTGTATTTCAAGGAGAATTCGGTCAGCAGCACAGACCTGGGAATCAGAGCAAGACTGAACACAGCCAGGGCTCTGGGAAAGGAGTGGGACACAGAAGCTACCAGAGAAGCTGGAGGCCCATCTGTAGTGGTGGTGGGACAGGGTTCTCTCTGGGCTGAGTTGCAGCTGAGTTGGGCTCTGGTGCACCTTTGGGAGCCACAGCCAGTGCTGCTGGCCCAGGTTGGGGTGACAAGGAACACACGCCTCTGCCACGTGAGCTGTGGCGACTGGGGGCAAGGAAGGCAGGAATGATGTTCAAATGCCCATCTCACATCTGGGTTGCATCTGTCCCTGCTTACAGAAGGGCATTTTTAAAATTTAGCTTCACAAAAATGATCCCATTGATGCAACCTATGCCCACAGAAGAGCGAGTCCTCTTTTTACATGCTGATGGGATATGCTTTTTTATGAGTTTTGAAGTAGATCATCATGTTGCCATAAAATTATGCTGCATTTAATGGGTTGATTTCCACCAAGGGAGAATTTAGCAAATTCATTTTTTAAGTACAGATGATTAAAGTCTCCAAATATATTAAGATGTTCAGCACCTAGTTTGCATTTGGGAGCAGAGAACCTGTTTCCCACTTAGCTGAGAGCTGCCAGAGCTCTCATGGCAAATGCACATTTTCATTTCAGCTTGCTCTACAAGACATATTTGTGCAAAAGCCACCCCCTCTCCCCCCGCCAGGTAACCTGCAGGAAATTAGAGAAGAGCACATTTTGAACATGAGGGAACAGAACAACTTCATTACAAGCCCTATATCACTGTCCTTTAAGGACTGATACCATCTTGTCTGGCACAGTGATTCTGCTGCACTGGGGATTTTAGTTCAGCAGGAGTTTCATACCTTTAATTTGAACCATGTTAAGTGTTCATTAGTATAGCACAAAACTGAATACAAAACACTTCATTTACTGGATAACCACACTATAAACATGTTTTGCCTGGATTGTGATGGATGATAAGATCTATTCACAACATTATTTACGAGAGGAAGCCTGGTGAGTAATCCTTACAGTAAAATCTGTAGCATCCTGTACACAGCCAAGGCAAGTAAATTCTTAAGCTAATATATTTGACATATGTCATTTTAAAGAATGGCAAGTGAAAAGGGAAGACTTGATGTCTGAGGGTGCAGAAAAGCTGCCTTCTATTAAATTACATAGGTGAGAACAGCAATTTTCTGTACACCTTAGATGGCATGAGTAATATGGCAAATGTCAGCTGGATTTATTGAGATCTGCAGAGAATATATTTGTCTTAGAAAGGGAAGAGGATTTAACTTACACATCTAATTTTTCATGAGGGTTTGGGAGCCATTTTAAAAGTGAAACAAATATCTCTGTAGTCTTTTTCCAGTTTCTTCTTTTTATACTCCTCCTCCCTCCTTGAATCTGGCACATATCCCAAAATGCACACCATGTTGAAGAGAGGGAAAACACTAACCCTGTATAATTTGAATAAATGAGCTCTACATATATTGCCACTTTTAGTTCAAATTATGCAAAAATCCATGATAAATGAGACTGAGCATAAAAGCCCCTTAGTGTGTAATTATAAATACTAAAATGGTGTATTTTTCCAAAGCAAGAATCTTTTTTTAAAAAAAAAAAATTTGCATACTCTGTTGACTTTTGACCTGCAATAAAAATGTAACACAAGTTGGTAAGTGACTGAGTCAGAACAGGACCTTCTGTTTGCATCATTCCTCCTGCCTTCTGGAGTTCCAGTCTTTAACAATTTGCTTAGATTTATAGTCATCTACTGAGCAGCTACAGTGCATAATCAAAAGTTCTTGTCTTTAAACATGTAAACTGTTAGATTAAAATTCCTGGGCTTCAGGATATACAGAAATTCCATGGGTCAAGTTATAGATAATAAGTATGGATCAGACCCTGAGATCCTTTTGGCTTGAATGCATTTTTCAAGCACGGCTGTAATAAACAAGCAGGATGCTTCCTGCAGCACTCAGCTTCCAGATGTGTGCCCAGTGCAGTGTCTGTTTGGGGATGAAGCTCACATGCAGCTTTCATGAGCAGCAGGAGGAAAGAGAAAACAATAATGGGATAAAATCAGGATTAACCTTTTTTTTCCTCAGTCAAGCTAATTTCTATTCCCTTCTATCTCTGTTTCTATTCTAATTTCTAACCTATGTGGATTATTGTTAGAGAAATGGGATCCAGGTATTTCAATGTTTCAGGGTAATTTATTAGGATACAGACTTTTGTAAATACTAATTTTGTAATTACTAAACCTGTATATTCCCAAAGCATTGTGTAACTGTTCATATTTTTTATAGGCATTGTCAGAAAATACTTTGAAGACCAAACTGTAGTCTTTTTGCCTGAATTTGTTAAAAAAACACTGGAACTATCAATCTGGCTTTTGCAGCTGATACTTTACTGCACACTCTGAGCCTCAAGGAAAGCAAAGAAGACTAAGTCTGGACTAGCAGATGCATCCATCACTCTCAGCCTGACCATGGCCACAAAAAAATGTCAATGCCTGTTAATTCCTGAGCCAACCTGGTGTTCAGAAGGGTATTTTAAAGAAAATAATATTTTCTAATAACAATAATGTGGTAAACTCAGCAATCAGAACAGATAGGAGGTGGTAAGGTCTGACTGGACCTGGAGGCAACTGTGTTTTATCTCTTCGTATAAAGGAGAAACAGCATCAGTGTTGGGAATGGAGCTACTGCAGAACTGGCTCCCATCTCACTGTTCTGTAATCATCCATCTAGTTTCAAGACATCTACCCAGTTCCAACATTTAACCACAGTGATGCTGAAATCCAAAGGCTATGGGTAACACAAAAATTAAATGGCCAGTTCTCCCTACATTTCTTCAGTCTCTCTCCCTTGCTTCAGTAAGCCCTTTAATCATGCAAATAGTTCTGGCTATTGACCTCAGTGGGACCGTTTCAATAGCAGAAGTCCCCATAGGCCCAAAGGTAGCAATACTGGGCCTGCCTCGAGTTCATATTTAAAAAGGAAAAAAAAAGAAATCTCATTCAGCCAGACCCTGGGAACCACAGAAATGAAAGAGCAAAGGGGAAATGGTGCTACAGCAGTAGCTGGTCACTGCTCAGCATATTTTCAGTACAGCCACAGAATCAATACTTTTTCAAGCCTAACAAGGCCATTTTGCTTGCCCAGACTGAGTTTAGCTTTTGGACCACACCACTGTCTCAATGGATCTGCCCAAGGATCTGCCTTTGAGCAGTCATTGGTCCTGAGACCAGAAGTCCCTGTAGTATAGCTGTGACCTGGACAAGCTCCCACATCTACTCCTCTGATGTGTCCATCCTCTCTGAAAATGAGGGATGAAGCTCGGCACAAAGCGAGGGGAGACAGCTTTCTTCTTCCCATGAGTGAAGCAGAAGCCAGGACTCAGTGCATTCATTCTGCTGCAAGATCAAATTCCTCGATAAGGCAAACTTAATGTGGAGCAACCCTTGAAGTTACTGGACTAATCATATTTCTGGTTCATTTCCACAATTACAGAAGAGGTCAAGTGGCTCCTTCATTATAATGAGATGACTAAAATCTGGCAGCATGTTGTTAGGAGGCAGAAAATTTGTAAAAGCAGTGTGTCTTTTAGATCACATCTTTGTTCCCTGTTGAACAGTAATAAACGAGTACCTTTCTGTGGAAATTCTGCCCCTTTTAAAATGTCTGTTAATTTAACTTCTATTATTATACTATGTGCTTGTTGTCTGGTCTGCCTGTACACGGGTTTCATTCTCTGTATTCCGATTTTAACTGATTATAACTGAGTGGGAAAGTGCAAGACCTCTAGTTGAAATTCAAAAGAAAATAAATGGATTTTTTATGGCCTGAAGAATCTATTCATTACTAAATCATTTATCTTTGCAGGAGGAGTGCCTATATTCAATATGCCTTCCTATTCCCCTAATTTTATTTCTCCGTAAGTACGCTCCGTGCTTGCAAATAAATCTCCATTGAACTTCCACTGATAGGCTTTGCTCTTGGGAGTCTGGACAAGAGTATCGTTAACAACATTAAACACATATCAAAGGTTGCATGTAAAGCTTCAACATTGCTATGTCTTCCCTAAAAATGAAACTTGGATGAAAATGTAAAAAACTGTGTACTCCTGGGATTATCAAAGGCATATTGCAGCAAGGGGAAACGAGCAGAGATACACACGACCTTTAAACAGACTCGCTTGTGCTTTTTGGCTTACTTCAAAGATTTCTTAAGGGGACGAGAGTGTCGTTAAGAAGGAGGGGAGGGAGAAGCTGTATTAAGATTGCTGAAGTTGTTTTTTCTTAATTCCAAATTGTCTTTCTCCAGTGAATCTTGACTTTATTACTTATATTGCATTTCAGGCAGTGCAATTACATCCTTACCTTGAACAAAGAATGGTATTTTGAAGGGTTTACAAATAAACAGCTCTGTTGTATGAAACATACATATTTGAAGCAGAACTTCCTTCTTCCCAGATTAGACACATTCATGTAATTTCATTTGTAAACTTCTTCAGCTGCTGTTTGAAAACATCCCTTTTCTCTTTGCAATAAATAGAAGGTTAAAATTCACAAACAATCCCCTTGCAATTGTTAAACTTTTGTGATTCTGTTAAAGTTACACCACATGCTGTCTTTACCAGTTCATATATTAAATACTGGCTTTCAGTTTCAACTTGAACTGCTGTCTTTGTTCAGGCTGGATTAAACCCAGACAGGTTATCTAGTTTAGTTATTACTGTATTGTTCAAGTGGCGCTTAACTGTATGTTTTGCATTCAAGTGTAGCAATGTGTGTGCACAAGAGAAAAGCTTGCTAATTTTACATCTCATTTTAACAAAAAAATCAGGACATTTTTTACATCCCCAGGTTAAAAATTAACAATCAGAATGCTGGACTTTTAACTCACTAGTCAGAGACAACATAAGGCTGGAGTGTATTTCAACTACAAGACTGAAAAATGTGAAAAAACACTAGTCCCTTTCAGACACAATACCTCAAAGATGCCACATTTGTTATAGTTGACTTGTGTCCTACTGCAAACACTGGTGAGGTATCTGTCACCTTCGCATCCCTGGGTGTTGCACGTGGCTAACAGAGCTAATGCAGTCCACAAGGTAAGATTTGTAAATATTTGCAAGGAACATTTGCTTTTTACATTCAGTGTTGTGCCCCATTTTATTTGCTATTTGTGAGCACTGGCATGAATGAGTTTTTATTAGCAGAGATATTAAGGGATGGAGAGAGAGAGTGGTTGTGTCTGTAACTGACTGCTGCCAAGTAAAATTGGTGTCTACTATTTATCATACTCTCACACTCTAATTATCCAAACGGGCCCAAAAAAAAGAGGTATGTCATATGACTTAGGTCCTAGGGGACTAATTGTACATACCAAATAATGAATAGTGAGGGGAAAAGCTTGGGAACAATTAGTTGGTTGAATTTTGTTTGAATAAATAGTTGGTTAATGTCTAGATGGTGATTTGGATTCTGCATCTGCATGTGACCAAAGGAAAGAAACAAGAACAGCACTCTTCTGTGATGCACCCTCTGGGAGCCCAGGCAGAGGACTAAACAACCTCCTGCCTTCTGTTTTCTTGTGCTCTATCTGTATTAGTCTAAACAATTGAGAATGCCATTCCCAAGTGTTCAGAAGTCAGGACATCCTTTACCCTCACTGCCCCAGCTGGCTTAGGAATCATATGGTTCCTAGAAAATACAACTATTATTAATTTGTTTTTAAGCTGTCTGGCTGCACGCACACTCAGTTTTAACTCCCCTCTGAAATACCAAATGCAGATAACCTTGTTTTAGTAGCCATGTACAATTTTACACCTAATCATGGGACTGATAGATGGATCTTAGGAAAAAAAAAAAAAAGTTAAAAAAATAATCCAGCAATTCATCAAGTATTGCAATATTGACAGGTGGAGGGAGAGCATCCCCCAGCAGCTTCCCCCAGCCCCTGCCAGGACTGAGCTGGATGCTGCTGACGCCTGCTTGTGCCATTGCTGGTCAGCATGATTATTATCTGCATTGTACAAGATAAGCAAACTGAGTCCCTGCATTAAGATCAGAACACAGGAGTTTTGGCTTACTGCTTTATCTGCAGTCTCCTGGACTATGCTAGACTATCTACTGCTTTCTGTAATTACTTGGACAAATAATATTAGACTTTGGCACAAATCAGAATCACTTCTGGACTTACGACTTGGGTCTGGGTGTGAATTATGCAGTTTGTCCTTATTCCTGCATAGAGTTGAAACAAACCCCTGTGTTTGATGATATCTGAGACCAGATAAAAGTCTGACTGGTAAAATTATTGTACTGTGATGCCATACTTCTCCAAAATGGGCTGAGTTCCCCTTCCAGAGATTTCTCAGAGCCAGACTTTTGCAGAAGTTAGCTTTTGATGTCATAGGGACAGGTACTGTAACAAAACCCCGACAAAGTCGGAAGAGGGCACAGGATTTTAGGGCATGGCTGAACTTCACAATCCAAATAGTTTCTGCATCTGGCAGACATAATCATACGGTGCACGGAGGGCAAGCTGGAATGTTGGCCAGCACTAACACTATTTTTAGGCATATTAAGACCCAATCGTTTGCCACCAAAACTAGTGGGAGACTTGCTCCGAGTGCCCCACCGTGCTCAGATATCAAAAGCAGCTCTGGGTTTGCTTCAGAAAGGTCCACCCTTTCTCCCTCCCCCCAGCTCGTAATTAGGTCTCTCTCTTTCTCTCTCCTCCAGTTGCGGTTGTTTCCAAATTTGCTGACCTCATGTAATTCCTAATTTGACAAGCTGGCGCTTTTTTTTTTTTTTCCTCCTTTTTTTTTTTTCCTTTTTGGCTATTTTTGTCATAACAAGTTCAAAACAGAACAGCCTGTCTTTAGAAGCCTCCATTCATAGGAATGTTGGGACGTTTCACACAACACAACACTGCCACAGAGGAAACTCAGCTTTGTCTCCATGAAAATAAATGCTTGCAAAGGCAGCAAAACAACAGGAGGGGAAGCTGCTTTCTTTTTGTTCCAAACAATTTTGCCAAGAGCACACACAGGGGAAAAAAAAAAAAAAAAGAAGAAAGAAAAAGCACCTTGGGGAAACAAAAGATGAACTTGCTAATAAGAGATAAGTTATTGGCCTTGCATTTCAGAGGAAAACAAAGATTCTTGGATGCCTTTTATTTATTTAGTTCAAATATTTCCTTCAAAAATATGTGTTGTTTAAGAGTCAAACACTTCATGGCAGGAATTACTAGAATGCTGATGTGTTGTTTTGGATTTTTTTTAAGTGAAGAGTGTTGTTTGTTTTGGAATTTGTTTTGGAGCATCTTTTATTTTTTTGAACTACCAGAACTAGCTGGTGTCCTGATTTTTTTTTTAATGCTTTTGCTTTGTTTGGCTTTACTAATATCCTTGTTTTCCTTCTAGCATTCAATCTTTTTCCTGAGTTAGTTGCTTGGTGACTGGTATCACTCTCCATGTAGCTCAGAGTTCAATAGCATTTTTGCTACCATTCTATTACAAACACAAAATTAGTCAGAAATTCTCTGGGAAGCTTTTTTGAGGGGGATTTTTTCTGCTCTATAAAAATTAATCAAACTGCTTGACCTAGCCAACAAACTTTATGGCAGGAGACCCAGCTCTGCATGAGCAAGTGCTACCAGTGAAATGTTCTGTTTTTCTTACTAAATTTTAGTGGGAAGTAAAAATGCAAGTCATATTCAGACAAAGATCTAGTTGACTAGAGGAAAATGAATCCATCTTGCTGCCCTCTATTAGCATGGCTATGTCACTGATGAGCCAGTAAATATAGTAGCTGTATTAGCAAAAGTCAGCTGTTTTAGCAGCAAAAAAATATAGTAACAACTCAGCCTTGTTTAAACTTCTAATAGCTCAGTAGGAAGGAGGCTCATGGAATGGGAGCACTGCAGAGAGCCTTCACCCCAGTGCAGATCCCCAACACAGCTTCTTGCAGTACAGACAAATCAAACTGATATGCTGATATGCTTGTGCTGGTATGAAAGGTGCATGTGGGGCAGAGCTGATCCCATCAAAGTCACTACAGATGCTAATTTAAAAAAAAACCCAAAACAACAGCTTGGTAGGATTTGTAGGATACAGGTAAATTCTGGGAACTTGGGAAGTAAGTAATGTTGGAACCTTTATGCAGCCAATACTTCATTATCAGCTCTTTAGTTGCTACATCTAGTGTCTCTGCTAGTCTTTCAGGAAGAAACCAGCTACCATTACACTGAGAAATGCAACAGTCTGGATTGTTTTCCATGGCCGAGAGAGCAGATGATAGGATTTACTGCATTTATATTGCTAAAAACCATGGATGGCATGATAAGAACCCATGCAAATCTGAAAACACAACATTTCCCTTTAACAAATAGTGCAGGATCTGCTGGATGGCCCTGAAGTTTCCATGGGAATTTTATTGGAACTAGACAGGATGATTCATATGAAGAAAAATGTAGTTTTCTCTCATTCAGTGTCTCTTTCCATGCGGCACAGATCTAGCTTAACCCTGGCAAGCAAGAGAATTTGGACCTTGTACTTGCTTATGTTCTGGCTCTATTTTTTTCCCCTTATCCACTTATACAGAAGATAAGAACAATAAACAGAAAATGGACCACAGGAGAGGAATGCTAATTTCATCTTGCCCCTTAAGTAATACCAATCTGCTCTAATTTAATGATCAGTGAATAAATGACAACTGGCTGCATCTTTGCAGCATTGCAAACCCAAATAAGTTTTGCATTGTGTTTTGGCTTTGAAATCATGCCCAGTTTCTGTTCAAATTCTTCGAGTAAAATGAACAGATTTTTTGTATTATTTCCAATCTGCTTAGATTTATTTGTGAAAATGATTTTTTCCTTTAATTCCAAAATGTAAGCACACTATATTTTAGTTTTGTGTCTGCAAATTGCAAATAATGTAACCCATTGGTGTCATAAAGCCATACAATAAAAGGTTAAATCCTTTGAAACAAAAATTGAGAATAGTATAGAATTCTTATGCTGTAACTGCAAGCTTCTCACAGATTTTTCTTCTGACATTGTTCCAGAACCTGCTAAAACTCATAAATCAAAGGCTGTAATAGCTCTGAAAGTCATTGAAACTGTGGCATGAGTTTTTTGTTTGTTTGTTTTGCTTTTTTCCTGCTCCTGAGGAAAACATTTCATGAATATTTTTAACTAATAAGTGAATAAATTAATGGCTGAGCTGTTATTTTTCAATCACAGAATGGGAGCTACTTGTAGCAGTACCATTTATTCTCAGAAGCCACAATTACAGTGTTGGCCTCTTGGAACATACGTAAAAGCTGAGTCTAGTTTGTAACAGGCAGATAGCTTAATCAGGAACTTGATGACCTTCTGACTGCAATGTAAGATGCATCTACTTAAGTGGAAGGATTTTTTAATTGGTTCTCCTGAATCAGCAAGGATATGCCCACGGCTATTCAAATTTTCCCACTATCCCCACTGGATCTGCACTTAATGCAGACACAAAGATGCTCCAGTTTCTTGCATAGATGAGCTGCACCTAATCCAGTGTCTATCCCATGGGCTATTCATCCTTTCCATGGTCATCCCCCAAACCAGAGGCATATAGAAACTACAGGCAGACTGAACTTGGGCAGCTGTAGATGATGTGGACACCCTTTAAGCTCACAGCATGTAAAGGAAACAATAGAGTCTGTACTCTGTGCCTCCTTGATCTCTAGGTTAGGCTTCTAGAAAAGGCATGGTCACATCCTTCAGATCAGGATACCAAATCTATATCTTCATGGCAGAAAAAGTTGTATGAAGAGAAGTGATATTGTTCTGATGGCCTCTCTGTACAAGCCAAATAGCCGCTAGTGTCCTGAAAGTGAACCTGCAACAATGACAGTGTGTTATGGGCTGGCACACATAAGAACTGAACTTGGAGATGAGGCTGTAGTGGGTATATTTGATCTATATTTTAGCCAGCCTGGTAAATAGCAAAGCTACAGTGGCATAAAAGTCAGAGAATTTACCATTCTGCACCTAGGAGCACTATGGACACTTATTTAGGAGCTTTCACATCACACCTCCCAGCTGCAGGATAGAGAATATCCTTAATTATAAACATAAATTCATATTAAACTCTTTGGTTCTTAGCAAAATATCCATCTGGAGTCAAATTTTCCTACGATGCTTTGGTCTGCTAGTTGAAGGTGATTTACTAAAGTGTTTTGGTAAACTCGTGTCAAGAAAAAAAGAGATTTTTGCCAAATGATTATAATCTACAGCATTTGATGTTTGAAATACAATTATTTTGTCAAATCACCAATATCTTATTAAAAATGCTGTGGCAGTGAGTGACTTTGGTAAGCCCCATGCCTCAGGAGCCCTGTGATCACCTGAGACTTTCAGTTTCCCCATATAATACAAAGCAAGTCTCTAACCCACATAGCAAGGCATCTGAAAAATATGAACCATATAGGTTCAAGATACAAAAAAGACAATTAAAAACTCCCCAATTTATCATTTTTATTATAATTTTGCCACAGTTCTGCAGGGTCTGACTTACAAATTTTGAATCCTGAAGTTTGAGTACTGGAGCAAAGTCACATAAAACCTTCTCTGTTTGCTGCCTGGGAGCCTCATCCAAAGTCCATTTAGATCCAAAGGAACTGATTTCATTGCCTTTTCTAGACTTCATGAGAGGATTAAAACCCCAAATATGCACAATAGTTTCAGGGCCATGGGAGAAGTCCTGTCCCCATCCAAGTATCCTTCAGCTTTGATGCAGATAGAGTTTTACCCTTTGTGCTAATGCTACCCTAAAGACGAATGATTTTTCTGAGTTGGGGTTAAAGCGCACAAATCTGTCTGACACAAACACTAATGTGTGCCAGTTTTAGAAACTTTGAACTTCTTCTCCAAACATTTGTTCCCTAACTCGATCACACATATGTTCTCAGAAAGCAAAAGAGATGGAATACAAGTAGAGCCAAAGGGAATGTGTTCAAAAATTTCAGCAAATATTAACAGAACGTATTTATTTATTTGCAGTTCCTGTCTGTCTCAAGCATTAGCAGCAATAATCGAGAGAAATTTCAAGCACAGCCAGCCCCTGATATCATATCTACTTATCATAGTGTTTATTTTTTCCCATCCTTTCCAGCTTAGATTAGTCACTCTGGTATATAGATTTAAAATGGTCTTTATGTTTTGTCAACAAAGAAACTATGTAAGGCAGTTCAAATACCTGTGCTTCGTTTTATTCTAGTTTAAGGGAAAAGAAATTGTAAGATTATCAACCCTTTTAAAAATCACCTTGTATAACAATGAGAATGAGAAGATATCTCAGCAGTTATAACATGTTGTTTTCATAATTGGATGTTTTACATACTCCCAGCATTTCAAATATGTTTTTAAGGATGAAGAGTTTTGCTTTTTTTAATCTTCCTGCCCTGTTTGGTGCATAATTGCCTGCTAAACACAGCTTTATATTGATTGGTCACATTGCTGCTTGCAAACTTATTGCTCAGCCACATCTGTTGTTCTTCATATAGGTTGTTAATCCCCCATAATTAACTCATGGGATTCTCTCAGACTTCAGGGTTTAACAGAGATGGTTCCCCATCTCACCAGAGGTGCTCAGCACCATGCAAATCTGCATCCTAAGAGGGATACGTGAAGTTCAAAGAGCTCTTATTAGTTATGAAACACTGTAATTGGGTTTATTGGAACTGATCCCAAAATTGTATATAATGAGATGTGATTAATTTTCTTTTGATGGACCCATGTCTGGAGTATCTGAAGACTAATGATAACCTAGTCAATGTTATTACAAATAACAGTATTGATCATTTGGAAGAGGCCTCCTGCTCCTCAACGTGTGCAAATTAGCCTTTTTAATATAAAACAGATCAGACACTACAGACTCAAAGATGAATCTTCTCACCCAACAGTTGCATCTATGCATAAAAATAGGTGTTTTGTCTAAGGAGTACTTGCTGTGGCTTTGTGAGTGGAATTTTCCCCTGAATGCTGCCCTACAGAATTCCTTCTGGGTTGATCTTCTTGGGAATCATTCTTTCCTCACACTAGAAGCCACAAGTGTCTTTGCACCTCCCAAACTACAAAACTCAAGAGATACTTTCAGAAGACCTGAACAGCCATCCCAAGCCCTCTGTGATCTCCTTGCAGGGTGCTAAATTTTCAAGACCAAATTGCTGACTCTTTTTCTGCTTAGCACTGATCAGCTACTGTGGCTTGCCACTGCAATGCAAGTCTGTGCTGTGCACAAAAATCATTGCTCTGATTGTGCCCCAGAAGGACACAATTATAAGTAAAACTTCACATATTGTGCAGTTGTCAACATGTATCAACATAGCACCTGACTTTGACGGATCCCGAGTCTACATCTTTGCAAAAGGAATTAGTCAGACTTGCTATATAATGTCAAGTGCTAACATTTAATTAGTATTATTAATGTAGTCAGATTAAAAATAATGGAGAAGACACTCTGCAGGCATAAATATTCATGGCTTCACTGAGTACCAACATGTTATACTTGTTTATACCAGCCCAGGGAATTAAACAGTTCAATGTAATAAAATATTTCCTACAAAACAGCTTGATGTGAGTACTGTACAGCACAGCAGAAACCAGGAAGAAAGCATGTACAGCAAAACCTCCAACAGATTCTAGTGTGACCTCTATCAGGAATAAAGCCAGCCCTTTCCTCCACTGCCAAGAAAGTCTGCTTTTTGGCTGTTTCAACAAGCTAGACCAGATACTTTAAGGAGAAAGAAATTTATTCTCTTTTAGGAATTCTCTTTTCAGCATTGAGCGAGCAAGCAAACTCCCAAAGGGCACTGGACAATGGACTTGGACAATCACTAGTCAAACAAGAGACAATTGGTTTTACCCTAAGAGTAAGAAGCTGACAAAGACAGTAAAGGGAAGGATAGGGGCCAGGAGGGTCACCTGGATATACAGAGTGAGCCAACAGGAAATGACAGATACACATCTTGTACCCCTTCCAACTCCTCAATCTCCAGTGCATCTCTGCCCCCATGCTTCAGCACAGGCCCGATCACAAAACCCTACCATGTCTATTATTTTACTCCAACAACAATTGTCCAAGCAAAGGCATATGTGCAGATGAGCTTTCATTTGGGTGCAATACCTGGTTTCATTTTGGAAAGTTAGGAAATGATCCGGCATGTTGCAACAGCAGCAGCAGGAAGAGAGGACTGTGACTCCTGTTTCCCAGTGTAAGGAGCAGGCAGTGCATCACTGTGACAGATGTAAAGCTGCCAGGTATTCAAATGTGGCTTCCTACAGCACTGACTGGGAGATCCAAGCTAATTTATTCGTCAAAAATCTACATTTTTGCTAAAGACTGTGTTCTGTCTAATGATAGCATGGGCTTACTGTAATGCTTAAGGCTCGAGTTTTCTCACATCTGTGAGGAATGCTTAGACATTCAAGTTTAAAAATATCACTCTGGGCAGAATTTTAACATTTTTTTGAGGGAGTGTGGGATCATGGGTGGGTGGATTAGATAGTAATCAGTTGAATAAACTCAGCTGAGCTTTGAAAGTTAAACTTCAAGCTATACAAGAAGATTTGCATTGTGGGACGTAAAAAAGAGTATAATTGTGCCTGGCATGATTTGGTTTTATTAAGGTATACTATTATGAATCCACTTTTATGCAATAATTTTTATGAGATATCCAAGTGCTTTAAAAACATATAAATGACTTAATAATATACTTGAGAATTCAACAAGTATAATTGATAGACAGAAAACTAAGGCACAGAAGGCTTCAGTTAGGCAGGACTATATATGAGCACTTTTGGGTACTCAGTTAATAAAATTTGTTCTATTGGTTACTGCCAAAGAAGGAGGAAGCATTTCCTTCTCAATATAAATGTCATTATGGAACATAAATACACACAAACAAAACATAATATTTTGATGTGATAAGGCATGTTTCCCTTTGTTACATGTTTTGCATGTTAGCATGCATCGCGTTTGTGCATTCAGATGCCTGTGCTATATTTAGCAGACTCTTTTATCATACAGTCTTTTCTGCCTCTTTCCATACATAAAGATTCAAAGAAACATCTTTCCATAGCATCTAAAGAACTATCTAATGATATGCTATCGAGGAAGAAGTGTTCTCCTAGAGGAGACAGTTTCCTTTCAGAGACACAAAAACAAAACCTCTATTGAATTGTTGCTCATAGCTTTATATCATTGCTTTTTTTTTCTCCCCTGTTTAAAATTGCACATGCTGACATGAGATTGTACAACGTGCTTTAGTATTTTCACATGAAGTCTGACATTTATTACTGAAAACTGGGGAGATATAATTTCTAACCAAAGTGTTTAGAACAACCACCTTAGGTCACCACTTAGAAGGAATTTCTTTGTCACAGAGGCTTTTGGTCTTGGAACTCTATATATGACAGTTCATTTCACCACATGCATATGAATTTATTACTGAGGATGCATCCCTGCCACTGAGGCATAATCAGGCTGGTTAAACATTCTAGTGGAAACAAAATATTCTAGGAATCTTAAACACTCAGTAGAAAGATAGGGTAAAAGGGCTTTTCTAATACCAATGAAAGAGTGTGGTACACTAAGCATTTCCAGTAAAATAAAAAATATGTTTATGCTAACTGCAAACTATGCATTTCCCTCTGTAGCACAGCCTTTCCTAAGCCTTGTGAAGAAACAGGTAATATTTTAAGTTTGCCAGATGTGGCAGGTCTTTACTGAATGTTGCATTGCACTGTTACAAGCCTTTGCTTGTGTTAACTTGTTGTGTTTGAAAGCAAATTTGCAAGCAAGTGGAACTTGTATCCCTATCTGTCAATAATTCCTCATCACACTCAACAAAAAGTCACTGCTTCCCTTTTTCCCCGCCCCCTGAATGTGAAATTGCAGTAAATCAGTCAACAGCACTGTTTAGCATATAAAGCAGAAAACTTCAAAGCAAAGCAGCCTTTTCTCTCCACCTATGAAATTCCAGACCATGCTCCTAAATTCAGGGAAATCTACTTGTCCTTTCTACTTACAATTCAGAAAGCCTTGGCGATGCATATTAAAGGGCTGCTGTCAGCTTACATTGTTTAAAAATGGACTGATTAAAAAAACATTTGGGTAAAGCACCCTTTATATACTGTGTGAGAAATACACTCAGCTGGCAACGCTGCTCCCTCAGCGCCCACGGACGGCTGCGTTATACCAGGTGACAACTCGTTCCGAATCTTCAACCTATTTTTATTGTTTGACTTCATGAATTCCATTTCAATATATTTTTTTCACTTTTGTTAGGACTTTCCTTAAGATCCATTCAAAGGAAACATACCCACATGTGCTCACTCCTACTTTTCTTCTTTCCATGTACCTGCCTATTACCAAATCTTCAGCTTTGTACATAGTGAATCACCAATGAAATTACTTTTCCTCCAAAGAGCAGGGGAAGGGCTGTCCATGTTTGTACGTTATGTTATTCTTATGTAAGGTAACATAATGACACATTAAAATACTCTTTCTGTGTTTTAAAAAAAACCCAACCAACCAAAAACCAAACAAAAATCTTGCCCAGGTTAAATAGTACTTTCAGTTCAGTATATTTGATAGAGAGAGTTGTGCTGTATGTTTTGTTCAGTGATGGCATTGTCAAGACATTCCTACCCCTTTTCCAACCCCTCCCCTCCAGCCTTTAACCTGCCACGGCCAGACTTCACTACTCTAATTTATATAGATTAAAATGTCTATAAGATGTGTTGGAACCCAGATCATCCAAATTACCCTTTAATGTACATTTCTTCCCTGAAGCAAACAAATCTTCAAACTATGCCCTGAGAATGCCCTGCAACATCACTAACCATTCATCTATATAAGGAGGACCCGGTCCATGCTGAATTGGAAGATGGCTATTTTCTGGCCCTGAAATTAATTTCTTTATATAGAATCAGCATGAGGTCCATACACTATTCAATAATTGCTGAACCCTGATGATAGCAGATTGCTTCACTCTTATTTTAACCAGTTAATTATCATGAACGATTTGTCTCCTGCTTTGTTGTGTGTTTAAGAGGCTCAGGAAGTAAAGGTATCAAGAATTCCTGCAGTTACACCACAGGCTTTTGCTAGCGAACTGCTTAAATCTGGGCTTTATGTCTACATTACATTAACAAACTTCTCATTCGGGTATATTGCCCTTTCCCAGAATTTCACAGCTTTCTGTATGCCTCATCCATGCTGAAATCAAAAGAAAGAGTTTCAGACAAGCTGCGTAGCTTTGTTTGCACATTTGTTTATGAAAGTGAGCTTCAGAAAGTTTAAATGATGTTGGCTTTACAAAAGTGGGGCCATTTAAACCAAATAGTTAAGCACGCAGTCTGATATAGCAGTTAGACCAGTCTAACAGACTATGGTTTCTCCTGACAGTTAGCCATTAGTCTGCTTTAAGTGTAATGTTAAATTGTACTTTACTTGCTGCATATTTTAGTCTATGCAACACAATGGGAAATCAAGATAGCAGATTCCAGTAGCTCAGACTGCACAAGTGCCTGAAGTCCATGTTTCAGAGCTTTACAGCTAACAGTGCCTAAATTAGCTAATTTAAGTGAGGGCTGGATATGTCAACAGAGCCTACAATCATGCCTTCAACAGCAATATAGACATAGGCTGTGGGCTGATGTTCAAGGCAGATAGAGGTGCAGCAGTTTAAGAAGTTACTGCCTCCAGCTCTTTGTTACTGTCTGGCCTAAAAGGTCCTCAGCAAGGCAAGGGAGAAATGATGCAAGTACCTCAGCAGCATCAGCTCAAAGTGTGGTGGCTTTGATGGGATATTATTGCCCCACAGCTGAAAGGATGTATGTCTGTGCTTAGCGTGTCCAGTTGGAGATAGGGCAGGGCCTTATCTCAAACAAGCAGTTAAGGTGGGCTTAAGCTAAGCCACTGAAAAGCTATGAAATATGCATTCATTTCAGTATATTCATTTCAGCTGCAGGAACATATTCAATTATTGCAACAGTATTTGTTAGATGTTGCCCAGCCATGGCATTAGTGAGAGGAAACCTTGATTGTTGGGATTTGTGGAAATTGTGGTAGCAGCTGTTACACAAAATACATCAAAGGAGTCCATTTTCCAAACGCATCAGACCAAATAATATGTCTAAGGGTCCAGAATCTTATCTCTTCTGATGAAACCAAGCTGCCTACTGATTCATTATTTTGTCATTCTACAAAATGTTGCTATTGGTTCATCATCTGTGTGAAGGAAGACACAAACTGCTCTGTGACTCATTGTGTCTGTAAGGAAAGGCGAGAACAGCTCTTATGTGTCTGCCTGTCTGTGACTGTGTGGAATACAGACTTCAGCAATACTGACAAAGACAGCTTAACCAAAACATGTTTTAAATGTATTACATCCTGTTGCTTACCAAGTTGCATCATTTCATCATAAACCATAATCTATTTGTAATCAAGAGGATGCTCTCTATCCATTGATCTTCTTCCTCAGCTAATCCCATATATACCTCAGAAGAATTCTGAATCATTTTTTTCTTTCCCCATATTAAACAGGTACATGAAGATTTTATTCTGTCTCTCACTGTCTTAAGTTGATAGGGTTTTTGTAAGTTATAAATGTTTGCATTAGCAGATGGTGATATTTTATCCTTCATCATAGGTCCTTAAATAGATTAAGTCAATGTTGTCAAACCCAGGGGAGTTAAAGAAAGTCAGGCACACAGGAAACCTTATGGCCTGTGACAAATCAATACCTTAATCTCCAGAAACATTGGGATTTCTACCCTAAGAAGCTAATACTGAGAATTCCTGGTCTCCCTTCTGATTTTGATGCTGAGTTACAAAGACAAGGTCTTGATTATCCCTCGGTGTTGCGGTTCCTCATTTTTAGGAGGAAATTGGATATGAAATAGTTACTGTCCGCTAAGTTAACTGGATGCTACTACTCTAAATGTATTTCCTAATACTGACTTGACATGTGGGTCCAGCCTCCTGCCTGATTCTGAGCAATATTCCATATCCCACAGAAGTCCAATTCAGAGGCTCAAAACTTGCTGCTCCCCTATCCAGAGAAGGAGACTTAGCTGTAAAGTCATTGCTTATTCTGCACGCAGTACCATCTCATTAAACAGTCCATGTTCACCAAACATCTTAAGGAGAAGAAATTCTAGCCCTCCTTTTGGTTAGTTCACAAAGTTCCCACATACAATGCAAGTATTTTGTCATCAGTATCTCACTATCTTTTTAGCTGAATTGAGACAGATCTACAGTTTGTGCAAGCTTGTATTTTTTTCTATGTCAGCATCAAATTGAAACATTTACTCTGCATTGTGGTTAATTGCAGTGGCCACTATTGACTTTTACCATCTGGATTAAATGTAGACGCTAAATCTGCATTAATAACTCTTTCCACCTGGGATAAACCATCTGCATTACCCAAGCAGTATTTTCAGTAGCATCAGTTCCATTTTATTTAGGCCACAGGGCCACGTGCGACTTCTGCTCTTTTAAACATCAAGGTGGCAGTTCACAAATCTGTTGCCTAATGAAACAAAGCAAAACTTCCCCAGTGGTGCAAACAAAAGGTAGAAAATGATTTTTTTTTTTTAAGGAGATATATCCAAAGTTTATTTTTACTTTTACTAGGTTTGTACTTCTTTCCCCTCATGGTTAGGTGTTCCCAGGATTAACAAAAGCTGAAAACATTTACTCAGTCCTTTAAAGAGAGAAAAAACTATGCCTAAGGACTCTAAATCAAAGACAGATTCCTGTTCTACTCACCTAATCCTTCTCAGGAGCAGGAGAGAAAAATGTGATGGTGGGTGGGCATTAAAGACCAAAATAGAAACATATTTTCCTACTTTGCTGGATAAATGCCAAAACCTTTTGATGGAGCATTTCAAACTATTGAGTCCCATCAGGTTAGCCCAGCTTAGCAAACCCAGTCCTCCCAGATGCTAAGTACAGGTGAAGAAACCAAACCTTCCCTTGTCTTAGAAGTAAGGCTTCTCGCTTCAGAAGACAACACATACCAGTCCTTCAAATTCCTGAACACAACACACTTTGATTCCACAGTCAACTGAAAGTAGCCCAAATAAGTCTGATCATCTCAGAATGGCAACAACAAAACTGAGATACAACTTGGAAATAGTTAATGTTGGTGGTAAAGCAGTTCTCCTACTTTACGGCCACGGATGTAAAATGTATAAAAAAGGACTGTTTAAACTAATCAGTACGGCAGTTGGCGGAGCGCAGACTCCCCTGTCGTCCAGTGCTGTCTTTGCTCTTATTCTACTTGCTACAATTAATAAAATTATAATTGGCTTATGATCCATTGTGGTCTCAATTTATGACAGGCTGCAAGACAGTACAGACATCTTCCGTGACACTGAGATCTAGCACAAGTTCTCATCTAGAGAAACCTGACTCGTGGTTCATTTTCCACTCATCAGATATTAAGGAAGCAGCACCAGGGCAGATCCATCCCCACAAAGCTGTCCCTGTTGCAGGGCCATGAGCATCTGAAGGAGAGATGCATGTCCACAGGTAGATGGGATGGCCTTAGTTGTCCTGATTATATCTATATGCAGCTGCAAACTACAGCCTTAAATCTTGGGGCAGCTAGGGCTATAAAATACCAATTCTCAGTTCATTGTATACATCTGACACATCATCAGTGACACAAAAAATCAACTGGATTATTACTTAGACTTTTTTTTCCTCAAGCAAAGGGTCTTTGAAGTAATTTGCTCATGGGCAGTGTGATCTTTAAAGCTTGCTCAGAACTCAGCTCATTCAAGTCCTGTTCCTGTGTGAACACTAAATACAGCACATAGGTCTCTCCCTTCACCAAAATGACAAACAGTAATGATGGCTTGTGAAGTCCAATTTTACATTTTACTTCAAAGTGTTTCATTTCATAAGCTCCTGAAGCTTTTTGTATTGATCCCAGTTAAGGTTAAGGTCATCTATCTACCAGTTTCTACTAGTCTTTTCCTCACTGTTGACTGTGTCTCATCTGCCACTGAGGAAAATGTGAAATCTGACAAATGGATACAGAGAACTTCTGAAGCAGTATGTATGTCTCATCTTTGCAGAGAAAGGCATAAATTCAGACTCATACAGTTACATATTTTGTGTACATAGAAACAGTTAAAATGCACATAATACAGACAGGACAAAAGTGAATGTACATTTTAAGCCACATTTCTCACTAAACACATTTATATACGTTTTCTAGATGACAGATCTTAGACATATGAAAATATAAATAGGTATCAAACAAAAAAATATCTATTTGAGTTCAAGCAAGCACAATTGAAAGACTTCTCAGACATGCAGTCCTCCAAAATCTGACAGAATGTAGAGAAAAAATCTTTATATAAATTATTACTATGGTCGCAAGAGCTAGTGAAGGACCATACCAAATTGTTGTGACTTCCCAACAAATCAGAATAAAATGCCTTTTGAACTAGATGACAATCCCTTGAATTGAAGTTATACATTAGGGCTACAGCTACCATGTTTGGCAGAGATTCAAACTCTGTAAAGTCGCTTTCAGAAACTGGGCATGACCTCTGTTTTGAAGAGTAAAGGGTATAATAATTTGGGCTGCTTCTTTTGCTTCACGTGACCTGGGAGTTCCAAAGAGAAACCACAAAGGCAGCGGGACTTCCACCAAACAGGTTTACTGATGTCCTACTGTTGATAGGAAATTAGCTGGTTGTAAAGCAGTTACAGATGGGCCTCTGAGCCAAGCCTCTGCCCGTGGGCTGGCAACATGGCCCTCAGAAATGGGGCTGAGTGGTACAAAGCAGTTCCAATTAGGTTCTTCCCAAAACTAGGAGCTGAGCTCTGGGCTACTGGTTCAAATCTCATTCTGGTGGCTGTATGGTCACACCATTGCCTATTAGAGTTTTTTCTCTCTTTTCATCTTTCCATTAAGAAGGCTGGAAACAAGTAGACGAGTAGCAAAATTGAGCCCCCTCCCATGCTGGCTCTTCAGGTTTTCATTGACACTACCGCCAACTTAGTTTTACAATGCTTAGGCTACCTCAGTTTCCTAAGAAATAATCATGAACTGGTGTGAACAAGACCTAACCTACATGGTTCAGACCAATGATCTGATTTTCAGTTTGTCTAGACACGATGCATATTACAACCATTTGCAACTGCTTGGTGCAAATCCCGTTGTGCAGTGCATTCATGAACCAGGGGCTTTCTCTGATGCTGGCAACAGCTGAGATTATGCAAAAGTTTCATAGTTGGGGGCCTGAAAGAAGGAAGTTCATCTTAAATGTGAAAGATGAGTCTTTGTCTAATTGTTATGTTGTGTCTGAAAAGCCCATAGAGAAGAGATGTTGGCAGGATCCTGAGAGGAGCCATGTAATTAGAGAATGAAGTGCAGCAGGTGGAAGAAAGTGTTATGGTCTCTGTGAGCCAATGATGAGAATTTCACATTCAGGAGACAATCAGACAAGGGCAAGTTTTAGCTTCTGCATGAAGATATATAAATGTCAAAGAATAATGTGAGATTAGGTGTTTGCTTTTTATTGGGAAGCTGTTTGAGTTCTGGCCCTACTACTGTAGTATCTTCTAAATACCTTGTTTTCAACTCAGCTTCTGTGGGATATGGAAAATGCAAATGAAATTACCTCAAAAATGAAAGGGTCTCTATTTGTGTAGTATTTGTAACTGTTTAAAATACTTTTTATGTCTGTTTGTTTGATTCCAACTTGACAGGCAATTACTAAGAGTAGCATTTAAATGACTAAAGCATTTGCAAAAGAGACTGCATGCATCTCTATTTCTTTAAGCAAAACAACAGCACAATCTTCGTAAGTGTTGGAACGTTTGAACTTGAATTTCTATCCTAAAATGTCCAATTATTTTCCATTAATTTGTGAAAAAAAAATTCTAAGGAAAAGTCCTTTGTAAAAAGTTCTCAAGTAACAAAAAAGCTCCATAGCTCTGTTGGATTATTCTTGTTGCTGCAGCTTGTTACACCACACACACACTCCCAGACAGGTTATGCAGCTCCAGGGGCTCCCATATTTAAATATTCTCTTCCCCTAGTTGATATTTCTCTGCTTTTAAAGTGTTGTAATGCCGCATTCTTTCAAGATCACTCAGAGTTGAATCATATACTCTATCACTTCAGCAAAAGAATAGCCTAATTAAAAGTAAAAGGTGTTTTTTGCCATTTTATGCTAGACAAACAACTGAAATGGAAGAATGAGAAGCTCAGAACAATAAGAAAATGTAATTGAAAAAGAAACCAACCCTATTCTTAAGAAATCCAGTTAACATCTACAATGGAACATAATCTATTGTCTTTCCCAAAACAATGGCCCCCATGGTATATCTCTTGCACAACAGCAATCCTGAAATTATTCTAAATGTTTCACGTGCCTATCGATTCCTTCAAGTTACAAGAGCTAAACAAAGACAGAGAATCACACTCTGACCCCTTTAAAAACATCAAAGTGCAACACTATCAGTCCTGAATCTTCCTTAGAATCCAACCTCTGGTGATAATGTTACAGTACAACTGATTATTCATAATCTGTCCTGAAACTACAAATTATTTATTGATTTTTCTCTAATATTATCAAGTTCTAAAGAATAATTACTGGTGTAATAGTTAGCCAAGTTGTTATGAGAATTGTAAGCCCTTTTGGTTAATGCATGGCATATGTCTGAGGCATTCAGCTAATTCACATATCTGTCTGCACTATTAATAGAGAAGGTTACATGCCAATTATCCAGGGTTCAATCAGCCTGTTAGGATACAATAGCTGCAGTGTTCACACACTTGATGTGCCACATTCCTCACAGACATTATAAGCAGCTGGTTCAGATAAGACCACTGGGGGTTTAATATTTAGGAATCACTCCTTGGTCCAACCTGGATTGCAATTGTTTTTTATTGTGACGTTAACTGAGGTTCTTTTGTTACCTCTAATCTCTTAGTTTCAAAAAAAAAAAGAAATATTTTTAGTTTCAGCAGTACTGAAGTCAACTGACATTTCCCTTCTGTTATGGGGGAAAACAGACCATTGTAAATGGCTGAAGCAAACCCGAAGACACAATAGATTCAGGAGTTCTCCAAATTCCGCCAAACTAACAGAATTCTTCTGTCATGAGGAAGCATGTTAATACCTCCTGTATCACCCAGTGCTGCAGACAGGAGTACCTTGAAGAGACTGTTCCATATTAAATGCTTAAACACATTTAATTCTTTTCCTTCTATACAAAAAACCCTAAATAAATAAATACATACCCCAAACCATTAACTTAGATTGTTCTCTGTCCTGTATTTTTATTTCATTAATATATTTTGAGAGAGAGTAACTTTGGAAGTAGTATTGTTATTTAGTTTAGCAAAAAGTAAGAAACAGCATGCAAACAACCAATTTAGAGTGCCATGTTAGTGAAGCCACTGTGAGCTCGATTGGGGATTTCACCACATGAAAACCAGACATTCATCTGTTCCCATGGAGATATTCCTTCTCCCAGTCAATCAGGGAGCTGTTCAGGTCAAACAATAGGCAGTGGTTCCTTTTCTCATCTTACAAATAGATGCCCCCTCCCTCCCTCCTCCTCCTTCTATTTACGGGTATTCTCGATAATATTTAAACACCTACACAACCAGCAATTATATATTGTCAAATTATTAGGGAAAGAGTTTGATAAGAGTTTTTCAAGCTGACAGAAAAATTTACAGGGGCTCCAATTAAATATAAAGGAGCCCATCCTGGACTCTTGCACCCTAACCTTAAGTGTACCCTGAACTTTCTTTCCGCAATATTTACCATATTTATGTGAAGACTAAGATTATCTTCACGGGATTTGAGCATAATTTGTTGCCAGGCCACCCTAAAAGTGTGTGACATGGTCTGAGATAATTGCATGTAACTTTTTAGTTGTCAGGAAAGAGCTAAAAGAAAGACAATCCAGGCTAATGCCAGGGAAAATGCAAAGTGTCATTAATTACAGAGCCATTAGCTAATTCCTAAAAATAAAGACGTACGTAGCAAGCAGTTGTACAATACGGAAGAGAAGATGGAAATTATGTTTTTAGTCATGCTGCTCCTGCTCAAGTATTTAGGGCAGGCTAAGGGAGGCCAAGTCAGAGCATGTGGGTGGGATGCTTCAGTATAAACTCAGTCAATTTCAAATTATGTTTTTTCCTCACTGTTGCCCATTTGTTTCCACAAGTGTGTGGAAACATTTAAACATACTGTTACATTTGCAAAATTACCTGTTTCTATGGGATATTACTTAGGAAGTATAGGTGCACTTTTTCCTCTCTTAAAAAAAATCTTATACACAATCAGGTATTAAATTTTCCCTTCTCAGATGCCTCGATATAACTAAGCTTTGCAAATGCTCTGACAGTTGAGTATGCCCGAGGAAGGGCATTCATGAAACCAAAGTGTTTAGTACCCTCCTTCTCTTTCTTGACAGTTTCAGAACCTGCAGACTGTTTTTGGCAGAGCTGCTGAAATTTCTTAATTAATTTCTTGATTAATTCATCACTGTGATGACTAATCCCTTGTTTTTTATGCAAATAGATAACTTGGCAGAGGGGAGACAGTATCCAAATCAAAGACAAGGCAAGGAAAATTCCATGGTTGTTTAACCTTCAGGTAACTAATCAGCATGTACCTGCCAACAGTCGATCCCCAGAGCCACTGCCCAGTCAGCAGGCAAAACCAGATACAAAAAGAGATGTATTGCAGATGGAAGGGGAGAAGACTGGGGTTTATTGCTCAGAGTGTGAATCAGAAGTGTGTCTAGTGTTAGGCTGGCAGGACAGGGGGACATAAGAGTATGTAACACAAGTGTATATGAAGCTGAAGTTCATCCTCAGAAAGGAAATTCCTTAAAAGCAGGTTTACACTGACACTTGTGCCTGAAAAGCGGTGTCACAGCTTTGCATGTACATGTGTAAAAGTGTCTCATAGTGACACCCTGGTATCTGGTTTAGTGGCCATGCCTAGGTGATAGCAGCACTAGTACTTAATCACTTAATAAATATTAATGTATGAAGAGAACTTCCCAGCTTAAAAAGAAAAAGTGAAGATACTACTCTCCTCTAGTCGAGGTTCCTCCTTAAATACCATCTTTACTGGGAGGCACCAGCATCTGTTCCACTGGACTGCAGAAACAGGCATCCCAATACTCTCACTGTCGACTTGTGCTTCCCCTTGTTTTATTCACTAATTGTCTCCTACACTTCGGGGCTAAACTCCTTAGGAAGGCTGTGCACACAATGCCCGCTTTATGAGGGATTCCGAGTGGGCCTCTTGGTGTTACTGTATTACAAATACTAAACAAAGGTAATCAGCTCCTGCCAAGGGTCTGCTGAGGCACAATCTAACCCTTACAAAGTATGGCAGCACTTGCCCATGCAAGAGGGTAAAATTTCAAAGTGGCATTACTGATACCAGAAAAGCATTTACAGAAAAGCATTACAGCATGAATCATAAAGCATGATTTTCCAACATGCTCTCTTAAGAAGATGATAGGAAGGGAATCTCGCAGCTAAAGGAGAGGATTTTTTGCTCAAATGAAATCTCAAGAAGTTTAAAGAAGAATTTGAGTTCAGCTCAATGAGTAAGAATAGAACAGGAAACTGCAAATGACACCAGTGGGTTGAATTGTACGATTAAGTAACTGCCCTCCTTTTTAATGAAGTCACTCAAGTACAGCTAAACAGCAAAGCAGTAAAGTCAATAGAGTTAAACTCTCTTAGCTTTAAACAAGCCTGGCCAGTTATACGGCTTCTTAGAAAACTGCATTTCCATCCCCACATCGGGAGATTTCATTTCTCTGAACGACTGGGCTAGAACAAAGAAACGTGAGCTCCAAACTGTTCCTGAACCGACCCTGTAAATAAACGGGGTGTGTGTGTAAATTAAATTACAAAGCTAAAAATCGTTAATAAACTATCAAAATTAAATGTCATGCTGGAAATGTAGCTTGGTATTAACTACCCTTTGTACCATTTAGCAAGAGCCCAGTGATCACCTATTCTTGTCAGTGATTTCTCACCTATTGAAAGGAGACATTTGCAAGTGACTTACCCCGTGAAAGGCTCAGCACTGTGAAAGGGGCTGATGGGCTGGCACCTGTCCTCAAAACGCTTTTATCTAGTGAATAAGGCTTGACTGAATTAACCGTTTTCAAGAAGAACTTTCTGTTTTCCCATACTGTAGTTAACCCATTAAAGGAACAATTTATCGCTCCTGACTCTTCTTAAGGGCTTGGGGTGGTTTTTTAATATCTTTGCTCCCTGTTTGGAAGAAATGGTGCTATGCAAACCCGAGCTGCTTCCCAGGAATGCTGCAGGCTCTGTGTCACATCCTACATCAGCTTATTCAAAACGAATATTAAGTAGTTCTTGGTCACATATTCCTCTTCTGCCTTGATGCAAAGCTAAGATCATGATCTAAGATCATTAGATCATTAGATCATGACCTTTCATATCAGCAGCATGGTAAGCAGATACTACAACTCTAGGGATGTAAATGAAAACTCAGATAACTTTGTATGTGTAAATATATCCAATGATACCTTATTAAATGGTGATTATTAAATTATATTTTATTAAATGATACTTTATTATAAGGCAAAGGGTTCGGTAATATTATCAAGATGGAAGATACAGTCATGGATTTTATTTCCTTTTACTTCTTCTGTGGAGTATTACAAATGCAGTGTAGTTTTACACACAGCAGAAACTGTTTAACTCGCTGTGGCAAGGCAGGAGGAGCTGACAACCATAAAAAGGAAGTTGCATGTCTTATTAAAAATGAGCTAGAACTGTCTGTAGTATTAATAGACAAATAGAAAAAGGGAAAGTAGCAAACAAAACATTAGCTGGAAAAAGAATAAATGTTCTCAAAGCAAAAGCAGAACTTTTGAAGAATTAGATCCTCAAATTGTGGTCACACATAAGAAAAGGCAAAGAAAATTTAATTGATCCTAGAAGCAAACTGAATCCTCCTCGTTTGGGATTTTATGCTTGCAAAAGAGGGTGGAAGGAAGTCAGGCAAGAATAATTGGTAGCAAGAAACCCCTTCCCTCCCAGAAAAACCCAGTTCAAGTCTGAGATGGAAATCTTAAAGAGAAACTCTGCTCCCACTTCAGTAAATGTGTCAATTTCTTTCACCAAGGTTAAGATCTCAGCTTAGGTGGTAGGCTCATTTACTGAAGATTTACTGCCCCTAACATAGGAAACAAGAACCCAAAGTGGTTAGTTTGCTCAGCTGATGGAATTCTTAATATTCAACAGAGGAACATTCATCTGATGGAAGGAAATGGGCACTGCCATCAGAGGACCCAAGATGGGGTGCTGCCAGGTGCACTATCTTAAACTATCAATGCTGTCCTGAGGTAAAGTTACAACTGTGCAGGAAATGCAGGCTTCTACCCTGTCCTGTGCTCAGGGCATCCAGACCACAAGTAACAATGAAGTCAGCAGCCAGCAGAACACACCTAACAGTTTAAAATACTATTTGCATTTTTATTTTTCCCCAGTGCAGCACAATAATAGTGGGAGTGCAGAACATGCATGTTCAGACTGGTGAATGCAGGGGGCTAAACTCCAGAGGCCCAAAACCACACACCACCAGTGATTCATATAAATTAACTGTTGTATGCAAATTTCCTGATTTTTACTCTTCTTATCTGGGAAATTCTGGGGAAATCTTGAATCCTTTGGCATCAGTAGCAAAACTCATTAATTTCAAGAGGACAGAGTGAATATTTATACCAAACACAGATCTCAACAGTTACCAGGTTCCATATTTAAGACTGTATTTCCAGGATGATGAAAATTAGGCTGAATTTAGATATCTTTATCCCTGTGCGATATTTATTCAAACCAGATGCCTCAAATTCCTTACAAATGCTTACAATAACTATTAATCAAGTATTCATATTGTACAGATTGTAATCGAGTGTTCAGATCTGCAGTCTGCTTCAGATATCAAGAAACAGTGATTTTCTTTAAACTTCCTTCTCCAAAAAGGGATCAAAGAAAAATATGGTAAACAACACATAGTTCCCATAAGCCCTCACACAGAATCAGCCTGGAAAATTCCTACAGTAAAGAAAATATCAGTAGCAGTCTCTAACATGACTTGTGTTGGGTAGTGCTGAGGAACCCCAGTGACAAATCAGGTCCTCATGAAAATTCTAAACACAGGCTGAAGAGGTGCTGTCCCAGAAACAGCACAGTTTAGAGATTATAAATCTCTAAATATTAAACTACTTACTGGTGTGTGGGTTTTTTTAGGAGCCAGATAAGAAAATGGTACCTACAAGATATATCATATGTGTTCTTTCCAGTAACATAGCACCACACAGACCACAGCTTCTGCAGCATGGACTTTTCCCTGACAAAGTGGTGATGCTGAATAGTCTTAAGCTGAGTAATGTAAATATACTGGGGCTGACACATACCTTATTCACACCCTGATGCATCCTCTGTGCAATCTTTAACAATAATGCTAAGTGTAGAGGTGTAGGGAAGAAGTATGTCAGGGATTGCAGACCATGGGCAAACAACAGACCTGATGACTGTTCTTGGTTTAGAAGAATATGTAAACAAAAGAACCATTAAGATCGGAGCTTATACATGCCACATATTTACCTAAGCATAACTGTACTATGAAACAATCAAATCCCAGAATATGCTGGAAATAAAGTTGTCTAACAGGATATTATCAGAAGGAAATAAAACAACTTAGTTTCTTCACTGTACTTAGTACTAGTTGCTGTTGGTTTTCCTGAACACACACAACTGACACCTTCAACATCAGATCTAAACAGAGTGCTCTGACACACTCATCAATTTACTTTCAGGGAAAAAGGCAGTAAGTCTATCAGATGGCTAATTACTAAATTTAATTATAAAGCAATCTATTTACAGTAAGAACATGTCCACTCAAAATATAATGAATAATAATATATGATATCCACTAATTCTTTACTCTCACATGAAAAAGCTGAAAATATTACTCAGTCACAAAAACCCAACACTGAAAAAGCTCCTCATGTCCTCACAGGCCTTGACCATCTCTTTGGAAATGTGGAAAAACATATTTCTAATGAATGTCTTTTGGTACCGCAGTATGGCTACACGATTCTAGGGAGAAAGAAGCAGTGCTAACGTGTGCTGGCTTTCATCACATGCCTGAAAGTAATTCTTGTAACATACTTTTGCTTGAAGAAATTAAGAAACTTCAGATATATCACTGACTGAAGCATCAAAGCTCAATTGTTATTTGAGGGACTTTTTATTCTGTTTCTTTTTTTGCCTCATAGTCATTGTCACAGTCAATAAAAAATATTCATTTTCTGCTAAATTTTCTCAAGCTGACTCTTCACCCCATGAGTGATAATTTGGAAGATTACCTTCTATTCAACTGACTTGGGTTTTTGTTTTCCAATTTACACAACTGAAACTCAAGTCAGTCAATAAGCTGGTACACCAGCCCTGACTCAGCTCTCAAGTATGTCAGTGTATCTTGGGTGTGACTCCACTGAAATCAATCCAGTATAAAATTAAACCAAAAGTAAGCGTAAAAAGTACTCTGAGTGCCTGATGCAGAACAGTCTGGGGAGCACAGCAGCAATTGAGGCCATTCCTGAGGGTTCCCTCCTCATTTTCTGATGAGGTGCAGTTCCCCTCAGCATGGCAGCGGTGTTTTCCACCTCCTTGAGGTACAGAGCACAGTGAAGAGCCAAACTCTCAATCTCAGAGCTTATCACTGGTAAAACATCATGTGCAGTCACCTAAGAGAAACAAGCAGATGGCAACAACGCCTGCTCAGTTTAAAAAGAGATAAATCTGCAACAGGTCAGCGACGGAGAAAACAGAAATCTGCCAAGTCCTGCCTTCCTGGTGGCTGACACCCTTGTTCTTTGGTTTCATCTTTAGACAGATGTAAGAAAATATAAGCTCCCTCCTTCTCTCCCCCTTCCCAGCATTGGCTATGTGTTCTGTGGGGATATGAGGAATCTTCCTCATTCAGAGGGCCACAGTGGGATGCCCAGCAGAAGCGGGATCCAATTAAGGCGGGGCCCAGTGTTACCCAGAACATGGGATTCATGAGAGAGGCAATGACACTATCGAGCTCTTGCAAAATAATTAAGGAAACTGTTCTTCATATGAGAGGCCACTCCTGGCTGTCAGAAAAGGGAGCAGGGGGGGAAAGTTCATTTAATAGCACAAGACAGTGAGAGTTGTTTCAATCTGGGCATGCCAATGTAAGCATTTTAACTTAGACTTGCTTTGAAAAGCATAAAGCTAAACAGGATCACAACTTTTTGCTTAAATTGTTCCTGTTTTCTGGTCTGCAGTTACTCAGGCCCCTGAAGACCTGGCATGAGAAACAACTCTCAAGAATATATCTTTCCACTTATAGAAAGGCTATATACGTTCCCCACAGAGAGCTGAACCTAAAGCTGAGAGCATGCTCTAAATTGTCATTAGATTGTCATCAGTGCTTGAACTGGGAACTGAAATGGGGAGAGTATGCCAATTATTTTTTAAAAAAACCTCATCTTTTTATTTAATAAAACCCAGTGAACCATTTGCTTAAAGTTAAGCACATGTTTAAAGCGGTTAAAGAAACAGGAATGACTTAACGTATGTCTTTGGAGGAACAAAGTTGATAAGACAGATTATAGTTTTACCACAGAACTGACACAAAAATGGATTCAAAACTTCTTTTAAACTAAAACCAGCTATAATATAATCTTTGTCTACACCAAAGGCTCCTGGCTTTGTAACCAGCACACTGGATTTTTATTACGTAAATTTGCCCCAAAAATGTTAACTGTGCTGTCATACTGTTTTTGTTACCTCTTCTGAAAACAAATCATAAAGTCTTATTTATATGGTTCTGAAAACCTTGGTATAGACTAAGAGGTGACCTTAAACCACTTCAGTTGTATTAATATAACTTAATTGATGACTTTTCATTTAGGAAACGGGCAGTCAATACAGTTGTATAATAGGAATTCAGTACTTTAGAAAAATTGCCCATGTAGGCAAGCCCACATGACTTTATCCTGGCATACAGCAGTGTTGGCAAACAGGGCTTCTGGGAGAAAGGATTTGCCTTTCTCTTTTATCATTTTACAGTTTCTAACTGAAAAGCTTCTGATCCATGACTGCATGGATTAATTAATATTAATAATTTCATTATTAATAACATTATGAATTGGGAAGCTACAGCTAGTGCCAGCACATCCTCTCCACTGCATCCTACCAGGAGCCTTGCAGAGCTTTGTGCTGGCACACTTTTTGAGGGACAGCACACTATGTGTGAATGGGAAACCACACAAAATGAGGGAATGACAGGGAACTCTAAAAGCAATGTAAGGAGGACTTGCCTATTCAGGCCAGGCCTGCCCGTCTCCTCTACTTGTCCTGCCAAAACAATAGCAGAACGAGAACTTCGAGCACATGGTGAGTTTGCCTGGTGTGATGCCCAAGCTCAGCAGGGCATTTGGGGGGAGGCTTTAAGAGACAACAGGCACAAGCCCAGCTGCATATACAGCTATTCCTAGCCCAGATGTGCCAAATTGACCTCACATAAGTAAAGAGTGAGATTAAAGCAGTTTGGGAGTGACCATATGTGCTGTTACATGGCCAGAGGAGAGCAAGTAACAGCCTCAGACAAGAAGGTAAGGAGCCTCCTCCACCAGCTCAGCCACAGCCAGAGCAGAACATTTGTCCACAGCCTGAGTTTCTTTCCTTTTCTACCACCTCTCTCTCTCCCCTACCAACAACAAAAACAAGTCAGTATTAAAATTAGAGGTTGTTAAGCAACTTAGCTAAATTTATATCCATACTCAGCACCGTACTTCTTCCTTAAGGGAACAGTTTTCCTATCAGAGGGCTGTTGGTTTACATCTATCATTCTTTTTTCCAGCCTGCACAATGGCAAACACCTGTTCATTTAGCAGCTGATGGAAGACATAATAGCTGTGTAACTGTAAATAGTCAGCAGCTGTAAACGTTGATGCAAATCATACCTAAATGATTGAAAGGGCTGACAGAGCCTATTATGCATCCAGTGAGTAACACCGCTCCACTCTTGTGGCATTTCATTTTTCCTGAGCAGTGACAAGCCTGGTTTTGCTCAAATTAGGGGATGGAAGTACATTCTTTATTAGATCTAAGAATCTGTAACACCTTACTCCTGTGGTTAAAGTTTTAAAATGATCTTTTGATAAGAATTACTGTGCTCTGGCTCCTGTCCCAGCTCTGCTGAGGGCAGAGGCTGAAAGATATGTTTGAAGTTGCAACGCTAGAAAATTAGTTGCGGGTGGAGGAGAATGGTGAAACTGCCTGTTCTAACTGAAAATGACACTGGTTTCAAAAATATCTAGGGTAACACTGTTTAGCAAACTCATTTTTAAAAGCAGATCAATGCAGGCAAACTACCTCTCCCAGGAGCTTTTGTCTCAATATTTCCTATGCCAAAGCAGGGAAGGGTTTTAATTGAAACACACACATGCAACACACATCCCTCCCCCTGCATACTGCTTCTCACAGCTACTAGGAAGTAGTATGCTGTAACAGATAAATCACTGGAGCAGGGTTCAGGAAGCTTTAGTTGTATCAGTGCTGTTAACTCCAATCCTGTACCACTCCTCAGGAAAGAGCTCCGAGGTGCTCATGGAGTGGGGACAGGGCAGCACTTGCTGGGCACCACACTCTGCTCTCCTGCCTGCTTGACACTTTTGTCTGCTGTGTCTCCCGAAGGCAACACTGGCAGTTTTTAACACAGAGACATGTTTTGCTGCTGAGGGTCAAACACGTTTTTCAAGCAGTTCCTCAGCAGTGGCTGTGGTATTTGTTCTTCCACACCAAAGCTGCTGGAACTCACCACTACCAAACTCCTCTGCAATGAGGGGAAAAGCTGATGTGACATCACCAAAACACACAGGGGATTCACACAGAGGAAGCAATGCAGATGCATGGCATGCTGCTGCCATTCCTGCTCTCAGGGAGCCATCCAGGGTCTGGTCTGCAGTGGGAATGGTAGTGCCACCTTTCCCTGTACTTCCTTGCTCATGCTTGCACCAACACCAGACCAGGGAACTGAATGAACACAGGCATGGGGAGGATTTATGCCAGAATTAAGCTACTGTAAAACCACAGCCTGAGGACTTATGTTTACATTAAAAATGCCACACTAAAATGTCATAACCCAATTCAGATGACAATACTGACAAACGTTTCTTTTGAATATCTGCCCAGTGCCTTGTAAACACCTTACAGAAATTAACTAAATTCATCTAAATTCAGAGCTACGGGTTGGAAATGTTTCTGCATCATTCATTGCCTAGATAAAATATTTATGAACAGGGATTTTATTATTGCATTATCTGGGGTTTTTTTTAACTCTAATTTCAAGAAAGAACTTCAGAAAATAGGAAATGACATTTTAAAGCAGACTTCTTTTGCAATGACTGTTAAAATCTTGAGACTATTACCTTTTAACCAATGACACAATATTACCTGTGACAACAAAACCCTATAAAACATAATTACTTTCAAAACATTGCTTGCAAAGTTTTTTATGCTAAATCTTGTTTATATAAATGCTGATTAATTTAATATCATAAAATAATGTCTCATGTTATAAATAACTGTTGTCTAACATCCTTAAGCTGCATGGCTTCTTTCTTTCTGGCTCCCTCTTCCTCCTACTCCAGTAGTGTCAAATTGCATTGAAGTCAATTAAGAACTGCTCATTTATTATACACACCTTGTTAAAGCAAGAGGGATAATTGAATGCCAAGACTCTCTCTCCTTCATGTCCATGATTTAAAGTAACACGATAGGTAATAAGGATTTTTGAGATTAGATGGCTTATAAATAGATGTATAGGATTTTTTTTAAAAGGCCCCATTGTAAGAAGGCCCATTTCTTTGATTTTAACTATTGAAGTGTGCGTTAACCTGTGGGGCTGATGTTGCAGGGACAGGGGGATTAAGCCCTTTTTTTGAATTTCTGTAAGTGAAAGGTTTTATTGGAGCAGAGGAACGAGGAGGGTGGCAAAGGCAAAAAGACAGCTGGGGAATGAATGATGAGCAGAGTGCTTTGTGCCACCATTTGGTTTTAACACTAGGATTGCTGTGAAATGGTGGCTGTTGCTAATGCAGTGGCAGCACGGCAGCACAAAAATACTCCGTCTGTGATCTCTTCTGTCTAAGCAAGGTGATGTACAAAGGAGAGAGAAAAGAATCCCTAAACCATCTTTCAGACAATTCTTTCTTTTGACAATTATTAATACAGAATACCAAATAAACTTGTCTTTTATGCATGCATGGTTTGGTCCATTTGTACTATGTCAACATTACCTAAAGGACTAAGGATGAGCTATTAAAAAGTGCACTGTTGTTGCAACATCCAATCCTAGATTGCATCTAAAAACTTTGAGTTATTAAATAGTAACATTTAAGAGATTCTGGAGAGGTACCTTGGACCCAGACAGATCATCAGATTCATGGAAACAAGTTTCCTTTTATTGACCTGAAAGCAAATGGAAGGCCTTACCCACTAGCCAGTAGTAAATGGAAGGCCAGTAGCCTTATCCACTGTGATGGTTCTGGGCAGCTATAGTTTGTCTATGATTATGCATGAGGAAGTGTCCCCTTTATGAAAACCTCCTCTTTCTTAAATGCCTTTTTCCAAAAAAGGAGAAGGATTTAAACCATAAAATATAGGCACTTCCCCTCCCACCCCTTGCCTTGCCCCTGTTTTCATAATGCTTTCTTTTAGACCACTTTCCTGTAATGCAAAAATCTAAAGTCACCCCCTTACTCTGGAATGTACATACATATCAGATAAAGAAGGTTCAGATTTGCACCCATAAATTACAGTTCAGAAAAGAAAGCCTTGCCCAAGCCACATTGAAAAACATCTCCTTAAATGTTCCTTCCTTCTAAGCAAAAGCAGTCTAGTTCATTCAAGGTGACTCATTTAAATACATATTTAAGGCCAAATGTCATTCCACTATTATTTATTAGCTGAACACAAAGTCCCCAAACAGAATTAGAAAGCCAGAATCTCAAACTAGAGGAATTGAAACACACTCACTACAGATTTTTTTTGCTGTTTCTGTGAGAGAAATTTACTCCAGAGGCTTTAAAATACTAATTCTCAGGGTGTAATACAAAAAACCTCCAACAAACCAACAACCAACCCTCTTGAAGAACAGTTACTGGTTCCACATACCAGCTGTCTGGTAAAGTTAGATGTGTTGGATGTTTTCTCAACCAATACGAAGCAATTAGGCTCGATTGCCGTTTAATGATTGTCCAAATGCCTTTTTTTGTCCTGTTCCTTTGTCCTGAGGGTTCTTCCTATCTCATCGGACCTAATCGAGGGCAGATGATAAAGTGTACATGTTTGATTGGGAAGTTCAAATAAGAATTAATTCCTAACAGCTTTTCCCCCTCAAGGAAATAATGATATGAAGTAAATACAGAAAAAAGGCAAACTATTAAGAATCTGCCTCTGTCTTTCCTTGAAGAAAGCAGAACTGTGTTGTTTTTCCCCCTATTTTATTTGTGTTTTTCTTGTTTGCTCGTGTTTTCCCCCAGACAGCCTCTCCTGGGCAGTGGGGCAGTTTAGTGTATTAAAGGTTTCAAATGCTGATGCTTAAATGTTTTCAACGAATATGTTAATTACAATGGACAAGCCTTTAGCACTCTGCTGAAACAGCAGCCTGAACATTGTGTATTTAGCAAATCCTGTAAGGTGATGACAGCTCACAAGGAGTTGATAAACGCCATTCCTCAGGAAGATAAATGTAAACCAAACCTCAAACCTCTGGCAATTTATTCACAAATCCAATTATTTTACAAAAACATTGCATTTTTAAAAGCAGCAATAGAACTTGGACTTGGCTTTTATTTATAAGCATTGAAAAAAACACGATATAAAATGCAAAAGCCAAAGCAAAATAAGGTTAGGAAGAAGACATTAATATTCCCTACTTGTATGAGTCCCAGCTCCCGGCTGCGATAACTTCACGTACTCGTAATAACTGACTCCAAGCAAGTCCAGAACTGCAGAGCAGGTCCCTATCTTTTACAGAGTAATAATACCTTTAAAAGATTTGAAAGAGCAGGTGGATTTCAGAGCCTATCTAGATAGACTATAGCATAACTACCATAAGCATATGCACACGAATGTGGATTCTGTTCTGTTGAGACTCCCTCAACCCAAATGCCTCACAGCTGGCTGTAGGACTTGGGCAGCCATGTAGCTTATAGGTGTCAGACCTTGTTTGTCAGACCCTGACAAACACAGGAACCCTGAGAGGAATAAATGAGTGTTTTCTAAAGTGCAGAATTTCACTTAAAGATCTTGTGTGGCTGTAGAAGTAGCAAGTGCCCAAGAATGTGAATATTCTCTCAGTGTCCAGATGTATGGTCACTAAGGAGCCATTGACAATGCAGATTGGATATTTCTTCTATGGATCTGCACATCGCAGTGTCCTCAAGTAAATCCCTGGAACATTTGGTGCAGTAGGGGCAATACCTGGAGGATTTAGTTCTATAAACCATTTTGGCAGCTTGGTACAGGACCATAATGCTACTCAAAGATGTTATGCCCTTCTTACAGATAGATTCTTGTATAATATTATGGTTTATTTATTTTTAAAAATGAGGTAGCCTATATTTTACTAGCAGACTAAAATATGCCTCAGTGGTTTTAACTTTCTGTGGAAACCTCAGACTTCGGTCATTGCTAGGTGCAATTCTCTATTAACTTTAGAAAATGACATATGTGAGAGCCATGAAATGGAAGTTGCTGACATGCACACCACAAAAAAAAAGAAAAGAGAAGAAAAGAAAAGGACTGTAACCCCTGCTGCTTTCTTTTTTAACATAACTGCATGTAAACACAGCGAGACAAAAGCCTAGCACAGGCGCTGGAAGATGTTTGGTCAGTTGTGCTGTGTAATACTATTGGCACATACAGATCTGCTGTTGGTTTGAGGTTGGTTGTTTTTTTTCCCAGTCTTCTCTAGTGTTCTTGCACAAATGTGCTCATAGTTTTTTTTCATACCTGAATCACATAAGGCAAATATTTACAGTGTGCATACAATGTGGGTCAACGCAGGACCAAAAAGTTAAGGGCCTCAATTCAGAGCTCTGCTTTGTGAATCCTGAAGTTCAGTTAAGTGATATTTTTTTTACACTAATTCTAAAAGAGTAGTCCATTGGAATATGTATTTTCAGGAATACCTCCTCTAGGAAAAAAAAGACCACTCCATAGACAAAATTGGCTGCTTCTTGAGAATGCTGTTCTCAATTACAAGGATAATTGTGTTTTGGGATAAGGAAGGAAACATTTCTGTGCTGAGACATCAGAAACTGAAATCTTGCATAAATAAGACATGTAATAGAGACACAAGATATACCTAAGTGTGCCTGAAGTCATGACAACACGTTACTCTCTTATAGCTTTGATGAAATTAAGGAAACTGCAGCACTGATAAATTTGACCCACTGAAAGAATACTTACTAACTGCTTTGTAACTACTTCAGTTGGTGCTGAAATACTGAGGTGTTCCACTTGTATAAACAGTACACTATTACATAATTCCATGAAATAATCTCAAATGAATCCTGGGCTATTTTTTTTTACCAGAAAAAATCAATGGGGCCACATCTGTCTGTCACAGTGTACTGGGAAAGGGTGTGTAGGTCTATGAAGCTGTAAGGTACTCTGTGCTTGCTGCTATCCCATACAGGCAGCTCAAAGAGCACAGAAAAGAAAATCTGCCATAATCCAAGGATGAAGTCCCTCAATACTGTTGCTTCTGCAATGCTATCCCAACCACCAGCTATATCTCAGATAAAGCACACTTTTTATTGATTCCCCAAGTTGACAATTATATATAACCATGTTGGTATGCTTATATAAGCCTAGAAGTGCTCATGCAACAGCCATGTGAGACTCCTACAGTGAAAATTCCATCTTAATTGAGAAATATAATTTGATTATTATATCTATTGATCTAGCAGAGCCACATCTAAGGCAGAAATTTCTCATTCTGATTTCAAGAAGGAGCATGTGATGAGAGAATCACACTCTCTACATAGTTTAAAATTCTTTCATACCAATTGCTCTACTTGTTCCTCTCTAGTGGAGGTTTTAAATAGGTGCCATGCTCAGGGATTTGATTCATACAGATTTGAGACACACATTGTGTAAAACCATTTAGAGAGATTCAACACCTTTTTCTTAATCAGCATCTTAATGACTCACTTGGAGTACTCACACAAAAGCTCAGACAAAAGCCCCTCAAGCAAGGACTTACAGTAAAAATGTTTAGGGTGTGTGTCAATGACTGTAGAATGGGTAGCACTGTAATTTGTTAAAAGCTCTTTGGCACCTGGGCAAGATTTCTAAAACATATTTCTTCTTATCTAAAATATTTTGGGGTATTTTCATTGGGAAAATTTGAAACATATTGTCATCTACATCCTACAGAAGGGAAATTTCATTATTCCCACTGTTCAGCTGCATGTATGAAAGGTGGGAGTCTTAGTTTAGTTAAAGTTCCATTGTATTTCAGCTTTGACCACAAGCAGCAGACACCAGTTCCTCAAAAGGTGCTAAGCAGAGTTTGTTAATAAGCAGTTTTATCAACAGAGTTAAGAATGCCACATGACTGAGGTAGAAACACTGAAGCAGAGATTACATGATTTTCTCAAGTTGACAAGTTAATTCAGTGTCACAGAATAGAATAGAATCTTCCCAACTCCAATTCCAAACCCTATGGAGTAGTCTGTGTCTAATTAATTTTTAGTTGGTCTTGTACAAGTGTAGTTTCTGTATTGTGAACGATGCAAGGTCTCCCAAATTCCAGCTAAATATTTTATCCCACTCAGGGCACATAACTGCTTTTTAATTATCCAGAATACTTCTTGGTGTAATGTAACACCTAAATTCTCTTCAATTGAAAGCATCCTATTTTCTGGTTGTAGATTCTTTTTTTTCCACATATTAACACTTCAAGCTTACAGTAAAAATTAACTTTTATGCCCTAATCTACTAATCAAAGAGATCTACTTTGATTTAGAATGCTTGCAAGAATGGCATCACAGCTGTAAATAGTACATTACTCTGCATAAAAATGTGTTATTTATTATTGTCCAAAACCTCCCACACATTAAAATATTTCTTAGCCCAACTGTCCCTACAGAAAACATTTATGGAAAAAGCTTAGATCTAACCAAGAATGATGTGTTACTTTTGTTTTGTGCAAATACTGTATCTAATACTATGGCTGTTTAGATCTTAGGTCATGGAAAGAAGAGAAAAGAAGATATTAACATATCAATGAAACACTCTCCTCGGGAGCCATGGAGTGGGAACAATATTTGCATCTACAGTTTGTTAACAGCACAGGCAAAACTACTAGTGAAAATTCTTAAATTAGGGTTTAATGTGATAGTTTCTGTTCTCCAAAGAGAAACAAAAAGCCACCACAAAACCCATGTGCTCAGAAGTGGCTTGTTCTCTGTAAGTATCATTGTAAATCACCATCGAAGACCTGAACCCCTCTTCGGTTAGGTAGAGAACAAACTCCCATACAAACACAGGAGTGCAGAACTGCCTCCCTGCATGCAGACTTCTTGGGCTTCCAACTGGGAAAATGACACAGCTAATCAAAAGTAGAACTGCTAAAGATGCAGTAAATGCAGATTATTTATCTGGAGAAATTATTACTTCATATAGGTACAGAAATTACTATATTAAGACCTCACTAGATAAGCAACTTCTTCCTAATATTGGCCAATCTAACGTTTGGGATATTCAAGGATCTAGCAGAAGATCCAATAAATAGCAGATTTGTTTTCTAACCCACATCTGTTTATAGAGTCTTATGCCTTGGAGCTTAAAGAGATATAATTTATTTTCTTTCCCTGTCTAATGTACCTGTGGCTATTTCTGATACACATCTAAGTTTTTTTGGCTTCAAGAACATCTTGTGATAATGAGTTCCATGGAATATTTGTGTTGTACTGCAAAAAGTATTTCCTTTACCAACTTTAAACATGTCATTCATCTCTTAGCCACCTTTATTTATGAAGTACTTTGTGCTGAAATAAGATTGAATGCAGTATTCCAGATGACATTGCACCATTAACATTTTATGTTTTATTTTCTATCACGCTCCTTATACGGTCTAATATTTTAAAAAAGAAATTGAAATCTTGACTGGATGCTGAATAGAGATCCCATTAAACTGTCCTCAATAATCCTTAGGTCTTTTTTCACACTTGTAGAGCTCGCTGGAAAAAATAAACTCTTTCTTTGGAACCACATGTCAATGGAATTGCTAGCACATTCACTATCCTTAGAAATATTCAAGAATGCTGTTAGACTGAAAACAAATACCAAGGCACCAGAGATTTTCACACAAGGGAACTGTTTTCTGGAGCACCCTGTCAGCTTGCTGCCATCTTCCCAAACATTATCCTGTCCTTAGGAATAAAAAGCAGCAAAAGCCAAAGGGAATTCAATATTTCTGAAGTTATGGCCTCATATGTAGGAAAATAAATATGGAATTAGGGGAAGAAATATTGCCAATTGTTTCTGAAACTCCTTAACTGAGTGATTTTCTGTAGTGCCAAGAACTTAGCTGAAATTTTAACTTTCAAACCATGAGTTCAGGGTCCACTTTTCAAAGTGATGAGCACCCTTGGGTTCTACAAAAGCCACTGTGGACTACAGCACTTCATAAATATCAGTCCCTATGTTGTTTATTTAATTTATTTTTTAAATTTTTTCTTTGCTTTAGTCCACTAACAACTAATTAAGCTGCCTCCAGATTAAGAGGCTGAGCCAAGAATTACAGGATATACCACATGCTTTCTCAAGGCAAATATTTACAGTTGTTTGCTGGCTTTATGTCTTTGACATCTATCTTCTACACATAGGCCATTTTAAAATGCAACATCACAAAAATCACCACATGACATTGTGTGAAAGATTTACTTTTTGAAAAGCAAGATGTATTCAACACCAGCTTGCAAATTGTTTTGCAGATGCTATTTCTATAATGCTGGCATGGCTCCTTTTAGCAAGGGGGGTTGGTGAGGGGGGGGAGTGAGAAACATAAAAGACTTAGATCAAAGATTCTTTTTTGGTAGGCAAAGGCTTCTGGCTTCTTTTTCCTAATAGAAAAAGTTTGTGATATCAGAGGAGACCGCACATCAAGCAGGGTTATGCAGCCCAGCTTTAGCATTCTCTTTATTCGTGCTTTGTGCTTGCTGCCGCTCCCTTGTCACTGTGTTGGTGTTTCATGGGGGCCTCTGTGGGATTTAGAGAACACAGGCAGAAAATGCTGCAGAAATAAAGACTTCTAGCAATTTGTTTATCATTCCTGTTAAACTAACCCTATGACTGACTGTTCTCAATAAGACTAATCCAGTGAAAGGCTTCAATGGCTTCTTGATGCTTTCGGTAATCAGAGTGCCTTGACAGTGGCTTGACAAATGCATCCCTGTGTGGGAGGAAGCAGCTCCTCAGGGCTCTGCTTGTCCTTTCCACAATCCCGTGCATCTCTGATTTCATCTGAAGTCAATAATGGCTTGCTCCTCTGGAAGAATCAGGCAGTTATGCAAACAGGAATTGAAGGTAAACAGTCATAGGTACAGCATGAGGCTGTCAGGAGCACTCCTCATTGCCTCAGTTCAGCAGACATTCAGGTTTAGGATAAAGGTCCTGTTCTCTCAGTGAGCAATGCCCAGTGGCTGCGTGTCTGACTGAGGCAGTGACCGACTGCTTTCCCAGCAGGCTGCAGATCAGGCAGCTCCCAGGTCCCTGCACTGGCTCCTGCCCTGGGGCTCCAGACTCGCTGAAGGCAGGCTTACACTTACACGAAGTGTGGATAACACAGAGGTATGTACCTCCTCCAGCCAGATCAGCAAATGGAGTTTGTCAAGTTACTAGATATGTTAAAGTATAGACTTCAAAAGTCCCTGATCGAAAGACGGTGACAATGAAGAACACCATGTAAACAAATAATCTAACACTCTAGTCTTGTTTAAGAGCTGAAAGTAACATAGAGAAGAATTTTCTCTCCCTTGCCCCCTTGGTTTTCAGAAAAAGGTCTTTGAACTTCTTTATCTGAGCACTTATATTTTTATTACAGGAAATTAAGAGTCTGAATGATGTGTGATTCAACTGTGGATCCCTGGACATCAAATGAAGCCATAATAAAACATTTTAATATTAAATCAAAACCATAAGCTTGACTCTTTCCTACTTCTGACCTCTACTCTATGCAGGGGCAAGTACATAGTGGGAGCCAACAATGGTTCCTTCGTTCAGTTTTTGCATTAAGCCTTTAGACAGGTTATGTGCTGCTTTAGACTATAATGCTGGCCATGGAGTTTTTAAGAGCAGATCTCTTGCATAACAGAAGGCAGTCCAGGGATGCTGACCAGTGTATGCCCATGACAAGGCACGATACTAGTGTGCCTCTCTATTAACACATACTGTGTGTGCTCTCATACGCCTGGCTGGCCTTGAAACTCAAGCCTATGAGTCCCAGCCCATTAATTTGCTTTGCGTCTTCAACCACAGTAAAATGAGACACTGGGAAGATACAGATTTTGGTCTGTCTTTCAGAAGGGTAAAGTCAAGAAATGAGATTAGGCATTAGAAGGTTACTTCAAAGATATTTTTTTGCTTTGAATGTCACTACTTAGGAAGAACAAATGCAGATACTTGGTGTCATGCTGCTGCTAGCTGAGCTGGCAGAGAAAAACGTGAGAACTGTAAGCATTAGTCAAAGAAATCAAGCTAATGCTCTAATCAAGTACAGCTAAAATCTGTAATGTCCAATAAAAGACAGTCACCATAATTGGAAGAGTGCCAAACAACTGAACAATACAAATTTAGTTTTCCAAGGAGGCCCCTCATATTAAACTAAAAAATCAACAAAGACTACAGTCTGAAGTTACAGCTAAACCAGTTCAATGGCTCAGCCTGCTGCAAGCTCCTTTCCCCTCCCCTGGGCCAGCTTCTCTGCCCACAAGGATCTGGTTCAGGTGACTAAACCAGTCAAATACTAACAATTTTTTCCTGACACTCGGGCTTCGTGAAATGACAAATTGTCAGTGTCAACATAAAGAAGTGGTAAGAATATATATATCTGTGCACAGATAAGGAGAATCTTATCATTAGATTGAGTACTTTGATATTACTGGTAAGGCAAAGACAAGAACCAAAGCATCCGACCTGTACTCCATCAGGGAAACCAAACTAGGACTTGCAACAACAAGCCACAGCATGTGTGCAACAGCATAATAAATTTACACCAATGGATTTGAATTTATAATTGAATTGCAGTTGTAAATCTGAATAACTAATGGTAGAGGCAAAATGTCATGTCTAGATGTCCAGAACAGTTCTCCAGTGAGTTATCTCTGTCTGCCTTCCTGGGCTGCCTGACCTCCAAGGGAGTATTTGGAGTCACACTGACTTTTATATAGTGATCAGCTTCCAGCAGCCACAGTGTTTCTCTCAGTCTTTGGAAGTCTGAATAAACTACTATAAGAGTTCTCTGGCAAATAAATCAGGTGTATATCTGTAAACTGGGTCGCATTTATTCATTAATTAAGTCTGTAATGGAAACTTAGGGGAACTCGTGATGGCAGGAGGTTAGAGAAGGTGGCCTCCTCAGGTCCCTTCCAATTTGAATTATCCTAGAGCCCTGTGATCCTGTGAGTTATCCTTTTTCTCCCTTTGTTCACAGTAGCTACTTTGCATAGAAATTATTCACCTGTGATCCTGGAGAAAATAGCCCTTCCACTCTTCTTATGCAAGACAATAAGGAATATGGTAAGGAAAAAAAGACTGATATCTTTCAGCAGACATGGCTAGCTAAATGGGACACCTTGCTCCTGCTCCTCACTCTTCATATGGAACCGCACATTCTGCCTTTTGCGTCAGATTTCTGCTCAGAAATCTCTTTCATATTCACATACCAGACCTTTAGGGCAGCCCCTTCTTCATCTCTTCATTAAAATGGAAATAACAAGGGTAAATAAGGGATACCAGTGTTAAGCCATGATTATGCCACCTATACTGAAGAGTCAGACAGTAATAGTTCAAAACACCCAGGACAAAAGCCTCTGGCACTCTAAAGTGAAATAGTCACATTGGCACATTATACCAGAAGTGTAAATATAGGTGATGAAATGATACAGAGTGGGATGACTATTCTGTCAACTATTCCTCACCCAAAAGTCTGTACTTGAACTCACATGCTATGCAAACAAAGTGTACATTACCAACGCTATGAGAGCCTTGGTTTCTCAGAGAAAGAACACCACCAGACTTGTCAAACATGGGCAACAAAGAGGCTGTATAGTTGCCCTGTGAAGGCTGGTAGGGCGTGAGAGATTAATTACCACTGAAAAGTGATACCTAAGAAGGACAGAAACAAAACATGGAGAAGTGATACAGAAACAAGGAGATAGAAGATAAAAATCAATCCAAATCTAAGGTTGTTTTTCTGTTACTCAGATCTGAAATTAAGAGTTTGTTCTTATTCTATGTGGTCTTTGCCTTCTTTTATACTTCTGCCATCACGTATGCTTTCCAGAGCACTCAAAGTCTGAGAGGATGCAAAGGACAGGAAGACTGGGACTGCTGGTTTTGGTGCAGCTTCTGCAAGAGTGTGCTCCTGGATGTGACCAACAGCTTTCAAAAAAAAAAAAAACATCTATTGAAAGAGTTGATACTACAGCATCTTTGTCACTACTTCAGAATCAATTCACCCACCTGTAGTGCTTGGCTTTTCATTTACATTTAAAAGGATGTGAAATATACAGTAACAAAACAGTAGTAGAACAAATAAAGCCAAGTAGATAACTAAAAGAGGAAGTGAAAGGCCTAAAAACAAAAATAAAAATGAAGTATGGCACTTGTCTCTGACAATATTTGCTGATACATCTGAAGTGCAAAGTCATATGGAAAAGGCAGGCACAATGCCATGAAGTCAAGGCTCTTCCACACTATGAGAAATCTTGGAGTAGTTTTTATTTCCATTCCAAATTAGACATAAAATAAATTTGAACAGGGAACCTAATACATTCTCTATCGGTCACCTGTGTTAGAAGTGCTTCTCCCACTACTCTAACCAAGAAGTCCCCAAGTATATCTCACAGTTATTTCCTACAAAGGCCATAAGTGTGTTGGACCACAAGAGCAGATGCTATGCTGGTTAACATGACTGAAACGTGTCTCGTTCCCAAACCTTTCCTCTCACATGGCAGAGAAAACAGCAGCAGCTACTGAGTCATGAGCACTATGTGTTTCACTCCCATCTCCACTGGGGAGAAGACATCAGGAAGCATTATTTCCTTTATTTCCTTGGTGTACTGCTTCAAAATGGCTTGTGTATCACACTAGCAGATGTGGGCTTGTGTTTAGAAATTCACCATTCAACTTATGATACAATAGTCCCTAGAAGCCCTGAACTTGATTGATCAGGGTCGTAAGATCTCTCCAAGCTTTCACAATCCAGGTAATGACTTGTAGGGAAAATCCAGATACTAAATGCAGATACTAAACTGAAGGTGAGAGTCAGATAACAACCAATAATAGGAATCAGTCTTCCCCAACACCGGACATGCCATGTTCACCAGATCATATCACCTGTACACCCAGCTTGCGTGGACCAATCACTAAAGGGCTCTTACTTCATATTGAAGCATCTACAAGCTGTCATCAAGTATTTATAGCTTCAACCAGACTTTTGTGCAATGCAAGCAGATTGACAAGTATTAGAGTGAGTTAATTTATTCTGGAGTTGAACTCTTCAAAGTTTGGGAAATGCTTCTCAATTCATCATCACAACATCTCCTCCTTTCACACTGTGTATTTGAAGCCTCAGCCTGAGTTATTGAGATTATCAGAAGCCCATTGACCTTTACTAAGCACCTCTAAATCTATCAGCAAAACTCAAGAACAGAATGATGAGGATTATGATAGCTGTCATATAGAAGTTGTCTTTCCTTAATTTTCATGGATACCTGCAAGATACATGCCTTTTTATTAAAAAAATATATTTTAAGAGGAGACCTGAAAAAGGTCTTCTCTCATTCATTGATTTTGTTTAGAAGTGTATTTCCTAAACCTGAACACTTTCTGAAAGATACAGGCTTAATGAAGTAACAGTACCACAGCAACCGAGAACACCATTGTGTAACAATCAAGAAGGGAAAGGATTTTTACCTTAATAGCATACAAGAAATTGTGTTATTTTACATGGTAATGAAGGGACATTCTGGTAAGGTCCAGACTGTCTGCCAATTCACATAGCAAGAAATTACAATAAATATTTTCACACTTCCTCAGAGAGGGCAAAAGCTTTGTT